>NC_044028.1:7921203-8227129 GCF_900496995.4 Aquila chrysaetos chrysaetos | reverse complement strand
GGCAAAGAAAGATGAAACACTACAAAGATATTCCCAGGGAGAAAATAGATGTCATACAACATTTAAATAGATCCTTTCAAGAAGGAGAGCTGCAGAAACCCTTATAACTAGCTCACAAGTGTGAACCTGCTGATTTTTTTAAATTTTTTTTTTTAAAGGCTGGTAGGACAGATAGCATGCTTTAAATATACAGCTCTGTTGTCTTGATAGCTTAATTCTATTGTTCAGCTTTTGCCTGAATGTACCAGCTAATAATAAAAGCAATACAGGAAGCAAGTCCATACCTACAAAATGAATGTTTAAAAAAGCTTTGTACTCTACAAAGCAAGACATTTTGAAATGGAGAACTGGTTAAAATGGGAGTTTTAAAGACTGCACAGGGATCCATGGCAATAGAGGAAACACAAGTGGCAAAGAAACTTCTAATGTAGTGGAACTGAAATATTGATAACTGGGAGATGGGAGGGGAATACAAGAAATTAAGAGAAAGCCTAGAAATAGTAATTTCTTTCCCAGAAAGCTAAATGTGCTATGGAATGAGGGCAGTTGTCCACTTTCAAATCAGGAATTATTTAAATTTGACCTGTTTGTATCAGAAGGCAGATCCAGTATCTCTCCGTTAATGATCAGAAAAATATAATAACCAAAAGGACCCCCTGATCCTGAAACACATGGATATATATTAGGAAACATAGCTCTCTTGAGCCAGGGTCTTATTTTTTTTTGGCAGAAACCACTGGCTAAGTGTATGGAAGGAGGGAGGGAACTGGCTGTAACGTCCCCTTAGTGCTTCCCACTCTGTGGCAGTCCTGTCCCACTGCAGCACTGCTGCTGTTCTCTCCTCTTTCATCTCCATGAACCCCTGAGGGCAGCTCTGCTGCTTTGATGCTCTTTGGTCTGGTGGTGCCCTGTCCTGGCCCAGGCTCCTTCCCTACTCTTGCCTGTAGCGGGACCAGAGATATTTGCAGGGAGCTCTGACAACTTACTGAGCCCTTTAGTTTTTCCGGCGTGTCCATGTGAACGAGTTGCCCCATTCCTTGCAGCACCACTTCCATTACTGCTGAACCTGTCCCAGCATCCCTCTATGCTCCACTTTCACCTTCCTCCCTCAACTGCTGCTCGTGTTCGTTCCTCAGTGGTTGCCGGCAAATGAACATGTATTGAAGGACACCATTGAGCAAACTTTTGCTTAAGCTAGTTCTTGCCACAAAAGAAAAATCCAGCCGGACACCAGCTTGATGCGGAGTAGTTCCACTGCATTTGCTGTGGACTTAGAGTTGAACCCTCGTTCGTTAGTATGTGCTGATGAAATGGATTAGAGCTGGTCTATGTACTAGAAAATGCTAGTATTTTTAGGCTTCGGTAGTTCTGTGAGTTACAAAGGTGATCCGTCTTTATTTATTTACTGCATTCATCTCAGGAAAAGAAGGGCCACATCTAAACAAGACTGGTAACAGCTCTGTGTGTCTTAGACCAGTGGATGTAGGTGGCCATGACAGTACAAATGACTCATCTCCAGAAGTGCTGTCAGACTGACTTCCTTCGAGTTCATACACAAATATCATTTATATTCCTCTGTCAAGGTGATTTCAAAGTATCTGTTGACTGTGACAGAAACAAGGATTTTGTCAATTTAGAATTTTACTGCTTATTGTAAGGAGGAAAAGGAAACGGGTTTTCATGCCCATATTATCAATAGTTATGGAGGCTTTTATACCGTTGTATAAAACATTTTCTCTGCAGATTTAATGCAGATTTAAAAGCAAGATGTAAAATAAAAAATACAAAGGAGACCTTTGCTATGAATTGCTTGGTGAATTCTGTTCCTCCGCCTTTACTGTTTCAGTCACTATATATGAATATTAAGTAATAATACTTTAAAACAAAATATTAATTAATGCAACATCTTTGTTGGACCCGATTTGACACAGACAATGCAAAGCCTTTGTCTGGGGCTCACAGCTGCTGCCTTTTCCCATTTAATGTTTCCTGAGGATGGATTTTTCTTCAAAGCTTGCACTGATGTTGGTGCAGAGTCAGGGCTGGCTGATCCTCCATAAGGATAAGGGGGGAATAAGAGGGTTGCTGCAGAGTGTAGGGGCATTTAATTATAAGAGATGTTTGTACTGGCAGTGTGGAAAGAGGCAGCTCAGGAATGACCCACTCATGGGTATCTGTGGCCTGTGTCCCTTTTGTGCACAGAGGCCTTATTTCTCATGAAATACCTACAAAAGGGGATACAGAGGAACACCGGTGCTGAGCTGGTGATCTTTGAGCTGGCTGCAAGCTGGGCTCGCGCGGGAGAGGACTGTGCCGCTCGGAGGCTCCTCTTCAACACACGGGTGGGTTGTGGCCTTAGGAAGTACATGGCTGGTGAGGAAAGCTGTCAGTATCTTTGCAAATCAACCCTTGGGCACCCAGAAGTTGCGTGTAAAAAAATCCGCTGTGGCTTTTGGAAGCAGAAAGTGCATCTTTTCTGTGAATGTAAGCACAGCTCTGTTACAATCAATGGGGAAAATTTACTGTTGATGAAGGGACCTGGAGGACAGAGAGCGACTGCTTGCTTGCTTGTACTGATTGTACTTAAAATACATCTCTTCTTATTGTAAAGCTGATAAAATTTTGAGAGGTTTCTTGTACTTACAGCCTCAGCTGAGCAGATTAAACATTACATAATATGCCTCTCAGGGGCACTACATGATTAATGAATGCTTACAAAGTGCTTTGTTAAATATGCCATAATACTAATGTCTCTCTTGTAAAAGAAAAACTGAGGAGGCGTTAGTAGAAATTGTCTTTCCTGAAAAGACATTCTCAAAGTTTTGGTTTTTTTTTTTCTAAAGTAACCTACTGAATGAAGAAAAATAAACTGTGAATGATATGCATGATAAAGCAAAACACCAGATTTCTCTTCTTGTGTTGGAAGAGGGACTTAGCTGCTCAGGAAATGGGCCATAAAATCATACAAACTTTAGAAAAGGCAATGTGGAGACCAGTAATTTAACTGACAACTTTCCTGTGCCATAAGCATAAAGAAGGAATCTAACCTGGAGCTAAAAGGAGGTTTTCTTGAAATGAGTACGGCCGTGATAGCCGAGCTTTGATTTATTTTTATTTTGCATTGACAAATGAATCCAAGTGGAACTTGGGCTTTCAAATTTCTCTTCAATAAAAAAATATTTTGTATGTAATAATTCTAAGGACTCCATTGTGCAGCAGACTGATGGCTGCTGCAAATCAGCATGCATATATTGGCTTTCATTTTTGACAGCTGAAGATCTGGCCTTCAGTTTTGATACCTCTTATTTAAAATCTGGATAACCTATTATTGGTGTTACCTGTGTCTTTCTGTACCTTCTTCCAGGGAGAATACTCTTGGTATTGAGAGGAAAAATCAATATAGATTCATGTTTTGTATCTTCATGACACTTTCTTGCAGTGACTGTCACTGAGAGTAACGAGGGACTGAGATCAGAGGCTGAAGGATGGCAGATTAAGTTTAGTTCTGTTAAGGATTTAAAAAATTGACCCTGTCCATGTGGATTTCCAGATCTCACCTACTTTCTTCCAAGGAGATCCAATTACTGCTCTGATTTTTCCAGCTGCTTTGTTTTTCAATTATGTTACAGATTTTTATTTTTTTTCTTTTTTGAAAGTATTTTCTCTTTCCTTTTTAAAAAGAGAAAAGGGAAAAAAGAAGTTGATGTATTTGGGAAAGTAAGAGATTTAAAATGCTGGAATTTTTCTTTACTTGGCCATTTTACACTGAGAGGGTAAAATTCCGGCATGGTGATGTTTTGCATCCATATTTCACTGAGATAAGTGAGGACATGCGGCACAATATAATGGAGAAACAAGCCTAGAGGCTGGCATCAGACCGGGCTCTGGTCTGCGTTACTCCATCGCTTCCCTCCTGTAGTCCCGTACATGTTCCAAGTCCGACTGCCACCAGCCTTTCAAAGCACTTCTAACGTGACTTGCTGTATGTAGTTTGGACAGAAGATCAAGTAATTCCTTGCTGTCATACATATTGCATCCTGAAAACTAGGTGAGTGATTTACTACTTTGAGTTTCTTCTTAAGGAAATGCTCCATCTCTTCTCTATGGTAAAGTTACGATTGGTGAAAGTTCATTCCTGAAAAATCAAGTTTTCCTTTTGCTACCTGGATGGGAACAAACTAACTGGCCAAGCACCAGGGGTTTGCAAACAGCAAAGTGACTGATGGCAATTTATCTTCAGCTAGGAATTTGCCAGAAGAGTGCAGAATATGCAAACTCGAGTGTACTTTCCTTTAGATATCTGAATAAAGGAAATTACATACATGTGTACGTGATTGTAGGCCTGGAGAATCCAAGAGTTCCGAAATGCCTAAAAGGACAGGCAAAACTGGCAATAATGGCAAAAATCTTCACTGGTCCATGTTTCCATCCATGGTATATGAGGACCTTTACAGAGTTTGGAGTTGTTTGTAAGTTCCAGACCATAAGATTCCTTTATGATTTATATGCTTTAAGTGTCTTGTATTAATTTCATTTCATATCATATAGTATTGCACCAAATGTTAAGCAGTGTATATTTTATTGCCTGTATAAACCATGCAGCTACAATGATTTCTTTTGTATGTATTTCTTGGAAAAGTAGCAAAACTTTATTCAATTAAAAAAAAAAAACAAACCCACACAAAACCCTTGAAATTATCATGTGCAGATTTTGTAGCATATTTTCCCAGAAAAACAAATTGCATGTCCCTGAATATTTAATCTTTTAAAAGTGTCATGTACAAAGCCAAGTAGTTAACTGACATTTGGATTATAATTATGAAATGCTGTGCAGCATAAAAATGTGGTATTGCTTCTGGTGTACTGTATCCAGGTCCCTCAAAGACCTTACATGTATGCATAACTGTTGTAAAACCTTATGCCTCCATGTAAGTCTTGTGGGACTGAACCATTAATAACTAAAAATTAGTTAGTGATTGTGGTGTTAATGCTTTCAAAATGAAAAAGGGCTCAATATTGTTTTGCTTGAAGGTATTAATGGCCACGGTTATGTGGGTGTATTTTTTGTTCATTTGCAACGTTGGTTAAAGTTGATGGATATACTAACCTCTTTCATTTATGGTAAATAGAAAGACCAATTAAGTGCTCCTTTGTGTGGTGATAGATGAAACAACAGCAAGTTGGTACCCAAGGCAATGAGCTGTGCAAAACTGATGAGCAACTGAGCCAAATGGACAAGGGTTTTCCTGCAGATTAATTGCAAACTCTCATTTGACTGGTTGATACTATATCCTTCCATATTTTTTGAGAAGTAAAAATAAAGGAAAACCACTGCAAAAAGGGAGAGCAGCAGTGCTTAGCCTGGGAGAAAGCCAAGAGCAAGAGCTGCTAGTGGGAACAGCACTCACTGGGAAGACAGTCTTGGATTTCTGAACAGAAAGCAGATTCCTGGTTGGTTTGGGTTTTTTTCCCCTTCTTGTGTGTTGAGGAAGCAGGGTTGCGTATCTTTTTTTTTTTTTTTTTTCCCCTGTAAATGAGCAGAACTGCACCAGAGAAACACTTGATTTGTCTCAGCTTGTGTTGTTCCCATTGGGAAGCAATTGAGCTAGCTAGACCTCCCCCTTCCTTGTGCAACCCCTTGGGGAGAAAAGGAAGCAACACCACACTGAAATGTGAAATGTTTTTTTCCTTTGTATTTCCACATGTCGCAACCTAGACCAGGCTTCTGGGATGGGCATGGTGGGAATCAGAAGGGATCATCAAAGGTGAGGGTGTTTATGGTTGGATTTAAAGTCTTACAAACAAAATTACTTGTTTAGATTATTTCCGGTAATTACAAGAAATGCCAATGCACTGTGATGGAGCCTGAGTGCAGCCGGTGGCTTGATTCATTTAGGGCTTGGTAGGTACATTAAAAATGAGGTACTATAGCATTTCAATGTTATTATTCTACTGATACTGCTGAAAAATAGATGCAAGGATTTCTAGGATGAGGATGCAAAGGGCTCCCTGCAGGGGAAAAAAGTCTCAAAGGACTTTTTCTGACATTGATGAGATCAAGTTGGATGCTTGGGATTTATGGTAACCTCCCGAAAGCAAGATAATGCCTTGGGGAGGTGGGCTAAAAATTGCCCACATACTCTTTGTTAAAGAATACCGGAGTGTGTGAGTCATCAGGGATTAAATACAGGAGAACAGTATTCATTTTCAGACAGCAACACATCACTGCCCACCAAATAGGTTTAATGTTTACCCTATTGTAAGATTTTCTTCTTTACTCATGGATTTGAGAACATCTTGTTCGCTACAACTTAGTCACAGATGTATCCTGGTACAATGACTACAAAAGTCCAGCTGGAAGAGCTGGTGGCTGTATCTGTTGATATTCATGTTGCAACATGATTTTTTTATTAATTATTTTTATAGGAGTCATTGTTATGAAGCGTTAAGCACTTGTGAGTGTTAGGCTGTTCTTGTTTGTTCCTTCAAAAATGTCATTGGTGGGGAAAATTGTTTAGAAGTGTATAGTATTTTGCTTTTTCTATGGAGCGGTCTGTCTTGACTCGTGTATTAGTTGTATCACAACATATGGGTGCTCAGTTCAGTTGTGACAGTATAAAGGTATACAGAGCACTATGGCAAGTTTTTCCTTCATATTTGTATGATTTCTCTTGATTTCTATTTATATGATTTCTCTTCCACTAGTAGTGGAAGGACGCCAGAACTTTAGGATGAATGAGACAGAGATGCCTAAACCTGGGGGTAGAACTCGGGGAAGAATATGTTGTCTTGTGATCCCAATAATGAAACAGAAAAAGAGTTGTTTTCATCAGACAACTGGTAAAGTTTTTTGTTTAGAATTAGGAAAATGGTGGTATACTCAAAGGCACTGCCCCTTTCCTAGAAGGGGGTTGTAGAATAGGACAACCTTCTTGTGTACTTCTTTGTACACTTCTTGTGAATGGAAAGGAAAAGAAACTGCTGCTAAGCAGCTTACATAGCCCTTGTACGTACTGTTTAAATGGTGAAAGTTAACCTGACCAAATGTTTCAATCCACCTTCACAACAGGATTTCAGGACAAAGTGATTCAGGATACTGGTGGGAACCAGAAGAAAGAAAAAAGGGCAGTGATTCTGTAGTTGCTGGCTTTGTTTAAAAAGCAAACAAACACTACTTCAAGAGAATACTGGATTTCTACCTTCTTAATGGAAACAACATCAGCATGTCTTGCCTTCTTTTCTGTGCTTGCATTTGCCTATATTTTCCATATGAAGTCATGCTGCAGCTCTGTTCCCTGAACCCTACAGCCAGCACGTGTGTCCCAATCCTGCAGGCAGCAGGGATGGATCCTCAGGCTAGAGTGCACAGTCTCTGACACAAGCATTGACCTGTGAGTAGATCAAGGCTACAGTATTCATGAAGCCCTGGGCAGTGCTGGTTTGCTTTGAGCTCTGCCATGTAGGGAGGTATAACAGAGCAGCAAGGGAAGGGATTTTCATTACCAGGCTACAAGAAGCCTTATGCGTAAAGCCTTAAAGGCAGGCACTCAAAAAGGCAGTCACCTACTGCAGAGATGCTCTTTTGGGTACTCATTCCCCTCGTACATATAAATTCTGAATACCGCCTCCCTGATGTATAATATTTAGGTCTGACTTCAGTATACTGGAAACAAAGTCGAGGCCATAGGCCAAAAATCCCATCTGGCCACTCGGCCCTTGCTGGGCTTCAGTGAGAAGCTGGCAAGGCTGATCTGGGAGGATCTGCAGGCTGGGTGGGTTTTACACGGAAGCGGAGTAGATCCTGATCTCTGCTCGTGTAGCTGCGGTTTAACAGCATCGCTTGGTGGTGTAAGTGACTGCATGGGAGGCAGCGGGGCTTCTGGGGTCAACCTGTTTTAATACGTTTTGGCTGTGCGGTGGCCATCCCAAGCAGAAAGCATGGGGGGAGGAATTGTTGCTGAAAGCTTAAATTGTACCTGTGGAAGCCCTAAGATTTGAGTGAGATTTCACAGGTGACAGCCATTGCTTAGTATGCATTCCTGCTTCTGGGGGCTTGAAACAAATTCTCCCATCCTCCACAAAACCTTGATATGGATGGAGATGTTCCCAGCTATTTACAGCTAAATGTTATTCCTTCAGCAGCGCAGTGAGAGGTGTGACGAACAGGACGTTAAATTTGGAGTGAATTTTTGGCGTCCTGGCTTGAACCGTGTCTGTTGGACCATGGAAGGTGGCCCTCCGCTCCCAGTGGTGCCACCTCACGTGGTCTGAGCCTCCCTGGTGTATTATGAAGTGTCTTTTCTGAAGCATGAAATAGAGTCAATACAGGAGAATCTCGCCTTTCATTTTGCAGGATAGAAGAGAGGAGGTGGGAGAGAAAAGCACGCTTTTAAACCAGCTAAAAATAACAATCAGAAAGTGGATAAAAATCCCACAAACTTAATATTTTTAAAACTATGTGACTTTTTAAGCCAGCCACATGACTTTGGGGGGTGGGGGCTGACTCATAATATTTGAATACTACAGATTGGCGATACCAAGCCTCTCTGTTTTCTGGGCAGGCGTAATCACTGTTAGAGAGTGAATTGCCTCCCTCGGATCTTGGAAGGGAGTAGTAGAGCAGAGGAGTAGCTGTGACTCAGACGTGGGGATGTGTGTGAGTCACAGTGACTCTTGGGTTGGTAATAGCTTGCTTCGGGCAGCACTTAAAATCTCACTGTCCATCCCCACAGAAGGGTGGATGTTTGCAGCAGATACAACTTTAAAAGCAATACCGTTGACAGCTCGGAAAAAGAACGAGCCATGGCATTTTGCTGTCTTACAGGTGAATGAGAAATTAAATGGAAATGCTTTGATTCCTTTCCCATCACATAGGCTGATTTCAGTATTTAAATGAACTCTAATCCCTAAGTGCTTCGGTGCTCCAAGTATTTGGGAAACGCACACCAATGTAGTCTAGACGAGCAGAAAAGTTTGAAGAGCAATGATAGTTTGGGGGCTTGAGACTTTTGTTGTTATTTTCATTGCATTTATAAAGTATTTGTCAGTCATGTTTGCAGAGCAGGAATCCTAATGAGTAATTGGCGTTGCTCTTGTTTATTGCTTTGATGTGAAATCTATTTTATTTATTTGTTTGGAATTCAGCCCAGCAGTGGATTACTGTTTTATCCATGTCCAGTTTAAAATATTTGATTTAAGCTTTCATCATGCAATTTAATCTTGATGTATTTGTAAATGGAGAAACTGTGCAGGTTTCTATTTATATGATATTAAAGATAAGGGACAAGAAGCAATGAAAATGGAACCAAATATTTACAGTTGGGAAGAAGAGAAGCAGCAACATCTAAAATTATATTCTGCATGAACCAAACTAGCGAAAAAAGAGCTGTAAAAACATAAAAGTAGTTGTCTTTGCCTGCCCCTAGGAGATATTTATAGACATAGCAGAGTTTAAACTGAAATTCAGTTTGTATAATTCTAGGCACAGGCTTCATGAGAATACAGCTAGGAAGCTCTGTAGTTTTTACTGTATGTTGGAGATGTTTGTATACGAAACAGGTATTGTCCAAGCTGTGATTTCCACCGGGGAGGTAGGAGAGGTGCCGGGGAAGGTGGCGGGTGCTCGTGCCGAGGTGCCCCGAGAGCAGCTGCTGCAGCCGATGCACCGCTGCGCTTGCGTTAGGGCTGGGTACCACAGCTGGGGTGAAGGGGACATGGCTGCACCTGTGCATGCAGCAGAAAACGTTGTGCAGAGGTATCTGAAGCCTGCATTGCTGGTAATCTGGGTAAAGTGATTGCTTGTTACTTCTCTAGCATCTGAGTTTGTGTTGGCCCCAAAGAAATCGAAAGCTGCTGCATGGAGCATGTGGTGTGCTTATTCCTGAGTTTCTAGACAAAAATGAGCTGCTGGGCTTCAAGGACATCCTAGCTGGCTACAAAACTCCTAGAATAAGCCTGGCCAACTCCCCAGATTTTATTTCAGTGAAACTTCACATTTCAGTTTTATGTGTGTGTCTGAAATGGGGTTGAAAGCCACAAACATGAATGACATTTTGTGGAGGAAATTACACAGCTCTTAATTTGAGTCGCATTGCATGGATGCTTTCCAGAGCAAACTGGTGTCCTTGGCCGGCAGGACCTCAGCAGCCGGGGCTGTGCCACTGCAGCTCCTGCCAGTCCCACTCCCAACACCAACAGCAAAGTGCAGAAAAGAGACCAGGAAGAGGCCGGGGCATCTCCTCAGCTGTATTTCCTGGCCCTTGATTAGGAATATCTCAACTGTTCCAATTCCTTGGTGAAATCACTATCATAGTAAATGAAATCGCTGACAAATTGATCTATGACCAAGTGATCCGATGATGTTTCAAGACTAGAAGATAGTTGAGGGAATTTAGAGGAGAGGATTTACTATCAAAGGGATTCTGATCTTTTTAAAGGTTTTATTGCTTTAAAAGCCATTAGAAAACAAACTGTCATCCAAACTACTCTATCATAAGATTGCTTGTTTTAATGGTTGAAAAGAATGAGTTGGGAAGCAAAATTTGTACATATGGAAAATGAACAGAAGACGTTGAGTGCCTTGTTCCTGGGTGATCATATTACAGTCTATATTATTTTTAGTCAAAATACCAGTTCTACCTGAGGTGAGATTTCACGGTTACTGTAGTGCAAGCGACACTGAGAGGGGAAAAGGTCTCTGTTGTCTTCTACACCTTTTAATTTAGAGAGGTCTAAAAATATGTTTCCTCAAAAAGGCTGATGTTCGGGTTGTTTCACTACTGCTCCTCTTCCTTTTTCTCTATTTGTCTGTCCTTTGTATATTTTAATAGCATAGTATTGTGCTTGTTTCTTCATGCTCTGTTCATGCTGTGCTCGGCATAATTAAAATGAGCTATGTAGTTATTTTGGTATTCCTTGTAGATTGGGAATCTCCTGTGTGTCTAGTTATCTGTAGTCAAATGTACTTGCTCCGTGGCCCTAAGGTAAAATCTTGTCAGCACTAAAATCAAACCAGGATCCTCACGGAGTTCAGTGGCCCAGCATTTAATTTCACCTGGAGGAAGCTGCACTGGCAACTGTTGATCCCATCAGTATCCTGCTTTTCCCTAAATCAGTGATAACTTCTGGGCTGTGGAGATCCCTTGAAACAAGGAGACCCCAGCCCTTTGGGATCTTGCACACCAGTTAAACCTCTGATGATTAATACTGGCAGCTCTGACTGACCTCAGCCATGTCAGTAAGACCTGACACTAGAGTAGTGAGGACTGAGTGTCTTGAAAAACTGAGTTTCAGGTATTTTCCTGTCTGTCTTGAGGTTTTGTTCATTTCTTGACCACCATTGTCCCAGTGGGCTCCAACTCCCACCACATCAGGTTTTGTAGGAACTGAATGAAGTCCTTGTGTCTGGAGCCAAATTAATCTCAGAGCACGTTGCTAACTCTGAAGTACAGTTTGTAACGTCTGCTGGATTGTGCGTAAAACTTGTAATGTGTTTAACAGTCCTTTGCCAAAACTTAATTGTATCCAAATAAATAACAGTCTTGCCCTATACAGTAATAAGTTTGGTTAAAATCGGTGCAGCAAATATGGACTTTACCATTAATTGCTTTTCTCCTATACATTTAAAAATTACAGTTTAGAAATAGAATTGCTTTGCTGATTGATGGCTGTTGTTTGCTATGCCATTTTGAGGGTGACCTTGGTCTGGTTTGACAGTCAAGCAGCTTAGATTTTGCTCTGGAGTAAAATCAACTTTTATGGGCAATATTGTTTTAGAGTTTTGCCTTTTATTTGAATTAAGCTAGGCTGCCTTTCCTGAGGCAGCTGCCTGATGCATAGTGAAACCACTGAGCCATTGTAAAGAGGATGAGCCTTGTCAGGAATACTTCTACGAATGTCAGCTAGAGCAGAGTTAATGGCACTTCCGTTAATACAATTCCTTAATCAGTGCATTCAAAATGCAATGCTGCTGGACACTGACTTAGTTTTCTGTGTCCCCGTTTACTGTATTTATGCATTTTCACATCTAAAAATATCTGAGCTGTTTCCATGATACACTGTGCTTCAGTCTGCACAGAAAAAAAGTCCCTGTTTGACAAAGGAATATCTGCATTATATGCACTAGCACAGACAGTCTCTGGTATCTTCACTGGACATTCATGACTGAGGAGGGGGTTTGGTGCGAGAGATTCTCATCTCATGTGACGAACCGTAGTCTGGGAAAAACAAGTTATGAGGGAAGTTATGTCTGTGACATCCAGCTTGACTCCAGCTTACAGGGTTCATTCCTCACTCCTTCCAGGCTGGGACAGACTTGCCCCTGTTCCGCACTCTCCTCTTTGTGCTCCCTTATTGTCATTCTGTGTGGGTGCTTGAGTGGAGCAGGCAAGTGAGAAAATACTCAAAAGGAAAATATATTGTTGAAGACCAAGATAAAGTTTTAAGGGCTTGGAGAATTTCCCAACGGCTTTTGCACTGATGCAGTTTGAGCTCTGGCAGGAGAGTTGGGGTATTTTTCCTCTTCCCTTGGCAGCATGGGCATTAAGGAGGTGAGCGGATTGGCTTGCACAAGGAGAGCGATTACAGTCTCCAAGATGAAATGCTCCTCTTGGGTGTCATGTAACAGGTCAATAATAAATAGGCTGTTGCTCCTCAGATGAGCCAATTTTGAAACCAGGCTTCCCTGCAGTCCTGTTCCCAGTAAGCCCCATTTGGAGACTTGGGAAATGGAGGTAGAGGAGGTCTGGCAAGGTCTCCTCCTCTCAAATGACGGATGGTTCCTAGCACCGACGTGTAGGCAAAGTGATTGTGGAGAGGGAGAGGCAACTTTGACACTTGGCAGGGAAAATCTGTGGTGTGGGTTTGTTGTTGTTGTTGTTTTTTCTTTTTAAATATTGTACCCTGGTTACCCCAGGGAGGTGGCAAGGCTGGGAGAGCACACGTTGCTCCAAGGGCTGCTCTGCTGTGGTTCCCCACCTGCTGAATCTCAGCCTTGGGTCTGTTGTGCTTGGTACGTGGTCTGCTGGTACCATGTGGTCTGTGAAACTCTCGCTGCACTGTCGTAGATCTGCAACAACTCAAGCTGAGTTTAGTGGAATTAATTTGGATTTGCTCCAGGACAGTTGGCAGAATAATTTGGTCTAAAATAGCATCATTATTACCACCTATGGCACAGCTTATTGGATGCAGTACTTAATTTTAAGAGCTTAATATGGAGCTGAGTAGGAAAGTGTTTGTTTTCCTGTGCCCAAAACTCATTGTGATTTGCACCCCTCTCCCTCTCCCAATACCTTTCTTCGATTAGACCTCTTAAAGGGCTTTTCTGGGAGCAGCGGGGAGCACTAGAGGGCAGTGGAAGAAGGGTGAGACCTTGCCAAGCAGGAAAACGCAGGTGTGAGGCTTGGACACCCTGGTCCAAGTCTGTGCCTTGCCCCCCTCCAGCGTTCAAGCCTATTTGTTATTGCAGAGTTGGTTGCTCAGACTTCACCATCCCCCTTGGAATTACTGACTCATCCAGGATGAAATAAATATTTCCTAATGGAGATTTATAAAAACTGCAATCAGTCCTACTGAAAAAAATTAGCAAGTTGACATGTCTAACAGAGGTAAAAAGCCTCACCAGAAACTTTCTGCCATCTGTGGTTTGTTTTCCCTACATAAAACATATATTAGCTACTTGTTTATGTCTGCTGTTTGGGGATTTGTAATGAAAAGTGATGCCAACACCTTGCCCCTTTATAAGTGGAGGTCGATTGTCAGCAATAGCAGGTTGATCCAGGATTTCAGGTACCTTTAGTGCTACTTACAGTTGTAATTTATGACTGACATTTTTCTGTTGGTTAATACAGGGATGGAGATATAAAATACCAACTTAAATATTTATGTAGGTAGCGTATCTTCGTGAATATTTCTTAGTGGTAAGGAAATGCTGTTTAAAGAGCAATACATTGCAATTCAGTGGGAATGACTATGTGAAAGCTGTCAATGTTTTGAACAAAATCTGTGGATGCCATAAAGTGGTAGAATTACTCATTCGCCAAATCTGTGCCTTGGGAGGGAGCAAAATGTGTTAGTTAATGATACTTCAGTAGTGACAAAGAATTTGTCTAGAAAATTGGCACATCAGTTGAGAATATCTGGTTATTGAGATTAAACATTTAGGGGTTCAGTGTTTCTTCAGCATGCATTTAATTCCAGCTAAAGGGACAGAGCTTGTGCATGCAAGCTGAATAAAAACCGGGGCAGCGACAACTTATCTTGCTATCATATATAATGTGGAGAACTGATGATGCTCAACTTTCCTCATTTGCCAAATCTGACAATTACAATTACAAATGTCTTTGCAAAAGATCCCATTTCCTTCCTAGTGACTGACAGCTGCCCTGTGGATTTGCATGCGTAAATCCATTTTGCATGCAAACACCTCAGATAAAAAAAAAAGAAAGTGTTTCTGCAAAAATTTTGGATCTGTAGCATGGCAAGAGTTGCAGGAACTGATTTGTATCTCTGCTCTCTTTTGCCCCACTTACCATAAAAATAGCAAACAAAAAGAGAGGAATATAGCTTAATAAAGTCTTGTGAAAAAGATAAGAACAAAATTAATCTGGAAAATTATCTGCCTACTATAGGTTTTATTGACACTTAATTTTTTCAAAGACATTGAATTACTACATACTGATTGTATAATATTAAAGTTTAAGAATATATTAAAATTTAATGAAAATGTCTTAAATAGCAAGCCGAAGAGCCAATGCTATCTAATTTTTTTTGTCTGATGCATCTAGAGCTGAAATTTCTGCAAGTCTTTCCCTTGTCTTTAATAGACATCAGACCAGGCTTTTAAAGGAGCAGGTCTATTTACTAAAGGTCAGACACATTTGTAATGAAATTTCCATTCATCAAGATGCATTTATATTGTGAAAACAGCTTACTGCTTCAGAATGGATTTTTCTCCCTCCCTCGTCCCTCCTGGAAAAAAATAAACACCCCTGAAAAGAATGACGCTAACATTTCTCATGGTACTCAAAGGTCAATTTGTAATATAATAGCCCTGAGGGCTTACTCAGCTGGGTGAGGAAGCTGTGCTCTTGCGAAGTGCCAATATAGAGAGAGGTATGACGGCATTAATATCTCTTTGAAATAATCCATCAAAGCTGGTATTTATGTTTTTGATAGTAAAATGAATGGTGCTGAAGAACCCTGTAGAGAAAAGCTTACTGGTGGATTGTCTGCTCTGAGGTGTTGAGGAGGTCTGGCCTTGTCTCTCTGGTGTCTGTAGGATCATGTAATTATTGTGGCTTTTCCTCAGAAATGGGATTGCTTAGTTTTTAGAAATGTGGGGGTTTCTTGTGTTCATGTCCACCCCCACCCTGAAAAAAAAATGCTGTTATTGTGTTTTGATTTAAATAAATAAATAAATAAAAGTTAAAAAAAATCAAAGCTCACAGACAACTATCAGAGTTCAAAGACCATCTGGACGATGCTTTTAGTCATATGGTTTTAGTTTTAGGTAGTCCTGCGTGGAGCAGGGAGCTGGACTCGAGGATCCTTATGGGTCCTTTCCAACTTGAGATACTCCATGATTCTAACTCCCAGAATACTTCAGCAAAAACCTGAAATTCCTCAAAGGACTTGCAGCTTGGGCATTTTTATTTATTTATTTATTTATTTACCGCCCTGCCCCACTCCTCATGTTCCCTTTGCATGCTCTCTCTCCAGCTGATGGAAGTGGGATTGACTGTGGGAGACATAGTCAGAGGAAGAAACGTGGCATTTAGGGTAGAATTAATGAGTTAAGCTCAAAATACAGCTACTAAATGTAGTAACAGTATTTCTAAATTAATTTATTTCTGATAGTCAAAATAATTGTGTAGCCACTGTAGATGGAACAGAGGGTTTTCAGTGGTGTTTTGTACGTAGCTGGGGAAAGAGGAACCCAATTTACACTTATCTCGCACTAAGCCATTATTAAGAAAGGGAAATTATTTCCAAGCTGCGCTGCTCTCCCTGCTCTCCCCATCCCCTCTGCTGCTGCCAATGGTGCCCAACCCGGCTTTAGCCTTTGCTAACAAAGCACCTCATTTGTTATAATGGTTTCAAACTTTGTACCTGGTACCAGTATTGCCCAGAGGTGTGATGCTATGGGCATTAAAACCGAAGCCTCTCCCAAGAGGATCCTGCCTCTGCCTGGCGTGAGGTAGGTGAAGTCTGTACTATTTTTATAAACACTTATTTTGTGTCTGATTTGGAACATATTTCCATGCAGGTGCCCCTTTTCCCTTCAGGGGCATATCCCGCACAGCAGCAGTGAGAGCTGGTGATAAACTGCGCAGCAGCTGAAATCAAACTCCCAGAGATGTCCCCTCCCTCCTGCTGCTGGCTTAGCCGCCAGCATCAACATCGCGTGGTGAGTCTCCTGCACGCGTGTATATCGATGCAAAGGGGGGATGCGCAGCTTTCACAGGCAAAAAGAGCCGTGTGTCTCCTTCCTCACATGTGCGTGCAGCTCCTGTGCATGCCTGCACGGGAGAACTAGTTTCTTCTGTAACAAGTTAAATGAAGCTCTAGGATATAGCTGAGCCTGCCGATGCTGCGGGCTGGGGTAGGAGGGGAGCACAGGGAAGTTGGCCACTTCAAAGCTCTCTGAGATAATGTTCCTACCAAAGGCAGTGGTGCTGGTGGTACACTGAAGCTATTTGTTTTAATGCTGTAGATCTTGAAAGGTACTCCTCCCCCTTGTAAAGAGAATATTTGTTATGCATTTTATAGTCTCAGGCATGGCCATCTGCTAATATAGTCAAGTAGACACAATAAAGGAGGTTTATATCTTTTTAGGTTCTGTTACTTCAGGTTCTATTTTTGATGCAGTAGGAGCTGGCACAGCTGAGCTGAAAGACTCTCAGGAACATGCCATGCATTTTATAGTGGATGCAACTAAAGAAAATTTGCTGAAGGACTAGAATTAAAGGCAGCACATAACAGAGAATTTGAAATTGCTATTGCCCTGCCTTTAGCCAGGGGTAGTTTAGAAGCTCTTTTTTTTTTACATAAGAGACTCGAGACTCTTTTATTCTGACATTATGTAGTCTGTGCAGTGCAAGCCTGTGTGTGAACTGCACTGAGATGTGAACGGTCAATACCAGCATGTCTGTTACCAATATAGGCATGAAAAGCTTTTAATTGCAGTCCGGAGGAGGATCTGTCATGTTCAATTTGTCTCCTGACACATGGTAGACTCATATCTGCATTAAATAAATAAATAAAGCACACCAGTAATTTTGTGTATAGATAAAACTTCAGCTGTCTGGAGGTTCAGTTTCTTTGCCTTTGCTGTAGGTGTCACTTGTCAAAGTTGGGAGCTCAAGGCTGGAAAGGACTCCTGGCTAAGCGAGCTGGGTGTGCTGCTCCTGCAAGCAGCCGTGCTGTTTATAATGCATTTGTCTGAGTGTAAGTTGCCCTCAAATCCGAGGTGTTTCTCACTTTCCAGAGAACTCACAGTCGAACTTACTCCGCCCAGTTCAGCCCAGCGTGGGACAGGTCAGTGGGAACACGGCCCCTTTCTGAGCCCAGTTTCACGTTGCGGTCGCTTGGGCTGGGCAAAGCAATGCAGCCGTCCGTGTGCCTCCGCAGCAGCCGGGCCAGGCAGGACGAGGGACTGAGTGGCTATCGGTGGATTGTCTCCCATCTCTGCCTGTGCTGCCTAACATCCTTGGGCGTTTTTGTGTGTGTGCGGTTGGTTTTTTTGTTGTGTTTTTTTTTTTTTTTTAAATTAATTTTTTATTTTAACCTTTTAACCTGCATGCTAGAAGACTTCTAGTTACTTGTTTTGAAGTCTCTTGCAAGACCTGATTTAGCTTGACTTTTTGCAGTTCTCTTGTGTGTCTCTACACTTCTTGACCTCCTGTAAGACATCATTATCTTTGGTTAAGTCTCTCTTTCCCATTCACTGTATGCACTAAGCTGTTCCTGAAATGCTTTTTCTTTTTGAATGTGATTATTCAATAGGGAATTTGGAAGTGCTCTCTTAATCCTAAGAACTTGGTAGGAGTTGGGCCAAGAACAAAGTCTAAGAGCTCAAGCTGTACTTTCTAGATTGTCTGGGGAAAAGGTGTGGAGGATGAGCAAAAATATACCTGCTGAGAACTGTAACTTCAGAGTGCAATTTTCATTCATCCTTGTCTTTGCCACAAATTGTCACAATTCAAAATCTTTTGCTACCTTGATGCCTCTCAAATAGCTCAGCCCTTCTTACAGAAGCTTTTCCAACTTCTTTTATTGTTAATTTGGGTGGGTAACACTACTCAGAGAGCTGTGCTTAGGCTGGCAACCTTGCACAGAACGCGTTGTTCCTGAGATAAACTTCAGTGATGGCACGGGGTTGGGGTTTTTTTGGTTTTTTTTTTTTCTTTTCCTTTTTTCACCTTTGAACCTGCATGCCAGAAGACTTCTAGTTACTTGTTTTAAAGTCTCTTGCAAGATTTGCTTCAGCTTGACTTTTTGCAGTTCTCTCATGTAAAGAGAGAAAGCAACGGTGGTAGGATCATGCCCTCCCACTTTGATGGGAGTAAACTGAGGAGCTGTAGGACCGTAACTCCTGGCTCATAGCACTCTGGCGCTATGAATTTCAGCAAGTTAATTTTGTATGACCAGCTCTCCCTGCCATGTTTCTAATTAGCTGTGGTTTATGCCAAGCCTTTCCCTATCTTAATCCTTCTCTGCTACTGTTTGGAGACTTCCCTGATAACCAAAACAGATGAGTTGGTGTATCTTGTGATACCTGTGTTGCTGCACGTTTTCTTTTCTTTTCCCTGATCCCCTGAACAGCACAGAAGGAAGCGGGGCTCTGAAACGAGGAACGGCAAAGAAAGACGAGCACAGAAAATTGCCCTCTCTTTTCTGATGCTCTTTCTGTGTGCTTGGGACAGGTCCTCATTTACCTCACTTTCTTGTTTTTCCCATTGTTTTCTAGAAAGCAATTGGTTTGGGCATTTTTTTTAAATCTACACACATCTACACCATAGATTCACACGATCCTTCGTAGCATTAATTTGCTGGTTTATCCTATGTTTTTCATGTTTATGTAGCTTTTGCTTTCAATTGTGTGCTCACCAAAATGCTCTGCAGTATTCAACTTCTTATTCCGCAACAGTTACACGATTAGATAGCAAGTGTTTAATTAGACTTTGGCTAGTTGGCTAAGTATCTTGGTATCTGTAATACATGTCTGGTCACAATTAATAAAAGGGAATATACCCATGCAATTATATAATCTTGTTTAAATATCCATGACCATGAGCAACAGTAATAAGTAGTTAAATAAGAGTATTAGGGTATTACCTCTGTGAGTGGAAGGATCTTCCTGGAATTACACAGAACACTTTGGCATCGCTAACATTAATAGCATAGCAGGTGATTTTGCAATGAAAATTCTGTGTAATAATTGGTCTATTTGTTCTTTTTAGCTAATGCATTTTACAGCAAGTGCAATAAATACTTCCAATTTATAACATATGTTCAGGAGAAAATCTCTGGTAATAGAAACTGTTCCATTATCATACGCTTCAGATATTTTTCATATCCCCATGCAAGATCAGTACATTTGCTGAAGTCACAGCATAAATGAATGATCATGGTGAAACCAAAAATAGCAGGAGTGTACTCAGGTGATGCAGTAGCCCCCTCCAATATTAAGACATAATTCCTTCAGATACCACCATGTATAGAAACAGCAGTTGGAAAAGCAAACATATGATGCTGGGACTGGAAGAATGACAGTCTGTGGAGACACCTTGGAATGGTTATGCTTTCTTTTTGTTTCCCCTCTGTCCTCTACCTCCCATTTCCTTTGAAGGCATCCCAAAGCATCCTCAGATGCAAACAGTTATTGCTTTTTGAGTAGCATCTATGTTTTGGAAAGGTCGTAAAAATGTATGAGCCTTGCTAGGAGTGTTGCTAAATGAAGGGACTATTATTCCAGCTTTTGTTTGTTCTGGTGAGAGATCTGTGAAGGTGTGAATGAGAGTGGGCACTGATGGACAAGCACCTTGAATTAAATTTTTCTGTATCCGAATGTAGCCTGTTTCCAAACCCGTCTGACCTTGTGATTTCTGTTTCCCCATTACCTAAGAGAACTCCATCTGAGAATTTTACATGTGTAAGGAGAGGAGCTTTGGAGGGCAGATAAGAACAGGGTGTATTTAAAAGGTCTGATCTGAGATTTCATGTGGAATAAGACAAGTGTCTTTTCCAGAAGGCTCAATTGCTTCATTATTAGGAGCATGAGATTGGAGTAAGTATAGTCTTGGCAGCAGAGCCAATTGGAAAAACACTGTTTCATCAAAACACAAGTTGTGGGGATATCTTCATGAGTTTGACTATTTTGACATATTTTCCTGAGGGGAGAACATTATCCAAACAGAACATACTTGCTTTGAAGTAGCGTTAAATTCTGGCTTGAAGAGTTCAGCCTGCTCTCTATCCTGAAGATATGAGATAGCTCTGAATTCTGTTAAAAGGCAACTCTGAGGAGGGAAACAGGCCCCAAATTAGTTTCCACAGGTGGGGAGAAAGGATTCATTGTGAAACTGCACGATGCAGTCAGAAGGCCTATCAAGAGGAGATGGCTTTGCTGAGAGGGAGACACAGGGATCACCAGGCTGTGAGAGAGATGAGGGGAAAAGAGCGGAAAGAAAACTGTACATCACAGGAAAGCGTATGCTGTGGTAGAAAAATAGAAGAGAAGAAAGTTGTGCTATGGTTTCTCATGTAGTGATCCCCTTCATGGTAACTTTTTTCCCTGTGGGATGTGCACAGGGACAAGGGATACGTCTGTCATTCATTTTCAGAGCCCTGGCTCTGTCCTGCCAACCCTCCTCTTCAGATTTTGGTGCAATAGCATCACTCTTACATGTGGCAATTACATTTCTGTATATCTTGAATGTGTTTCTGTAAAAGTAAGTATTAAGTACATACAGGTAACTTTGTACCCAGTTAAAAAACAAACAAACAAACAAACCACCTTTTGTGTCTTTCCAGTGAATTTAAATTGAAAACTCTGCTGGCATATTTTAGATTCAAAAGGAAAATGTTGACCAGGTTGGGTGTGTGGTTGTTTGGGGGTTTTTTGTTTGGTTGGTTGGGCGGGGGGGGTTTTGGGTTTTTTTGTGGGTTTTTTTTGTGTGGTGTTTTTTTGTTTTGTTTTGTTTTGGTTTGGGTTTTTTTGTGTGGTGTGTGGCTGCTTTGTTTTTTTTTGAAGTCTCTTTTTCTAAGTAGCAGCTCCAATACTCCAGAGAACTGGGCTGGGCTCCTGTGTCCCCATCCTGCTCCACCACCTTTGCATGGATCCTCTGGATCTTCTAAAGGAAGCAAAGTCGCTTTGTGGCATGCTGAGTTCTTCCAGCCGAGGTCTCTGCCTTGTCTGCTTGAAACGCTCTCTCCGGCTGTCTGAAAAATCACTCTCAGCCTTGAAATCCACCTGGGCATTTTCCTTCTACTCAGAGCTGTACGTCCTCACATCCTTTGTTTTTGTCTTATTGTTTCAGATCTTCCTGGGGGAGTTCTTAGCCTTTTTCTGTAGACTTTTTTTCATTTTGTTTGCATTAATAATACTGGAAGGGGTTTGGGGGAGGGGGGAGGAAGCTTCAATTCTGCTGGAGTTTTTTCCAAATTGGTTCATCATCATTAATCTTCCAATGTTATTTCCCTCCCTTAAAGCTTCTTGGTTCATTATTGCCGTGAAAAAAAGAGGAACCCTTTGTTCAGTAACAAGGGAATTTGTGTCTGTCAAGGCAGCAGCTTTTTGCTCCAAATTCCATATCTAATTTTGCAGAAAAATATTGTCAGCAAATTGCTTGAGGTATTGCAGTGAAACACAGGGCTTATGTTACCAGCAAACATTCATGCTATTATGTAAATCTTTGCAGAGCTGTATTATCAGAAAAATAAATAAATGGACTGACCAGAAAATATACCTGAAATCGGGATGCGATGGGCACAAAGAAGAGCTGGCTAGTGACACCATGAAACAATTAGCTGTCTGCTTAAATGACACTTCCATTTCTTTATAGACAGAGGATTTAGCTTTTTTCATTAATTATTGAAAAATAACTTTGAACAGAAGAGTAATGCTTTCCCCATATGTGTAATCTGTGCTTGCAAAGCAAAAAATCCCAGCGGTTCAAAATGGAAATGTGTTTATTGGCATGCTTAGTAGCTCTCTTCTGCCAATGTGTGGAATACTCAGTGTTTGATTTCCTACATCTGGGCTTCCCAGCTTGGTTTGCCTGGGAACCACCAGCAGCGGTGTATGCAGCAGCACCTCACGCGGTGCATGCGGCTCTTAAGGTGCCATTCAAAGAGGCTTGTGCAGTAGTACCCACGGTGGCACGCACAGTGAACCCCATGTCACCTTACTCTAGGCTTCATTTAGCCAGGGCTGGGGCCCCAGTACTCAAAAGTATCTAGTTTCTAGCTGGAGGTTAATAACTGCAAAAGATTAGTTTTGGTTGCGCAGAGATAAATACCTCTGTTCTGAAGCTCGCGTTTTCTCCAGCTTCTGGAAAATAATTCTGTGACCGTATCTCTGTTCCAAATGTTGCTACGTTTATCATAATTGGCATTATATTTAGAAACTGGGTTGTCGTGTTCTAGCATTTTGAACTGTTTGTCTTCAAGTCCTTTGGAATATTGCACAGATCCCCGAAAAGACCTGGATCTAGAAAAATGAATAAAAATCCCCCAATATCACTTCTGTACCACCAAAGTCCCCCCCAAAATAGTTTCTGAGCTGCACTTGGGTTCTTCTCCAATTATTTCTTACTGGATGGGGCCCAAAGAGCCTAGTGTCCCAAGGACTTCACAAATCCAGTAAAATACTCACTCAGCACAGCCCACATGCTACCAACTGCTTCCCCCAGACATATGGCTATGTTTTTTGCCTATCACTATATAAGGTTAGAGTAGGGCAGAAACGCTTCCCCCTCCTGCTCAATGGTATAAGTGTGATAGTTTTTCTAAATTAAAACAAAAACAACTTATACTCAGGAGCGTGACTAATGCGATGTAACCCATGTGACTTAAAAGATATGCCAGTGGCGTGGTTGCTTCATTGACTTCACTGTGTTGCTGACTATGACTTGCATTTCTGTCTCTGTGGTTCAGGTGTGTCAAGAAGCTCCCGTCAAAGGTCAGATGTCTCTGTGCACATGATGAGACGTGACCCTGTAAGCTGGAGACTGGTCATCACAACTCTTCTTGAAATTCAATGTTGAGTTTTCAGTACATGCTGCTGTTGCCTGGGATGGAGGTCTCTTTATCTTCTCTAGTAGCGAAATTCTTCCAGTGGCCACCAGTGCCTCATCTGCCACACTGGGTGGCAGAACAAGAGAGATGGCAAGGATGATGTTTACAGCAAAATTTTTGCAGTTGTTTTTCTCCTTACAGACATTTCTTTACTCTAGTCTTGCCTTGAGAAGTCTCATATGCTTCAGAAATGCTCTATATAGAGATTGTCACTACTGCCATTTAAATCGTTTTGCTGCTGGGAATTAAAAGGACAATTGCAATAATACTGCCGTATCATTGGAGGAAAATATTATCTCGGGATTCAGCAACCGCTAGCAGACGGCATGTGGGAAGGGTTTGAATAGCAGGGCAGAAACAGGGCCTTGTTGCCTTGGGAAAGGCACTGTTTCTGCTGATTTCTGAACTCATCTGGAGCTGGGAGTTGTTGCCTTGTGTTGGAACAAAATAACATCACTTGGCTGAATGGAGGCTTTTCATTCACAGAAGCTGCATCTCCAAGCCCTGCTGAGTTTCTCCCGGTGCACTTACTGCCTTGATTTGGGAAAGAATAAACACTGTGTGCTGTATTGCCTTTGCAAAGCTCTCTACTTCTGTGTTTAATCAAACTGTATCGATGATCTGATGTGTCCAAGCAATGTGCTTGCAAAGGATAGCTAGAACATTGGAGACTTATAAATAAATAGAATTGTAGGAAGAGATTGAGCCTACCATCGGAGCAAACACTGCCTGCTCCTACGCCGGAGAGTGAGTGGCACTGTTCGCTGCAGGTTTCATGACTTGGCTCTGCTCCTTCAGCAGTATTTCAAATATTTGGTCTTTTACAGCTACTGGGCAGTCTTATTCTTGTAAGCTTTGGGAACAAAATGGTTGAAGATGGACACTGTTATGATTAAGAGGATTTAGGACTGGGTTTGAAGGTTTGCATTCTCATTCAGCTGAGGGTCTCCCTGGGCAAACTACAGAGGGACACTTGATCTTTCTATGCCTTGATTCACCTTTGTAGAAAACAGATCATCGTCCTTTGTCTTGTCTATATAGATCATAAATGATAAGGACATGGACTTACGTACGTAAATACCTGCTAATGCAGTTTTCCCAGTTGTGGTCGGGACTTCTGGTTGCTACCGTCCTACAATAAGTAACAGGATGGCAATTTCTCTTGCATGGTTATAATGAGATCCTGAATGTAATTTTCCTACTAAGAAAACATTTTGGGGTTCAGTTCTATTTTTTGCATGCTAGTCAGTAAGCATGATAATGTTTCCTAGTCAGTGCTGTCCTACTTGAATCTTGAAAACATTATATTCATTGGGGGCTGAGTGGGAGGGAGAAGAAGAGGAAGAGGAATTTAAAACTTTTATACTTAATTGGCCATGTATAAGTCTCATAGGTTTTACTCAAAACTCATCATTGGTTTTAATAGATCTGCTTAACAAGTGTTGGTCTGAAATGCCTCAGGGTAATTAATGCTAATTCTTACATGGCCTTGACAGTTCTGCAAGAATTCCTTCTAAAAGAAATAATGAAGGGATAAGTTATTATTTTAGCATATATAATGATGCATTCCAGGAATTAGGGTGTTAGAAACTAGATAACCAAGTCAAGAGGAATTTCTTATAAGATTAAAGCACTCGCGAATGAAAGTTCCCAGATGTCTTTCTAACTAACCTTACAAAAATATAATATGACCAGAATCTACTCTCTCATTCAGCCCATAGAGCAAAGATGGTTGAAAGAAAATATCTGGTTCCCTTCTCTATCACTGATAAATGTGGACCAAATTAAGAAAGCATTGAAGCATACACTTAGAGGAATGCTTTAAGTGTTTTCATCAGGGCCTAAAGTAGTGAATTAGAGCAACTCTTACCCTTGTTCAAACCACACTGATGTCAGTGGAAAGATTCTCATTAACCTCTCAGGATTTTGCATTAGATCTGTGGGTAAAATTCTGGTTCCTTTGAAGTTAGTGGCAAAGCTTGCATCAACCTCTGCCTGAGACTTCATTTATTTTGCAGAAGGAATGTTCCTGGCATAAAACATATGATCATGTCCTGATAAATATAAAGAAAATTGATGCTATCAGTTTAGGAATATCCGACACTACCAATTAGTAAGAAGTTTGAATACAGAAAAAAGCTAATCTAATTATGTGAAAATCCTTGCTGTGTAATAAAATAGAAATGATTTCTGCAAGTCTTACTAGAAATGAAAGAGATCAGTATTCAGAAACATGTTTGAATTTATTTTAATATGTATTGCAAATACTTTTTGCTTTCAAACTGCTTGGTAACCATTATGGTCTACTTTGACCAGCCATAAAGCTTCATTTGCCTTACATTCTTCGGTTGTTTCTCTATTCCTAGTAATGTTTTGGAGGCAACCTGTTCATATTTTGTAAGGTGTTATAATGAAACCTGAAGTTCTGTTCATTCCATGTTTCTGACTCATTTTATGTGAAAACCTGTGAAAAAGAAAAGGTGTCTGAGACTTCGAGGACAGATAAAATTGGTCCTCAAAAGTTCAAAAAGAGCAATTGCATCAGTCTGGAAGAACATGGTTAGGGTTAGAGTTTGCAAATACAGACTGAAAGAATTGAGTGTATTTAGCCTAAAGAAGCCACAGTGAAGTAATGAAGAGGCACCGTGAGTTGTTATTTTCCTTCTGAGGTGAAAAAAAAAAAAAGAAAAATTAAGTACCAGTATAACAATAGAAAATGTAGCAAGGGCTGTAAAATACTACATAGTGAATAGAAAAAAATTTCTAAAATGGGTCTAGAGGGTGGCTATAAATTATGGGCATGTATAGTAAATTATACTATAGGGAACCTGAAGTATAAA
The DNA here is from genome assembly GCF_900496995.4 of Aquila chrysaetos chrysaetos. Taxonomy (NCBI): domain Eukaryota; kingdom Metazoa; phylum Chordata; class Aves; order Accipitriformes; family Accipitridae; genus Aquila; species Aquila chrysaetos. The sequence goes on along the minus strand of NC_044028.1, from coordinate 8,200,991 downwards.
TATTCCAAATTTCTTTTAAACTGTATTCAATTATTTTTCTTAATGGAGAAAATGCTATTTCATCTAAGTTGGATTTTAAAAAAAAACAACCAACCAAACAACAAAAATAGCCAACCCTCAGAAATGAACAGTTTCCGCTGTGAAAAGTGTATCTAGAGGATGAGATTTTCCAAAAGCGTGTAAAGCTTTGCTAATCCTAAATACCTAAATAGAAAAATAAATGGAGCTTGATATTCAAAAGGGTTTTTAACCAGTGTTTCCAGAGGAAGCCGGAGGGCAGCCTGCGGAGATCTCTAAGAGCAGGGTTTCAGGAGACTTGCCATGCTGCCTCCTCACTTACGCAATGTATATGGAAGGTGTTGCCGATGCTGGGAGCAGGTCTGCATCCTCCAGAGAGGCAAGCCCACACAGCAGCTTGGCTGTGAGCATAGGCCTTCAGGTGAACATACTTTATAAAATGCAAGCAATCACATCAAGTCACGGCATGCTTTGTCTCATTTTTACATACTCTCTTTCAGATAGGACAATACACTTTGCAGGTAACTCATCAACACTGCAGAAAGTATTAATGCAGTTGCTGAACTGGAAAACTCATTCACTCTGTCTTATGAGTTACATACCCTGAGGTCTGGGAGCTGCCAAGTGTCCTAAGCTGATACTAAATTTGTTAGGAATCGAGGGTACTCAACAACCCCAGAGATCGTGTCAGGATGGTATCAGATTGATTTATTTTGGAGGAGTGACTGCATGGCAAACTTCTGTGATGGCTTTCTGACTTGCATTGCCAGTTCTGTATTCCCTAATGACTGCAGTTAAGAAACCTGCACCAAAACAGATGGCATCATGTGACATCACATGTTTGAAAACATTCATGCATGTGACTTTGAAACACTGCATGTTTTTTAAAGATGCTGAACATTATCTCCCTATACGAACTGGAGCCTTTTTTACCGAGAGATCTCCCTGTAACTCTTCCCCATGTGTCTAATAAACTCACAAATGAAGACATAAATGCAGGTCTTGAGAGAAGCCAAACAACTAAAATAAGACAGACAATTAATCTGAAAGCACGTTTACCAGTTAATGAAGTGTTCTTGAGTGCTGGCAAGGGATCTATGTTGGGAAGTATTTCTTGCTCCAAGGTATCCATTTGCAACAAAAGCCCTGAATGGCAGCATCTGCTAAAGAGCTGCTCAGTGCATCCTCCCAGTTCAGTTGTATATTGTTCACAGTATGTTTTCTTGACCTGGCTACAGTAAATATATCTAGACTATATTTCCCAGGGTTGCTTATGAACTGTCAAGTAAAACAACATTAAGAAATGTCAGAAAAAAAGGAAATTACATTTGCTTCATGTATTTGTTCTTCACAAATCCATGTTGGCTATTACTCATCTTCATGTCATCTTCTGGTTTCCTACAGGTTATTTATTTCAGTATTTCTCTGCATACTGAATGATGGATAAATCCCTGGATCCTCCCTTGCTTGTTTTCTAGCAATCTGGATTCTCGCCTGTCTCAACTTCTGCTCCAAAAAACTGTACAACTAGTTCCCTCAGTACTCCTTTGATTATTTTTTTTTCCTGACCAACAGATATAAAAACCTCCAACTTAGCCAAGTATTCTTCGATCTCTTCTGATTTTTGTCATAGTTCATACACTAATATCTCCGAGCCAGGATCAATGTTGTTATCCATCTGATCACAATTAACCTTTTTAGTGAGGACTGAGGCAGAAAAGGGAGTAAATGCTTTGGTCTGCTCAGCATCATTTATTGAGACATTCTTTCCTCTTGAGTAGCAGACTGACTTTCTTTGACCTTCCCCTTCCTACTAATACAGTCTGTTTTCTTGTTTCATCTGGTGTCTTGTTATCTGTGCCTTTGTCTTTTTTTTTCTCTCTTCTTTACACGCTGCAGCAGTTCTTGGACACACTCTTAGATGAGTAAATTGTATGTTTTCTGATGCCTCTTGAAAGGACTCAAACTCTTTGCAGAACTCTAGAAATACTCCAGCTGCAGCTTTAGCCGTAGTCTGCTGTAAAATCTTATGCATTAACATGTAGAAGGAATAATAATCAGAGGATCAAGTAGTATTTGATTACTCTTTTGTGGAATACTTACTGTAATGGTTAGGGTACCATAACAATAATTTGCTAGACCACTAAAGGACATACCCTTTCCTGGATTTCTAAACAGTATTTATAATTCAAGAGAGATACCAATTATATCTGAATATATATTAGGCTTACCCAAAAAGATATCCTAGCTAGTAAGCTTTTTTTTTTTTTTTTTTTTTTTGACAGATTTCACTGATTGGGAGATTTTTGAAAACATTTATTTGTTGGGGTTTTTTTGTCCGATTTTTTTATCCTTTCTTTATCCTTTCATTAGCACTGTGCTTGAAAAAGCTTCTTCAAATGTTGTCGATCACCATTAGTATGGTTTTATAATAAGCATTGTAAAGCCACAAAGCTGCAATGTTAATACAACAGAAATAATTGATACTGTATATGTATAAACGTTAAAAATTCTTTCCCTAAATGTAATGGTAGCTTAACTGGGGCTCAGAGAGACATTGAGTCTCTTGTGTCACGTGTGATTTCAGAGGGACTGGCATGGCACAGCACTATTCTAGCAGCCAGGTTGCCACTGCTTTACCTTTCTCCTGCCCAAACCAAGGGTGTTGGAAGTTATAAACTGTCAGATTTTTGCTACTGACAATAGCTATGTGCTATCAATAGTTCTGGCCTCTCACCTATTGAAACCATCTGGATTATTTGGTTATTGTCAACTGTAGAACCAAACGCTGTATAACTATGAATAGCAGAAAGTCTCTACAACCCCATGGGCTGATGAAAATTAAAGGTAGTACTATTTTTGTGTTGAGCTGCCTGTGATGAGAGGTTTGTTTTGGTTTTTTTAATGATCAATTGTTTTTTAAAGCTGACTGCACCATTTATATGACCACTGAAAGTGGTATTAGGAGTTAGTGCTCAAATCCTACTGAAACTCATCTGATACTCCTTTGTGATAATGAAAATCTCTTCCTCCTAAGCAGAAATATTGATGAGGGTATAATGAAATTATATTTCCCTGCTTCTGATTCAGGTTTTGAAGACTTTACTCACCTCTCCCTGCCCAGCCAGGGACTCCAAACACCTGAACTCATCCAGTATTTATTTGCTACTATATGTCTGTTCTTTAGGTGGGAAGTTTTTAGTAAGGTTATTAGTACATAAAATGCTGGTGTTTATTTAAATGCAGCTTCCTTCAACAGTATGCTTTCAGCTTTTCTATGGTGCTCTAACACCACATATTTTCATATTTAAATCTTCTGTGGGCTTTTTAAATGTAAAGGTGTTACTTGCAGATGGAACTGATGTGAAGTTTAGACTTGCTTTATTAGCAATACACAAGAACCAAAATAACATCTATTTTTTTCCTGTAAGTGTGTGGTTAGTCTTTGTAAATACTGAAGGCTAAATTGTGCTGTTTAAACAGGAAGGATGACTAACCAATTTAAATTGGCTGTGTTGGCATCAGCCTAAGATGTGAGGTATGGTGGCTGTGTAATTGCTGCTGAAACTTGGGGGTTGGCTACAGCCGCGCGGTGGTGCGTAGCGGTGTGCAGCGTGGAGCTGTGAATTTGCGTGTTGTGGGCGCTGGATCTGGGCTGCTGCACCTTGTCCACCAAGGGCTCGGCTCGCAAACGGTCTCTTTCCGCGGCGCCGTGTGTGCGAGCACGTTGACTGAGTAGTAAATGTCGATCGGTGTCTGTTAGGGCCGTGGCTGTGTGACCCTCCCCACAGCCCTCCTGGGACCCTAAGGCAAGAAACGGGAACTAAGGGGAAGGTTTTGGAAAAGCACTGTAAGGCCTGCTAGTATCCATATGGTTAAAAATGCTAAACTGCAATATAGGGGTGTCTGCAAAGAATTGCTTTTGGAAAGAGCCAGTGATATTTGCTGAGAATGTGGGTATGTGGCATTATTGCCTAAAACCCTCTTTGCAAGCGCCTGCACGGGTCTGTGGGAAGGGCTTGTCCTCAGCACCTGCACAGTTTGGGCAGGGGGATTTGACCCCTGCCAAAAAAAAAAAGGGGGGGAAGGGAAAAAAAAGAGAAGGCGGCTCTAGGACTGAATCCAGCAGAAATAATCACCTCCATGAAAATGAGAGCCCTCAGGTACTCCTTTGACTGCTGTTGAAAGGATGATGGCTTTGGGTAATAAAACCATAGTGCTCTTTCCCCTCTCCTGTTGCCACCCCACTGCTGACATTTAATGCATGGAACAGGACCTGTGCCGTAGTGAAATATCACTCCTGTCACTTAGGTAAGGTGACATGACCGGTGCTGGGGGACAGCGGGCTGTGAAAGCACCAGGTGGGAAGAGTCATCTTTCCCAACCGATGAAAGAAAAGGTAAAAGGGGATGCATAATTATGGAAAGAGGCTTCTCAGTGACCAGAGGTGGAAAGAGTGACAAAGAAAGTGCTCATGTTGAAAGGCGCACAGACTGATGTGCGCAGCCCTACGTGACACAGCAGCTCTTTCATGCCTCTTGCGTGCTCCTCCACTTGGTTAGGGTTTCTGTAGCTGGAATCAGGCCCCTCTCTGCTCATCAAATGCTACGTGCTGATTTTAATAGGCAAGATGAAACAGAAGACAGCTCAGTATGGGTTGTAGATTGAGTCATGGTTATTGAGTTTGTCCAAGGTACAAAGGTGCTGTTTGCAGCAAAATGAAATAAGTGATAAAAAAAATCCACCAAGAACAAAGGGACTGGAGAGTAATATTTGTCACACTCTCAATGGTCTTCTCTTTCTGAAAGATTTATATAAGAGAAAAAAAAGAGTAAGAAACATGCTGCAAACTTGCAACAGTGAACTGCTTGAAAATAAAAAATTTAAAGAAAGTGAGCATTGCTTTACTCAACTTCACAAAAGCTTGTGGGAGGATAAGTATGTGGAACTGAAAAAAACCCCCAAACGCACAAGTAACAAAGAAACAAAAAAAAGAAAGATAAGGGGCAATGCAGGAGCCTTCACAGCCCCCATGTGGAAACCCTATAGATGTGCTTTCTCTGTTTTACCTGGATGCAGTGCCTGGTTCAGTCATTATTGTGTGAGTATCCATGTAATGTTGAGTTGGGACTCGTACCTCCAGACGTGAGGTTCCTACCCATCTGGTTGTGTACGCCTCTAAACCTTTTCTACTGTTTGATTTGCAAAGAAACCTGTTTGTGTAAGCACTTAAACATCTGAGGTTTGGTCTGTCTTTTTTAGCTCTTAAAGACAGGAATAGTTTTCTTTGTCACAGGCATCTGTGGTGATGAATAAGTGATAGGTAATTAGTTGCTATAATAAGGGGAGATTGGTGGGTAGGTAGGTAGGTGTTTCCATGGTAAGATTGTTGTGGTGGGTTGAGGATATAGGTACAGCAACACTTGTAGGTAGAAATGTCTTGTAGGAAGTAGTCTGTGAAGTATAGTTACTTTACATGAGTACTCCAGACTTCTGTGCACAGTCTGCCCTCAATTTGGCCCTTATATAGGTTATTTAATCTTTTATGAGGCATTTACGTCAAAAGAAAATGACAATATTGAAACAAATTGGGACAGAAATCAAACGAGAGGTACTTATAGATGAACCCTTTGCCCTCTCTTCTTTAAATGGGTATCTAATCAACCTCTGCTAACCTTTACCTTTCAATTTCTCAGCTGTGGTTGCTTTTCCAGAAGAAAGCAGCCATAGGTAGAAGGCTCGGGCAGATGTGTGCCTCTGCTTTGTGCCTGTAGGGGTGTAGCATCTTTAGTGACCCAGCGGGCTGCTGTTGTCCGTATGTGCCCGCTGTTGTCAATTACGCAGTATCAGCTTTTGCTTCAGCTGCCAGAATTGGTAGAAATGCATAAGCCTTTATCAGGAAGGAGCATTAGAATGAAAAGCCAGCTGGACTCAGTAGACTTTTTTCCTCCTTCTCTGTCAAGACTTCCACGTGAAATGCCACCGTCCCTCATTAAGGTGCAGACTACCAGAGTGCTGTGCTGCTCCCCAACTCTGTTGCCAAAGCTACAGAATCAGAAGCTCTGGCTATGAATGAAAGAGAAGGGTCCCCACTTTTCTCATAATTTTGGATGGGTTTGGTTCATAGTCCAGGCACCACAGCTGAATCCTAATCTCATCAGGTCTTGCTGACTCCTCTCCATTTTGGTTGATTTTCTCTCCCTCCCGCCCCCAATCCCCCACCAGCAGATGGGGTCATCAGGGACGGGTTTATTCCTTGTCCCAAGGCTCTGTAAATGCTGTGACCCGAGGAGGGTCCTTGGTGAGGGAGGAAGCTTGTGGATGGACATACAGTGCTAACCTTTAGGAATTGCTCTTGGCTGTGCTGAAACGGCATTTAACTTGACAGATCTGCTCTTGACCATCCGGAGACTCATTCAACTCGACGCTCTACTACAAATCTGTATTTCCGTGCTTTTCCTGGCGGCTGCTGAGTCTTTCTGGTTCAGCACAGTCCTCCAATGCTTGTGCCCAGACATGTTTGCACATGTTTGCAGTTTCAGAGGGTTTTCTGTTGTTGTTTTGGTGCAAGCTGTATGTATTTATTTTCAGAGCAAAGATTTGATATTCAGATTTAACTAATGTAATTTTTTACTGATATAAATTAAAAGCTAACCACTCATTTTCCAAAATAACTGTCTGTATCTTGGACTGCATTGGAGTAATAGGAGAATCAAACTAGTCCTGTTATAGCACCATTTTTGTCAGTAAATCAGCTGTAACTGTGTTTCTGTCTGGTCTATTATTTTTATTCCAATATTATAGATCTGAAATTCTCTGTTCTTGCTCCAGGGAAGCAAATGACAATTCTGCTATGCCATAACTTTTAGTTAAGTCTTTTCTTATTGAGCCATCGCACTGTTGCTCACTGGTTAAATGCAGTTAGTGAGACGTTTGCGGTGTGCATTTCTCAAGCTGTCATCACTTAATGCAAATCAAGGCTTGAAAAATGGAGGAAATATAGTTCTGCTCTTTTGCATAATTTTCATTTTTATGTCCTAACCCTTGTAAGAACAGCAAAGTTGGGTCACGTTTTCTCCCTTTGTTGTGGTACCGTCACTGTACCGCTGTGGTGGCCAAGAAGTGTTTTCCCACCTTCATTGCATTCCCGTCTTCATAGTAGAGAAAGTGAATATAAAGTAACTTCAGAAGCCTTTTTGGTAAAATGTCAGCTACCAATATTGTTTTTCCTGCAAAATTCAGGATCTGGGTTACTAAAATTATTTGCAAATAGCTTTTGCCAGACAAAGAGAGGAAAAGTCTAAATGTTTTCTTTTGATAGTTCAAAAGGCTGGTTTTATTTCCTTCTGGGTAAACAAGTGATGAGAGGTTCAAGGAGTTAGCTGTAAAAGAAATGTCTCCAATGAAATGTGTGTGGGAACTGTGGCACAGCTGAAATAAATATAAATTTCTGTAACTGAAGGCTAAACATCTGTTTCTTCATCTTGGGTTTGCCCTGCTTAGTTTTTATGGGGATATTATAAAGGGAATATGTCCATTACCCTTCAGAGATTTAATTTGCCTTGATGGTCCCAACTATACTTGTATAATTAGTTGTCAGGATGAATGAAGTTCCTAAGCAACTTGAGTATGAACAACTTCAGTCTCCATTGGGTCTTTCCAAGAAGTATTTGCGGGGTTCTTTTGTGTGTAAGAAAAGTAGAGTGTAAAAACAAACAAACAAATAAACAAACAAAAATTCCCACCAGTCTCTCAGCCAGAGTAGATTCATTAGTTAATGTCTCTCTCCGGAGTCTTGTGCTTTTCTTACTTCCCAATAATTAAATTTTCCAGGTTCAAGTCAGATTTCATGCTGTGTCTTGGATGATGAGAATCTACAAATACATTCCACTTCTTACAAAAACTTCCTAAAAATTCTCAACATAAATAAGATATATCTTTGAACTTCAAACTATGACCTAAAATTCCTCATTGTCGGATCTCATAATTTTTACTGGCATTTAGTTACTTTTTTCACGTAGGGAAAATAAGCCTGAACAAGAAGGCTGGTGACCTCTCTTCAGCATAAGGATACCTGGAAATTTGGCTGCTGTGCTGGGGTCTGAATTTGCTCTTCTAGTTCCCATTTGAAGATGTGCTACATGATACCTACCCATAAACTCTGAGATGGACTCACGATTCTTTTTCTTTTCCCTATTAACAGTGCCTTTCTAGCAGAAATTTCTTACAAAATTAAGATTTCATTCTTGCAAAATGTAGTGTGATACATTAGTTTGTATAATAGGAAGTATTATCACACTGTAAATAATTGAAGAAACCATAAACTACAGTTGACAGTCTAAATGAAGCAAGTACATTTTCCGATGCTTTTTTCCTGTGAGTTTCCTTGCTGAATTTTGCAAATTAGCAAGTAATTTGTAATGGTTATCCTGAACGTTATGTGAATTAGTGAGGGTCCATTGTAATTAGATTTTTTTTTTTTTAAATCCAATTAGCAAGTGAGAATGATCTCATCATTTACCTAGAATTACTTAGAAAAAAACCACCCATAATTTTATTTGTACTGCATTTTTTTTAACATTTTAATGCTTTAATTTCCTCCTAATAAAAGAACTTGCACCAGGGCAAGGAGAAGAATGGTGAAATCCAAAGTTACATTTTTTCCTGCTAGATATGTAGGCTCCTTCTATTCTCAAAGGTTTCTGAATCAGACCAGCATGATATATGTAGTATTCTACAGGGCAAGGAATTAATTCTGCTTTCTGCAGATGCAGTCTAGTGTCTTCACCATAAGATCATTCTTTTTCTGCATGTCTTTGCACACATCACACTAGAATATTTTTAATTTCCATTTTAACAGAAGTGGAACTTCTTTTTTCATTTCTTTTTCATTTAGTAGTAACTGAATTGTAATAGAAATGGAATTTCATGAAATTTTCAACCTTGTCCAAGGACATCTCTAGTTTTGTTCTATTTTTCTGTGAAGACTCTTATGATAAGAGCAAAACCTTGTTTTCCTTTGCTGTCACCTCATAATGTCAAAGGGAAAAGAGATTTGGCTGCTGCATATTCATGAATTACTATAGGAGATTGGATGAAGTACTTGGCAGAGATTCATGTAACAGCTGAGATGTTGACTTCTTGGCTAGTGCAAGAATAATATGGACATTACACCAGTTTGCACAGCAGGTCTGCAGTCATCAGCACTGAGAATAAGGATTTTCTATCGCTTCAGAATAGAGGGGTCAGTCATTTCCTTCTGTCATATTGCTGTGCACTGGAACGCTAGGTGATAATTGGAATCTCTGGGTGCTGAAGGACTGGTGATCTTTTATGTGAAAGATGCGACCTGTGTTTGAGGTACAGTGTAGTGAAGCTTTTCAAGCAGCGGTGCATCTGTTTGCACTGGAAGGCCAAGACCAGCTGATGGCTCCTGTTACCCATTTACAAGCTCCTCTGCGGATGCAAGGCTCTGCCGCGTTGCAGCATAAAGGTGTTTTTTTTTCCTTTTCAGTCTCGTCTTATTTCCTGAGATCTATAATGAGATGAAGTGCTAGGGGATTTTATGTGCAGTGTTCAGCTATAGAAGTATTCTCCCTTAAGCAATGTATTCTCTTCCCCATTGTACTTCCGTTGTTTTCTACTTCTCCTTTGCAAAATACATGTTTTGCAGTTTAATTGTAGTTGCGTGGTCTGTGTGTGTCCTCCCTTCTGCACTGCTTTTACCTAGTTCTTCTCTTCTTGGATTTTCTACCATCTTGAACAAATCAGTGGAAGAGTTCGGAAGAGAGATGCTTTGTAATTTACCAGCATTTTAGCTTGATGATAGGTCTAAGCTTAGAAAAACTCAGCTAATAACCAAAACAAAGTAAATGTTGCTTGAGTAGACATCAGTGGAAGTGGAGAGACGCCGGCTGTCTGCTGGAAGCACTCGGAGCTGCCCCAGACCAAGTTCAGCACCTGACCAGAAACTCTGTGGCTGAGAAGCACGACTGCTGAAAGCAATGATTTCAGCGGTACGATTTAGGCAGTTTTAACTAACCTGCTAATTCTGACTATAAAAATCCAGAAACAAATGATAGAGCATTGTGGTGGATCTTTTCTTCCCCAGTCAGAGTGTCTGTAAGAATAAGCATTAATTGACAACAGAGAAAATCACAGGAGGCTGCGTAAAATTGTAAAATAAGGCAGATACGTATAAAAAAAATTAACCCTAGGCTAGAGCAAATTGAACTATGGCTGCTGTAGCATTTAAGATGTTTAATTACAAGCTGACTTACTGATGTGGTTTCTTTGCTTGGGATTCCTTTTATAGTGAGCCTTAAACAACTGGCTGCATCTGAACATCTTGCACGTGTTTGTTTTGGTTTTTTGGGTTTTTTTTGTAATTGGTTTTTTTTCCTGCTTTTTTTTACAGCTTAACTTTCCTTGTGGGTAATCCAGATAATACTTTTTTTCAGTATTCTTTGGAACACTCCTCAAGAGTTCTAAGTAGTTTTGGTGGTGGAAAAGTTGGCTGAGTACATCAGTCATGATAACAGCTGTAAGCCTTGCTCAGGTTTGGGAGGGAAGAACAGGGGGCTTGAAAATAGCTAATTGTATGACATATATAGAATCTGGCAGAAAATTCTAGTAATTTTCTGCTCTGATATACACTTATGAATAGATAAATCTTCTAGTTAACCAGCTCTGGACCACTTCTTGCTCTGTGTATAGGTAACATTTGGCTTAAATAAGAGGAGGAAATAAAAGGAACAAATTAACCACACAGTAATATTTATGTTCTCCCATTTTCCTAAATAGAAGTTTTTTCAGCTTTAGTAGTAAGCTTAAATTGAGTGGCAAGTATTTAAAACACTTCTTTCTGAAACATGAGTTTTAAAAATCGAAGCAATGCACGAAAACTTTAAAGACAGGAAAAGTCTTTCAGTTCTGTTTCCGAGCTCCAAATCACTCCTGTGATTGTTCTGATTCTCAGAAGGAAAAAAAAAAAAATCCCCTCAATAACATCAGCAGGATGTGTGTGTCCCCTGGTACCACTAAGCAAACCAAGAGATTTCACATTACGTTAATTTGCATGGTTTGCAAATATTTCTGAAGTAGCCTGTTGATTAGATTTCCCATTACTGAGTAACTGGTTCATTGCAGGGCCCTTAAGAAATGTATTACTAAAAATAATACCTTAAATTAGTTGTTTATGCAGATGAAGGAAACTATTGACAGAATATGGACACAGTCTAAATATTAACTGGGTATATATGGGTAGGTATTTGTGTATGCGAACAAGACTTCCCCATGCTTGCAGCTTTTAAAAAAAGATTTATGCTTCTCATTTCACATTGATAATAGTGGCAGTCTCTTCCTTCTTCTCAGCAGGAATAGCTATCAAAGATGAAAGTATCTTTGTAGGCTGGCATGAACTGATTTCCTTAGTTCTGTGCATGATAATATTTTAATTAGGCAATTTACTGTAGTAGTAACTAGCTTTTCAATTAACCATTTTTGAAAAGCTTTCTTGCTTTCTCTAATTACATTACTTTAACTTCTTAGTGAAGGAATAAATCTCAACAGACAGGAATTCATTCACCTGAATTTCTGGGTGCTAAAAATCTGTAGAAAATCCAGAAAGCAATATGCAGTGGATGAAATATTAATAGTCACTCTGTTTCTCACGCAAGTTATTAGTGATTAGGAAAATGGGTGATGCACAGTGTGATGTGCAGAATTTCTTGCTCTTTAGAAGTGAAATATGAACCATTTCTTGTAATTGAAAATACTGTGATGTCTGTTCCTTAGATCACCATCAAGGAACTTGCTAGTTCAGACCTTGAAGAACCAAATTCATTCCTGATCAGTGGAATCAAACCTAATATGGAAGCAGTCAAAAAGTTTACCTGAAGATCATTTAGTCATGTTTTTATTAACACTTCATGGAATTTATGTAGGGGTTAATAAGTTACAAAGAAATGCTACAGGTTTTACTACATGTCTTGTATTCAAGTGCTTGGAGCAGCTATAGGTGTTGTAGAGGACTATGGGTGAATGAAACTTCTTAGTTTACATATAAACTCTTTTAGTTTATATATAAACTTTAGGTGAATGAAACTGCTTAGACTCCGTAGTGACTATTTCATCACAAATCTATGAAACACTTAGAGTAGAATCTTAACTGACTTTTTCCATTCTAGTTCTGTCAAAATATTTCCATTGTTCCTGCTTTCAGATACATGTAGCAGCTTAATTACTGTTTTGAAGCCAGGGAACATTTCAGAGGAGATGAAATTAAAAACAAGTATTCTTATCCCAATGGTTAGTGAACCTTTTAGCATTGAAGAAACTTCCCACTGATGAGAAAAATCTCATCAGGCGGATTCATAAGCAATTGACTATGGTTCAGGTACTCTTCACAAAAGAAAAAAACTCTGGAGATATTCAGATACTTATTAGTTCACGGTTGTCCAAAGAACCAGGGTCTAACTCATGCTGGCCATAACTAGAATCTAATTAATTATTTCATTTTTTATTTTAACCTTTAGTTCTTATAATTTTTTCTGAAAGATATGAAATATAGCTTGTCTTTTTTTATAAGTTGTAACGGGGAGAGTGGAGAACATGAGGACCTGATAACAGGATACCCAGACTAGAGCTAGTTGGAAATGTTTTAGTGGAACAGTTTTTCCTCTAAAAAATATAGCTTAAGGGGTGGGGATGGGGATTAAATATTAATTAGAACATGTTGATACTTGACCAAGAAGTCTGATAAGGAAAAACCAGAATAAATATAAATCCATTTTTTATTTTCTTGATTTCATGCATTTTATCCCTATTTATATTTTAAATAATATAATATATACTTTGAGCCTTTAATAATAGTAATGTTATTTTATAGAGTTTTGACACTTTGGAAATATTTCTAGTTGGTAACAAATTATTTTATCAGAATTCTTATTCTGCAGGTAAATAAAAATTTTTACTTTATGTTCCAATTCAAAATGAAAACAGATTTTGAAATGGCAGCTTTTCCTGCAGAAAGAAAAATGGCCTTTCTAAACAGATGTACATGTGTCTTAATATAGTTTCAATATCACAAAAATTTTCACTGCTATTGACACTAATTGGAGGGGACAGGTGGTGGCGGCAGTGGGGAGGAAATCTCTCCAGGATTGTTTAGAATTGATAACAGGATACGCAGAACTAGCGCTGGTTGAAAATGCATAAATATCAGTTATGTAAGAAATTGATTAACTAAGATTAAAAAAATAGAAGAAACTGCAATATAACGTAAAATAACAGGAATAAGAAAGGTACTTTCTCTTCTGTGTCTTCATGAAGAATCCCTAGAAGTGTAACTCTAAACCCCTAATGGTCTCCCATGACTGCTGCTGAACACCTCCCAACTAAGGAAACTCAACACAGTAGAAAAAATAGTGAGTATTTGTGGTGGGGAGGCATCGGAGGAGCTTCCTCACCTTGTGGTTATGGATACGTGTGTTCACGTTTGCAGAGAAATGACTGAATCTTTTCCCATCTCGGAAGACAAATCTTTGGGTAGCACTAGAATAAATTCAGAGTTCAAGGTTAAAATAAATGCGGTTGGTCAGCAATCATTTTTTAAAATTCTCAGTAGATTTCCAAGAGTACAAGGTCCTGTGCTCAGCCAGGGAGAAAGCTCGAATACGGACCCTCTGCTAGGTGAGAGCCTGCCAAGAAGTCTGAGTTACTGTAGCGTGCATTAACACAAGAGGGAGTCTGAGAGATGTCTCTAGCACGTGTGCTATGGTAAAGTCTGTATGCCATAGCTGAAGAAGTGAAGATATTTTTCCCAATAATATACAGGCTGAGAGAGAATAGTGGGAGAATAAATTTAAGGCAGCTAGATTGATTCCATTTACTCTGAGGATCCACTGGTATTGCCAAAGGAGAATGTGAACTACTGAGTTTTCAGGCTTGTAAACCATGGACTGATTTGACAGAAACAAAGTAGGCACTGATAAAAAGCCATGGTAATTAACTTTCAAAAGTTAATATTTATGACCGGAAATCAGATCATGTTATCATTAGCATTTAATACTCAAAACAAGATGTAATTGAAAATTTTCACAGTACTGAGATTTATTTCATACTATAAATATTTGTCTCTAGAGAGCTTAAAAACAAAATAGGTAAGAGACGTATGTAAAGTCATATGAGAAATTGAAACAAAAGTGCAGTGGCCTAGAAACCACAAATAGAGAATTGTTGTTTCATGCCCCATGGCTTGAAAAACAGCTGCTTTCTAAACATGAAACTCAGCTTTCCTTCCCATAATCACTGCCTTTCCTCCAGGCACTTGCTCAAAGTGAATCAGCTTGAGGATTAATACTTTTGCACAATGTTTTTGACAAAGTGTGTAATGCCAGACTGTATGAGCTTGAGCAACACCGAGAAAGGGATTTTGCAGAGGAGCAATATAGCACCTTGGAACATCAGTGTTATCCACAGAAATACTTCAGACCCTTTGATAAAGAGCTCTGGAAACAGAAGTGACGTCTCTGCCTGAAATGCTGGAGAGGAAGGCAAAGAGAAGGGGAAAAAACTAGTTTCCAGCAGTGGCTTCTCAGCATTCCAGGTTTCTCCCAGTTTCAGTGATGCTGCTGAGATTGGACTTGGTGTATCTGTGGTTTCCACCAAGAATAACAAAGTTGGATAGCCAGTTGCTGGTGGTGATCTGGGGTGATCTGAGTTTGCTAGGGCCAGTTTCCAGTTCTGATACATGTGGGTGGAGCAGATGCAGTAGTTTAAAAGACTCTCTGAGCCTACTACTTGTCCCTGTCAGCTCTTTTGGGATGAGGCACAACTAAAACCCATGGTGAAAGTGGTCTGTAGGAGCCTGGCTGCGGCGGGGAGAGACTTTGCGTTTCCCCAGGGAGCCCTGCCGAAAAGGGCTATCCTGCAGCAAGCCTGTGGTCAGAGCCCTTGATTTATTTGACTTTTGTTTCGCAGCTGGATCAGGACAAGGACTCAGGTGAAGGTAAGGCAGGATGGAGCCTGGTGCAGTGGCATACTGCAGTTACTTATCACTACTGTACATAACCTGCAGCACTGAAACTACATTATTGCTGACTTCTCTAGCAATTGCATTGTTATAACGCTTCCTTTTTATGTACTGTAAATGGGAAGTTGATGATAGGAAAAAGAGAATTGTGCAATAGGCTTTCCAAAGCAGAATTGACAGACTGCAGTTTCTGCAGGGGTACATCTCCCAGCGGCAGCTTCCTATTGCATATGGAAGAGACGATGATCTATCAGTGACTCACTGAATGCTTTTCACTTTATCATAGCAAATGATTAAAAAAAAAAAAGAGGATAAAAAATACAATTTCCATGGCCTTATAAATGCAATAGGAACCTGTGATTAAAAACAAGGAGCTTAGCATGTGAAGGGTAAGAGCATGGCAGCAGGAGCAGCAGGTTAGATATTACTGCTGTTACTGAAATGGAGCGCAGGGGTGACCACACTTTACAAGATCTTTATTGCTTCACTCTAGTAAAAATGAATCACATTTCTCTCTCTCAGCTCCTCATTTTTCCCCTCAAAAGACTGATAGGAAAAAACGATGATAAAAAGCTCCAACATGAAAAAAAGTTTAACTATACACGTCAGTGCTGTGTATAGATGGATGATTCACCAGAATCCATCTCTGTGTTTTTAAGCTGGCTTTTTGTTTGAACTGTAAACATGTCAGACTTTGTAGAGATTCCAGGTCTGGGCCTATGCTAATACTTGCTTTTATCAGGTAAAATGTTATGTGGTGGCATAGAAGGGACTCCTGCTGAAAGTCCTCTCCTTTGCTGGTTTGATGGGAAAATAAAGAGAAATCTATGTGAAATCTTCATTTCTCTGCTCTTAGGGATTATTTCCATGGAGGTTTATACTGGGTACTTAAATGGAGTCTAGAGGTACTTTTCAATATTTGACACCATCCTTTGCAGTATTGGAGGGGGTGAACTATATACACTTCTCTGACTGAATCAATTTTGTGACTGTCCAGTCTCTGTTAAACAGCTTTTAACTTTTGTTGCTGTTAACAGTCTTAGGACTTAGGGGCAGCAGAAGGCTCCAGCTATAGACTATTCAACAGGCTCAAGGCTTTGTGCTAGGTACTGCAGGGACTGAAAGTCATTATTTAGGAAGCCACATCCTAAAAGTACTTGCAGATGTAGAAAGGACAGGGCACCAGCCTGCAAGCAGCAAAGAAAAATTGAGTTTACAGACCTGTAATATGTACATATAAACTACATACCTCGTTCCTACTTGCAACAGAATTGTACTAGTCAATGTGTAGTCTGCAGCCGTGCATCTTGCCAAAGCTAAGCCGTGCTGTCTGCAATAGGAACGCTTTGCTTTCTGCAGTGCCTGGCATCTGACAGTCCTGAAGCATTTTGCAGTACAACTGTTAATTAAGCTTTACAACAGCTTTGTAAGGTAGGTAAATACTATTAGCAGACATTTCAGCTAAGGCAATGGCCAACCTCTCCTGTGGAAGGGTATCAGGGTGCGAGAGGCGGCCTGTTGGTGGGTAGCCCAGTGTCTGGGGCCAGATTTGAGCTCAGGAGAGCCAGTCTTCAATTGCTGCGTGACCTTTTGTGCTAGCAAATAGGGACCTACATCACAGCTGGGATCTCTGCTATTATTACAGCAGGAAAACTATGGTAATAGAAATGCTCCATAGACTGGAATAGCACGGTGGTCTGTCTGCCAGGGAATTATTTTGGATTTCCCCCCAAATGAGACTAGAATCTGGCTTTTGATATGCATAACAGCTCCTCTTGTTCCCACTTAACACGAAGCTTTTACTGGTTCTAGAAGTGTGACCTTGTACCTCAGCTGCGGCAGTGCCACGTCGTATGGGCTCGCTCTCTGCAAAGCTTGCCAAGCAGCAGCCGCGTGCCCTCTGGTCTGGCGTGAGCCTTCATTTCATTCACACATTGATGAATCGTTAGCAGTCTGCGTGCAGCCTGTCAGCCCTTCATGTTCTCCCTTCAGTGCTCTTAGTTTCCTAGCAGGAGGAAAAAATGCTCCTGGCTTGTAGCTGAAACCCTTTTCTGTCACACGTCCTTGTCCGGAGCCTCTCCTCCTAAGGGTGAATGCTCTGTCCGACAGCCCACCTCCAGGCTGAAATCTGACGTCCAAGGGTTATGCTGGGCGTTAATTTAGACCAGTCTGAGTCTTATGGGTAAATACTGCAGGATCTCTTTGCAAAAGGGTGGGAGGGAGGAGGAGGTAGACAAAGTGCCCAGTGCCCTACTTAACAAACGCCTAAAACCTGGCCCGCTGCGTTGCCTTGTCAGTCGCTGTATGCCGCAAAACTGATTAAATAAAAATGTACCATGTTGGGGGCAGAAATTGCCCAGTTCAATGTTAACATTGTGTAAACACTCTCCAACTGACTAAATTTTAGCAGATCCAAAAGTAGCCAGAAGCGTTTTAGTGCTTTCCCTTTCTGCTAAAGCTAAAATGGCAACTCTAGCTACATTACTGTCTCCCTGGGACTCATTAGCATGGCACCATCGTAGTTTCTGCAAGCGGTAGGCAGCCACAGGGGAAAGTGTCACACGTGCAGCTAGTGGCAACCTTCACGCGGGAACAAAACTATGAAGCAAAACTGCAGTGGAGGGGAAGGATCATGCTTAATAATATGCAAATCAATGTAGCATCTCACAAAGATTTGATTTGCGTTTTGAGGCAGCTGCTAAAAATGTTGTTTTAACCCCTCCTGGGAACGTAAATATATCCAGTAGACAGACTAGATAGAGGGCGATTACATTTTCTAATAACTTTAATTTTACAAGGTAGAACGTTTGAAAGCTGCCGAGTCTTTCATCCTTGGACCAAGTTTGTTGGAGAGATGTCCATGTAAGGGTAATTGTATCAATTTAATATGGCAGAACCCTGCCAACTCATGCAAAAAAATTGCACTAAGAAATGCCCTGCAGATTTGTCAGGATGTGAGAAAGTTTTGCTATACATAATGAAACGTGAAATATAATTTTCAATGCACAAAGGACATGCTTTCTCCTTGCTTTCTATTGTTCCATCACAGGCAGACTAATGCTCGGTGGTGCTGCCTGGGCTCAATCATTACACTATCAGGCTGCGTATCCTCTTCGCTGAATCAAGTGCTTACCGGCTAACCTGAGAAACTCAGTCAAGCCTAGTTGTTTTCCCATTTGTAAGGGCAAATGATTGGGGTCCTTTGCCTTCCTGTAACCAATTCCACACATTGTTAAGCTTGTGTAACTCAGGTGGCTTTTTATTGCCTGTGTCTCACAGAAAGCAGCACAAGACTTAATGCGGTTGCTTCAACATGACATAGCTGTAAGAAAGAACAATATTCTGGCCCAGTGCTGGTGAGAAGCAGAGAGGTGCTTCAGGAGGCAGAGACCTGCGTGAAGGCTGAGGCCCCAGTGCCAGGAAATGAATAAATAAGCAGCACGCTGCTGCACTAGCACTCGAGGAAAAGTTGTTCGTGTCCTGCTCTGGGAAGTGATTGTTCAGGAGATAGCAAATTGGTATTTCTGTGGCTTGGATCCATTTTGACTTGTTTTCCTGTGTTCAAATCATCTGCCCCCAGCTGTTCTCTCGGGTTGAGTTTGACAGAGATGTACAAATGGACTCATGGCTCCCCATCTTCTAAAGAACATCTGCAATTCTCCTCCCTTTAGTTTTTGTTTGGGGTATTTGCAATAGTAATGCCACTGTACTGGGCCAGGATTCCCTGCTCTGCAAACACAAAACCAAAAGGCAATCTTCTGCTTAGGGAGTTTCCAGGCTGTGTTTTGTTTAGAGACACGTTGCTGATTGCAAGTACAAAGGTATTGATGGAAATCATACTTCGGTACTGCCCTTGGCAAAATCTTCTTAACTGTTAAAATGAGGCCCCGTTGAATCAGAAAAGGGCTGCCCGAAGGCTTTGCCACACTGAGGCAACCTTTCTGGCAGCAGATAGGAGCCCGTTTCATTTTAGCCCTGCAGGGCTGGTGGTCTTCTCCACTCACCCACGGCTCAGGGAGCAGTTGTCCCGGGCGGCGTGGCCAGCTGCAGGATTTGTGCTGCTCTCTGATTGACACCTGGCGCCTTCAGTGACCCTCCGTCGTGTGAAGGAGGGGGGTTGTACCACCCTGAGACAACCTACTGCTTCCCTGGGGTTTGCTCAAACCTTTAATCATTCTCTATATTACATGTCTTGCAGGGCACCGTTTTGAATTTGCCTAGTTTCATCCAGATTGAGGGACGTTTTATTAACAGCTATTCCCCTTGTGCCTTTCTCTCTCCTTCTCCGAGGTCTCCATACATTGTAAACCAGGCAGCTCTTGGTCTCTGTTTTGAGCTGTTTGTTTTACAAAACCAGGCATGTTCTCTGATCCTCTAAGAAATTCTGTGGTTTTGCACCTTTCCTGGTTTTCAACGTTATTTTTTAAAATTGGAGTACCAGAGGATTATAGAATATTTCATCATCAGTCTCACAAGTGCTGCAAATGGAAGTAAATTTACCTCCCTATTTGTTGTTTACTTGTTTATACATCTAAGAATAATTTTCTAGGTTATAGTCCCTTATTCTGTAGCTGTGCCTAGGTACATGTCTTTTCCCTAGATATATAACCACAAATTTAGCTTTAAATGAACCTGGTGAAAATGAATGGATTTCCCTGAGATATCAAGGTTTATTAAAAATTAAAAAGATCTCATCTAACTCTGCTCCAGTTCCTCTGTGCAGGCTTTCCTTAACTGCCTTAAAATGTTTATTCCTAGATATTTAACATCCTTTTTAGTTACTCAAGGATTGGAAGACATTTAACTTTCCTACTGCCCTTTTCATATATGGAATAGAAATATGTATTGAACAATTTTACCTCTTCTGCATTATTATTGAAAACTTTGCCAGCTCTATAGCTGCTGTGCTGCTGAGGTTCTTTTGCTCTGTTTAAACTCTTTGTCCTCAGCCAGGCCTGCAATGGCTTTTTCTCTGTGCTTTTTAGCTTTCCTAATAAATATTTCATCTTTTCTAATTTTGTTTACAGTAATTCCTATTGATTTCCTCCTTTTCACTCATTTTATATTGGCTTTTTGTTCCTAATTGCCTCCTTCACTTTGCACCAAATGAGAATGTGCTTTTAGCCAAACTTGTTCTTTTTTTCAATTGTGGTATTGTGGCTCTTGGCCATCTCATGAATTTTTCCCAAAGAACTCCCAATTCTCATCCTGTCTACTTTTTCTTTCAATCAGTTTTTGGGCATTTTATGTTCTTGAGTTTTTGGGCAACAGTCCTTTTGAAGCCTCAGGTATAAAATTACATATATCATATTTACTCTTCTCCTTTCTGTTCTGTCCTCATTTTTTAATATCTTCTTTATTATGTTTTGCATATTATGATATTAAACTGCAATATCTGGATCAGCAACAGTCTTACCAATATGTTTGAATAGCACTTGGAAAATCATGTCCTATATCTTTGTGGTTCAGAGTTTTTGCAGAGACTGTTTTCTGTTCTATCCTTTTCTCAAAACAATGAAGTTGAACTCTAAGCAATTTGTTCCCAATTTGTTGCTTCCATTTGAACCCTGAAGACGTACCGATGTTCTTCAAGCTATATCTGTGGGGTTTTTTTCTACATACGTTAATAGTGGCATAATAAGGGATATTCAACCTTCTACAAACCTTGCTTGCATCCTTGGATTTCTATAGCTAGTTGGCTCGAAAATAGGATTTGGTTATAATAATTTTTAGGAGACTACACTAAACCAAGGTGTCCCGACAGTAGGAGTATACTTCTGCAATGGTAATTTTATAAGTGAAAGAGACTATCACAGGAATTAAACTTCTTGTTTGGGGTGCTGAGTTATGAGACCTGTTGCTGTGAGATGCTGAGAGCTGGCATAAAACCAGCATATGCTCCTAGATCTGCATCCAAAGCCACTGCTGCACCAATTGCTATGAAATAATTTGCTCTTGCTGTGGTAGCAATTTTGGGTAGTATTTGGCAGCTCAAGCTGACAGAATGATCTTATTTTTATTGCATGGGTGTCCAGCGAGCTATGCAGCAAGCTGTAAAGCTAAAAATTCACTGTTTTGCAAGAACATGGGAGTTTGAGTTTGCATTCCTAATCAGTCCCTTGCTGAGTCACTTTGCCTTGTCATGGCTCTGAATCACTGACACTTAATTGATGGACACTTTTTTTTTTTTTTTTTTTTGGTGCAACAGATGTCAGGTCTGGTGAGTGTTCCTGGGCTCCAGGTGACTGACTGGGAAGGTTCTTCAAGTCAAACCGATCTACACAGAGACAACCTTAATTCCTCCATACTGCACCTGGCCATGCACTGTAAAGGATGCTTTAGTGGCTGAGCGTGGTCAGATTGAACACCACGATCGTAATTCCTGCAGCAGCCCCCCTGAAGTATCTCTCTTGAGCATCTTCTCTGGGATTTGAGAGGGCACCATGATTTTTCATGTGACAGAACATCTGGTAGCACCGAAGATGTGAGCGAGTTCATCGTGCTGTGTCGCATGAGGTATAAACCTACCCACAGGGGATCCTGAAGCACAAACAGTCTGTATCCGTGAGGCTGACAACAGCCAGCTCAGGCTTACAGAGTAGTCGCAGTGTGGTTTTCAATGCCTGGGAGAGCTCTTACTTCCACAGAAAATTTCTTGGAGCCCCAGACTTGATGAGTGTCCCTGACTAAGGTCTGCTGCCTCTGAGCTGCTTTTCTCCCTCTTTACTACCATGTAGCCATAGCTGGAAAGGCAGAATCGGACCCTACTTATCTGTGCTGATATTGTCTTCTACTTGGCATTTGTGCTATATGTCTCCCCGCATTCTTCCCTCTCTCAAAACGCATGTCCCTAGATATCTAAACACATCCTACCAAGAGTGCTCGGTGAGCATGGAGCAGATTGACTGCGAGCCCTTCTGATGCTGAATTCAGCTGACAATCAGCCTCTAATGCCAGCAGCTATTCCTGTTTTGTATCCTCTTCCTTCAATCTGATGTCGACAAGGTCAAGTTTAGAAACTTCTAACAAATGTTACTTTCTCATTAACAGACAGCCTGTTGGGTGGCAACTCCTGTTTCGTATATGCCAGTTGCCACTTTAATCAGCTCTCTTCTGTAAGCTTCATATTTGAATATTTGGTAGTGCCAGAGTGGTGAATGGCGTAAGAGCCAGCAGGTCTCTCTGCACATGCTTAACTCTTCATATTTTTTATAGCAATTACTATTTCAATCCCATTTTCCAAGTGACCCTGACTGTTCTCTGCTCTTTGAGGAGGAAGGGATGAGGTAGCAGAGCAGGGGAGATCAGGGGATGGATGGATGGATGGATGGATGGATGGATGGATGGAGAGCATCATGAACAGGTTGTAGCTGGTCCACAGAGCTGTGGTCTTAAGTGGAAACTTCTTCCATGTGGAGGAGTCCTGGTTCCAGATCCCATCATTCCAGTTTTCCTATACTGCACCTTCAGCATCCTCCACTAATCGTCCATTGGCTAAAGGCCACTGAAGTTTGCTAGGGACTCTAACTCAGCTAAGCATCGTAAAGTTGTGTATCCTGCACAGTAAGGAAAATGAACTCCCTGGTGTATTGGTCTTGGATAATAGGCTGAAGTAAGAGCCCTGCTTTATTGTGACTTGAGTGTTGGCTCTTCTCATCTAATTATCACTGTAATCTCTAACCTAGTGCTGCAGGCATGGATTCAGATATGCACTTACAGCAATTAAATAAGTGAATGAATCAAGTATATGTAGATAAGATATATAAATATGGTGATTTAAAATTGTATTGTGAAGATGTCTATGGAGACTTACAGTTTGAATCAAATACCTTTTGCATCACTGGGAATCTTTCCACTGCTGTCGGTAGCCTTTGGTTTGGCTTCTTAATGATTTGTCTTCATTACTGAAAGTTATACAGAGTATGTCTTCCTATGAACGGTTCAGGGCTGTCAGATCCTGGTGGATGCTCTGTCTGAATGATGGTACTGAAAGTTAATATCTGTTAGTGATGCAGTAACGTGCATGACATTGTTCTTTTAGTCTTGCTGAGGGGCAGAGTCAGGGCTGTTTAAGGATGAATGAGGGTGGAATGACTTTCCACAGATTGGAAAGAGGATCTCCAGAAGAGCATTCTTGTCCAATATGCTTTGGGATTGATACCTGGCATCAGCTGCAATGAAATGGCCTCTCATTAATGCTAATCACGCTTACCTCTTACTTTTCATATTAGATAATGAACACGGTTATGTACTGGAAAGCCTCCTCTCCCTTTTTCTGCTGTGACAGCATTAGATTGCTGTGATTTATACTCTTCATATAGGTAGTAATATGATTATTCAGTTAATCTATTATTCATTTCACTCATGATCTATTCTTTTCACATTTTTATTCTGTAAGTCAATTTCTCTCTCTGCTATTTTAATAGAGTAGCATTTTAAATTGTGAGAACACCGCATTAAACATGTATAAGATTTAATCTAATTTAAAATGCTTTCTTCTAGCGGGATATGCCTAATAAGCATAAAAACAATAATGTTCAAAATGCTATGGCATATTAACATGACACATCGTGAAGGATGCATTTTTCAAACAAAGCTAAGCACTAATTAATGAATAGGTAAAAAACTTTCTTATCCCTTATCCTGAAGCTGTATGATTGACATGGAAAAAGATCTTTTGACAGAATAGTATTGCATACAAGCTGCCTTGAAGTTTACAAATACTATTTCTTGCTGTCTAATGAGATATCTTTAAAGTAACACAGAATCAGTGGTATCTCACAGTATTAATGTTACATGGACACTGAAGTGCTTGTGAATAATTAATCTGCACTTGATTTAGTGCTGGATGTATGTGTGTGACCCACTGGTTGAAATGGATTTTAGGTTTCCTATCTGCATTTTTCTGCAGAGATCATGAGTCTGTTCCAGCCTGCAGCGGCACAGCATGGCTGTTGCTTCTTATGCTTGTAGTTTTAGAGACTCTTGCCAGAGTTTAATTATCTGGGCAATAATTATTTTTGCTAATAATTTGTTTGACAGAAAAATGAAGTTTTGGTTTGACTGAAAACTTGTTTGAAACAAATTCAGCCTTCTACCTGCCGCCTGAGAACTGAATAATTTTGATGTGTTTTTATGTGAAACAATTTTGTTTCCTGCTTAGAAAGTTAGGTCAATGCACTCTTGCGAAAATGTTAAACCTGCCCAGATGCAAAAAGAATATTCTGCTATCAGTTGCACCAATACTCAGTCTAACTAAACCAAAATTGTCTATTTTTCTGTTTGGTTGACTGTTTTCATGACCCCTTTTAACGCTCAGTTTTCGACCGTGCGAGCAGCCCCACTGTGAGGATACAGAAAACAGTAAAATCCTGATCCTGCAGAAAGTTATGCACAAACTTGGGGTTCATAATGGCTGCACTGGTTCCCGTGCAGCCCACAGGAGCCGGCTTTTCCTTTCTGTACAGAGCAAGGCAGAGGGTAGGAAGGCAGCAGAGCCCGGTCCCATACTAGGAGGCTGGGTTGTGGCCAGGACGAGCTCCCCGCCGTGCAGATTTGGAAGCCCTCTCAGCTCTGTCGTTTTAGACAAAGCCAGCAGAGGCTGCTTTGTAATACTCAGAGGGAGAACTCATATAATTAAGCACGTCTCTATGTCTCTGCAGTTCCTGAATCTGCTTTTTAAATCTCCTATTCATTATCATTGTATCGGTTTAATTATAGATTTTCAGCAGAGGCTGACATGCAACAGGAGGTCTAATTGTGCATTCGGTTTCCGGGATTGCTCATTCCCAGCAGGTAACTCCAGGCGCATATGGTGGAATTAGCCATTTACTCGCACTGCTGACCTTCTCCGCGTGCACGCTCTCGGCAACTGCGAGCCGCTGCGCTCCCACACTTTCAGAAGGGTGAGTCTGAAGTGAGGAAAAAGGAGACTTGGACAGTCAGATGAAGATCACTGAGACAGCTTGCTGTAAGCTGTGCCTCAAATGATGTAGAAAAATGGCTAATGCTGCAAGTTCCAGAATACAAACCCCTGCAATATCAGGAGTGCTTAAAAAAAACCAAAACAACTTTCTGACAACAGGTCAGAAGGATATTGGTTCTGAGCATGGCTTGGATTCAGCAGTGTTTTTCCTTAAGCATGTTTAAGTTCTTGCTAAGGTCAGAGCTTTGCTGAATATTTCTCTTTATTATTTGTATCTTGCTAGTTGCTAGGTACTCCTCTTTGAACATAGAAAAATGAGAGTGCTTTGTATTTGAGGAATGTATTAGAAGTGTACTTAACTCTACATATCTCTGCCCTGGAACTTGCATGAAGTAAACTTCCACGGGAAAACAACTTTTCTGAACATTACAAAACCAATATTTGAGAATGAGTGTGCATGTATGGCATTTTTTTAAACTGAGGAGGTGCAACTCCCCTTGGTAATTCTTTGTCCCAGGAGGAGCTTACAGAAACTGAATTACAGGGGTTCGAGAAACCCAGACTGGGACTTCAGTGATGGTTCTTGGTGTGCTGGAGAAACAGATCAGTAAAGTATGGTCATTCTTGCAGACATACAAAGTTGAAGAAATCACCACTTTCAGAGTTGGGAAGGAATTTTTCCTATGTATTCCCCAAGTTTTGTTAGGTGCTGCGGATCCTCCTGCTGCCCACCCCACTGTTTCTCTAACGCTGCAATCCCAGTGAACTTACTTAGGAAAAAAACCCATCGGGTAGATGGTTCAGTTTTCTGTGGCTGTGGGTGAATGGCATAACTGGATCTCAGCCCTTCTGTCACCAGGACTATGTTTCTATTTGCAATTACATCTGAGTCTCTGCAGCACTAGAAAACAAGGTGAGTGGCAGATCTCCTCTACCCCGTGCTCTGCTTAGCAACGTGCCCCAAAACCTGCCCAGAAACTTCCAGCAGTGAAAAATGCTATTATTTTATTATATTGCTTGATTTTACAAAATACTGCCCCGCAGGTGACACCCTTCAGACAATTTAAAGAGCTGGCTTTGATCTATAAAGCTTTTCCTGTTTAGGATCCTGGATGCCTCAGCACTGACATATCTCAAGTTGACAATCGGCGTCATTGACTGTTTGGGAAGCTTAGGCCCTGGGCACACAAAGATGCAGCACTTTTTTTTCATGTCTACCTCTCCTCACATCCATCCATCTTAATAGAGATGTTATTTCTAGCCCTCATTGTTTTGTTTCTGCTTTCAGCAAATAACATAAGAGAAAGGTCTGTGACAATTTTTGGAGTCTTTATAGAAAAAGGTTATTGATGGCTGCTACTTCTTCTACGGGCATTTGGAAAAATCCTTGAAATGGTGTTTGGTGGCTTGGTGAAACAAATTATTACTATGGTAACAGCTGCTGAAATGTTACAGAAAAGTTTATCTCTACTTTTCCATTTTTTGTTTCTATGCTGACATGAAATCATGTGGCCTTATTGCTGAGATAGTGGCATGAACACGTCAGTAATATTTGTTACGCAGCTTAAAAAAGAGAAAGGAGCAAGCATGTCAAAACCTTCATATTCAGGATCTGAGCACAGCAGTGGAAATAAACACCATCTCACTGAAATAAATTAAGAACCTGGGAAGAAAAGTCTATACACATCAACTGGAGGAATCTTATTTTAAATGCTAGTGATTTTTTAAATTAAAATATTATTTCTTACTAGATTTATATCACAATTCTACAGTTATGAGCTGCTATTGAGTTACAAAAAAATTGCCTTTACAGTAGAAATTTCATATTTCTGCCAGCATGCCCAAATCTGCCTTATGGTAGTTGGATAAGTTGTACTGAAGGAAGAGCTGAATGCTCTGCCTGCCCACCCTGGGGTTGATTAGGCACAAAGTGTCATATCCACCTCAATGGAAAAAATGGCCCTAAGTTATCAAAAGTGTAAATGGCTGCTTGACTGCACAAAACACAGCAGGAGAGTAAGTCCTGGGCCTCTGAGCGTAGAAGTCTCAGTTCAGTTATCACAGTGGACACTAAAGGATGTGAAAGTGCGGAAATTCAAAATGAAAGTTAGTAAAAGTTTATTGCAGCCTTTCTTAAGGGGGGAAAAAGAGATTTCTTGTCCAGTTCTAGGGTGTAAATGATCAGGACACTGAAGAGTCACTAGTGGTTGACAGTATAGGTGGACACAAAGAAGCATGTGGGCAGGAAATACGTTTTTTTTGTCAATGTCCTCAGAATCCAGCTGGATTGTCCATCACCCATAGATACTCCAGCCCTGGCAGCTCATCTTATTGTAGAGTTGGAAGAGCCCTTGTCAGGCCAGTAGTCCATTTATCTGCTGTGAAGTGGAGTCTGCACTTGTGTACATCTTCTGGACTCGGGAAAAATTCAGCACCAGCTCGGTTATCAAAGTAGCTTGAGAAGTATAGAGCTTTTATTCCGTGTGAGATTGGAGAGGCTTTGTAATAAAAGAAAGAACTTTGCTGGGTACATTGCAAGCTCTGGACAGTGGTTTGTGCCAGTCATTCTGAAATGAAAGTCAAATCCAAGTCAAGGGCAGGATCTCTTTTTGGCACAGTGATTGCTGATGCTGGCGCTTATGACCAAAAGAAGATGCCAGTCTCTTATGTTTTTCCCAGGATGCTTGAATAATTATATATTTATTGTGTTGCGGAGAAGCCTTGAAACAAACCCGTGTGTCTGAACAAGGTGAAATGTCACAGTCTCTGAGGTTTAAAACCCAAAGGTATGGCCAGACCAAAATTTGCATGTGATACCAACCCAGGAGTCTTTTTTCAGGTGTTACCAATCTTGGATTAGTCCAGAGTTTGGGACTAAATGAAACACTTTAAGTGTGTCTCCAGGCTGTGTATTACCTGCACTGCTGCTCTGTGTGTGTAAAGCCTGCCACGTGTAGCTGGATGTATAAAGACACACGGTTCAACTTCTTGTCGTTCCTTACATTTTAATAATATTGTTGGATTAGGACGATGAAAGAGAGGACAATGTTATTGAAGACACAATAATCTCATGAGAACTGAGGGCAGGTGTAACTCTGTAGTCAGTGTGAGCACATCCTACTGCTTAAAACCATGGACTTGGGGCAGAATCCTGCAAAAGCATATGGTTCAAGGATCTAAACCCAGGTTTGAAATAACAATTTACCATGTCAATGGGGAGAGAGGCAAACTGGAGTCTGCTCCCAGGAGTGGTGTCCTGAAATTGTGGGCAAGTTGATGCACAACTTCGTATCATGTATCACATAAGGCTCATGTTCATGCCTTAGCTTCAGTGGCCTGACCCTGATATGCTAAAAAGCTATTGAGGTGTTTTATCATTTAACTCCTCTGTGCAATTCCAGCCAGACTTCCTATATATGCAAATACTTGACAGGTAGAGGGCTTGATCTTGAGGAACGACTTCTGTTGTGTCCTTTTCAAAAACCTGCCTTTAGTGTGCTTTTAAATGTTAAACCTTTGATGATGGTTAAGGTGATGGGCTTTGTTCCAAACCGCAAGCACTTAGAAATATTTGATTTGAAATCACACCTAGCAAACTTTGGGATATTACAGTCAGTTTTATTCCAGTGTTTGGGATCTTAGTCCTTCTGTAGCAGCACAGTATTTCAGGTAATTTTATTTTGTGTAGCAATGGCTGGTTGGGGCTGTCCGGCTACTGCTAATTTAAGAAATGGATTGAGGAATTTTGTGCATGGAAAATGAAAAGCTACAAGTGGATCAGATGGTGGGAGGAAAAGTGGGTTTGCGATTGAAAACACCCACTCAGCCCAGAAGCACTGGCATCAGAGATTTTTTTTGACAAATCCTGATTCTTATCCTGTATAAATCAGTGGCAATTAGGAGGAGCTCCACTGAAGTGAATGGGATTATCCGTGTAAATATAGATGAGATCATATTTATGCTTCTGTGCAACCAGTCTTAGCAGGGAGTGGATCCTGAGCAAAACTTAAAAGACTCAGGTTTTATTGCATTTTTAACTTTTTTTTTTTTTTTTTAAACTACCCTTCCCATCACTCCTGCCTCTTTAAACCCAAAATAAAATATCACATGGAGTGCTTTCATAAATAATTTACTTTCTGCCTGACACCAGTCAGGGAGGCATAAAGCTTCCTGTGTGTACATGCTGCTTCTAGAGCTCAGCAGTAACTTGATCTGAATTTAAAACAAAAAATCTGAAGATTTTTATTTTTCTATGAGGATGGAAGAGGTTCAGGGACTCTGAAAGAGTCAATTCAGGCCCCACTACATCAAACACTCTCTGTGGCATTTGAAAAGGCACCGTTCATTCATCCTGACCCCCGCCAGAGGGAAGAGGGATGACGTGGGGAGGACTGCCCTTGTGGTTAGGGAACTGGGTGGAACTCATGGGATTTTGGCTCAAGTCTCTGCCCTGCTCTAGGTGATGTTGGCCCGGTACAATGTAGCCCTGTGATGAGATTTCCAGGCTACCTCCAACCAAGCTGGGAAGCAGAATAGTTGCATTGATATGTTATGTCCAGGCAAAGATACCTGCTGCCCATTGGGGTTAGCTAACACAATAAGTGTGTCTGGTTTTCCCAAATGACCTTGCAGAATTACTAGATTTCCATCCTTTACAGGAAGAGTAATTATTGAGCAAGCTGTGGAGTTTGGAGCTGTTTTTCCAAATGTCCTGCATGACCTTGGGTAAGTCACTTGGGCAGAAATTTAGTGAAGTATTAAAGCATTTCAGTCTTATTGAGGGCTTATCTCTGGTTCATTTCAGTGGGATTTAGACTTCCACTTTCTACTTAAGTACCTAAATCTCTTTGTGATCCATGCAAATCTTGAAGTTTCTCTTTGAAAAAAGGGGATCATAAAATGTCTTGTCTCAAAGGGATGCTTTGAGGAGAAATTAAAGATTGGGAAAAAAATAAAAGGTTTGCCTATGAGGCTATGTAGACATGGTAGAGAGAGTGATCATGCATTCCCTAAAACAAAATCCGGAGTACATGCTTGGCATGAGTGTTGTACAAGTGTTTCCAAGCTGGCAAGAGCACCCAGTCTTCACGTTGCACAAAGATCATTCTATAATTTACAGCAAACCTCTGGAAAATATTTCTTTCGCTTAAAAATACAAAAAAATTCTGCCTGTGGCATGGCATTTGTAACATGCTTAGCAAGCAGCATGAGCTCTTTATAATTCATCAAAAAGGCCACACAGATAATGAGACAAGGCTCCTCGCTGTAGCTAAATATTTCTTCCCAATGCTGCTTCAAAACGAAAAGCGCCGAGATGACGGGCAGAGGGAAGACTTACTCCGGCACCGGGGCCCAGTACGTCCCAGGACATCTGTGCACAGAGCAGCGCCTGTGTCTGGGGGCAGCATTTGTCGTTCTACACCAGGGATGCTCCAGCCCAAAGCACCAAACCATAAACCTCTTCTGCCCAGCTCTGGCACAGAATTTGGGCTAAAATCTCCAAGCTGAGGCTAAAAGAGCTTCAAAAAGCTGTCAGAGCTGCCTTGGTAGCTCTGCTGCTGCCCTCTGCCACCACCGTGCCTTCTGCTGGGGCTGGGATGAGAGAATTTTCTGCCTCTGGACAGACCCAGAAAATATTATTGGAACAGGAGAGCTGGGGTTGGGGCTTGTTTTGTTTCTAGATGGCATTGTGAGCAGGGCTGAGCTGAGCCTGCCTGTGGCCCTGGGGAAAGAAAATGTCCGTGGGAAATGATTCTTTCACTTGGCACTGTTTCCAGTGGGAATCGGTGAGGATTTCAAAGATGTTCCCCCTGATGTGCTAAAGCTTAGCTTAAAAAACACAGAGATGAAAGGGCAGCCTCCTCTGGCGTGCAATGAGATGTGACAGGGTGACGGGCTGCTGTTGCAGTGAGCTGTAATGAGTTCCTATAAGGGGAGTCACAAGCGCTAAGAAGTAAAATGAACAGAAATGGCTGCGTGCAAAGTGATTTCAGCATTGCCTGTGCTGCCTGTACACATGGTGCATTCAGTCCTGGTCCTTTTCATGGCTGTGTAATTCCCTGGGGCTTTGAGGGGACCTCCGAGGTATCTGGAAAGAGAATAATTGCTGCACTGCTTAGGTTTGCTCTGCATGCTGGCCACCTCCCTAGATCGCTGTTTGTTTTTTCCTTCTTTGTCTTTGAAATGTAAACTGTAGAGGTTTTGATACTATAACAGAAGAGGAGAGTTAGGTGACTGTACTCTACTGAAAAGCTGTTAGGTTATTTCCTAGTCTTATAGCAGTCTTTTCCAGTCTGCTGTAACTATAGGTGAAGCTGTGATGCAGAGATATGGGATTTTCCATCATGTTGCATATGAATTTGGGGGGGGTTGTCAGGCTCTGTAACTATGCCAACTTTTAAAGGCACGATCTCTTTGTGGAGTTTGGGGTCTGCGTTCTCCCATGTGTATTGTGGCAAACTTGTAGGTGTAATGTGAGTGTTTATATCAATGAATCCATGGTTTTCTTCTCCCTTTTCTCTTGTTCAGTTTCATGAATCTTCCAGGAATTAATAAGGAAGACTAGGAAATTATGGCCCCATCCCTCTGGCTGTGGGACACAAAGTCAAATGGAACAGGGCATTGAAGAAGAAAGCACAACAGTGAAGAGTGTGATGGGGTGGAAGGGCTTTCACCTGCTCTACCTTCTCTGCATAAGCTCTGCAATTAATTGTAAATTAAGAATGGGAGAAGCAACATTAGACAATGCTGCTTTCCTTCTCCCCTCCTTCAGTTTGGAGTATGCCCTGTGGTGTCAATAACGTACGGACTGAGCGACGTGTGCTTCTGTCTAGTGGATGATAAATGGCACACAGTGACTAGCAGTAACTAGGAATGGTACTACCTACATCTGCTTCCTAAGTGGGGTAAGCAACCAAGCTAACTATGCAGTGGAGATGTAGGAGTTATTGTGGCAATAACCTGTTGAGTCACTGTTTTTTATTGTACAATTATTTGTGTTCAGATCTGATGCCTAAATAATGTGCAATACTGAAACACTGCAGAAAAGGAAATGAATGCAGAGAGCGTTGCTCCACGCAGCAGAATGTCCCTGCTGAATAAAATCTATAGCTATTTCCCTTAAGCTCTCGTTAATAAGGTTCTAAAAATGATGGGTGAGCTCCTTAGGGGCTGGCACCTGAGTGCAGTTCAGAAGAGTAGCCCGAAGTTCAGACACTTCTCTAAAGCTTCTGTCATCCATTTGAATGTCATGAGTCTTCAAACCTGGGCTGAAACCCCTGCAAGGACATGCTTCTCAGCAGTATTTCAACTTCTCAGGTTCCCCCTGGAGAACAGAACTGCAAAGGCACACAAAACTCACGCCATTTCAAGCTTGAAAACAAAAGTTGGTGGTGTACTGGAAATAGGCAGAGATCTAGGGTGAAGGAGCATCTTTGTGACTGGTTTCAAACAATGGAAAATCTCATCTTTGTTTAACATATGGAGAGTGGGAAGCCTCTAGATAACAAACGGGGGAGGGCTTTGCAACCTGTCCCTATTTACACAATGTTCATCTCGCTTATGAAATATCCTGTCTAGCGTAAGACAGGTTAACATAGCCCAGCTCACTGTCATCGTCTTAACGCAAAGGCAAAACACGCTCCCATGTTTGAGCTGCTGGGATTCCTCCTGTAGCTCAAATAACACAGGCAGATCCTTTTACACATAGAGCCTCAGGGCTCAGTCCTTTTACATGGAAACAGGCAGGTCCCTCTTCCAGGGCAGCAATCTCTAGCCAGCTCCCACCAGCACCACTTGGATGTGGCACATGTATCCCTGCATGATGTGACCTGGTCACGTCACATACAGATCTAAGCTGTGGCTTTCCATAAGGCAGCACCCTCAGGAGGGACGGCAGGTTTCCATAACAGATACAGTTTCAGTAGGAACCTTCTATGCTTAAGAGAAATACTCTTTTTTGTGAGAGAGCGAGCAAGCCACACAGAGCCTAGCAACTCTGGATTTCTGGATTGCATCCCTCAGCACAAGAGCTGGCAGCCTGTCAAGGACAGTCTTTCAAAATACATATATATTTTTGCAAATTGGACACTAAGCGTGTTAGCGAAAACTTGGTCTAAATGGGAGATGTTTCCAATCAAAAGTCAACATGCTGCTGATCTAGCTCATCATAGTGTCTTGCCCCTGGGAAGGCAGCAGGTTGCAGTTCCTGGCTCACACGAGACAACAGATAAGGGAACCAGGGGTTAGGGACCACTACTTCTTGTTGACACATGTGCCTCAAGGTGATGTGATTCCTCGCTGGGGCCCAGCACCAGCCTGGAAGCTTGCTGTTCAAAATACCAGCTTCATCCTCTTTGCCACCCCTGGTTTACCTTGCTGACCACCAGTGTCCTGTCTTTTGAGTCCTTTGACATCAGTGTGAGGTCTGAAAATCTAGTTTTGTCTGAACCATATAAGACTAGATATTGTGTGACTACAATGATGTGTCAAATCTGTAAATGTTGTCTGTTTTGGGCTTTAAAGGAAAGTACATATGAAGGAGTGAGGAGGAAGTGTATGAAAATCCCTGACTTGGGTTTAAACAATGATGACTAAGGATTGTCTACACAGGAGTTTCCTGTGTGGTGAGGTAGGTTTTGAAGTGAAGTGCTTTATACTTAGCTGCCATTTCCATCTGCAGTGTCTGGATCCGTCGCATCCCTCCTACAGTTTTCTGAGGCAGTAGCACAGCCGAGTTAGCCAGGGACAAGAGACAGAGAGACCTAAGGTGACTACTTTTAATGGAGACTTTGCACAGAGTGTATAGAAAGCTGGAAATTCATATTCTTGCTTAGAGGTCCATATAATTTACACTATTGCAGAAAAATCTCTGTGTTCCTTTGCACATTAGAACGTAGACTGGTACAGTTCATCTGCAGTGCTTATGGAGTAGTCAAAGATAGGTGGAACATGCACTTTATCATGTGCCTATAAATGTTTGGATGCACATATATGTTTAGTGTATGTCTGTAGAGCTTTGTGATCTAAGAGCACCTGCGCTACTCGCCCTGAGTTACTGGCAGACCTGCAGTGCTTCCAAATGCCTGAAAAGATACAGCTAGTGTGGTATTCTGGCAACCTTTTTTAATAAGAGAGTTGTTATAAAAGTCCCAACAAGGACAAAAAACCTGCGAAGGTGCATTAAAGATAAACGAAATTCTGGCAGTGATGCAGTCCTGGGTTACTCACTTCATAAAAGCCATCTTGATAAGCAGCACCCTTGAAGGACAACTTTCAAAAGCAGAGGTAGGATTGTTCCTGGCAGGACCCCTCCTGCTTCATTGGCTTTCAGTAGCACTCATGGCCTTGCTTGCTCTCTGGGCTTCTGAAAATTTCCAGGCACAGTTGGCACAGTTTTGCGAGAAAAGGTGGAAGTGCTATATTATGTGCATCTTCCTCTTAAGCCACCTAAAATAAAGCCACTTATTTGTTTCCTTGTCAGATTGTCTGTGTGGCAGTTGTCTTTTTGGCTGTGATAGTGAACCTAGCGTTAAATGCTGTATTAAGGTATCAGAGAGAGGAGAATAATGTAAACTGTAGTTATCAGTGCTTTAGCTTTCAGAATATTTTGCAGGTTTGGGGGCAAACTGAATATAAGGTGATGAAATGCGAGGACCCTTGTTTTCCTCCCTCCCCTCATGGTGTCTCTGGCTCCTCCAGAGCACCAAAGCTCATCCACCTTGAATCCGTGGAGGGAAGCCGAGGAGTAGTTTCAGTGCAGCTTACTGGATCCTTGATGCACTCTTGAAGGCTTTTTGATTGCAGTGTTATTTCCTTTCAGAGCCAATGTGATTCCCTCCGTGCCACAATAAAACCACTTAACAATCTTTCTTCCCTTTCAGGAGAAAGGAAGCAATTTTAAAAAATATATAGCCACATATATCTCCAGCATTTCTAGGCTAAAAAATATATCACATTTAAAATGTTGTGGCTGTGGCTCTGCAGGCTCTTCCATGTCCAAACAATGCAATGTCATGCTCCAAAACTTCATGAATTGTGAGATTCAGCGCTAAGCTGGTAACATATACATTGAATTTTTTTTAAAAGTTACAGTGCTGCATACCATTAGAAAGAGAAAATACTTATTTGTCCTCTGATACTGAGCACTGATTAGTAGCCATGTCAAATCTGAATTAGAAATATTTTAACTGTGGCACTCACCAGCAAATAAAAGGCGTATTAGATTATTTTAGAATGCTTTTATGGCTCCATGTGAGTAATACAACAGATGGTACTAAGGCACTTGGTTATAATGCTAAAAGAATATAAAAAATTGCCTTGCTTAAAATAAGAAAGTAAATTCTCAAAAAATTCTACAACAGTTTCAAAAGTGTGGCATGTGCAGCATACGTAAAGAAGTGAACGTGAATCCTGAATGCCATAGCCTGCCTTAAAACCCCAAGTAAAATTTCATGCAAGCAGTAATGCTGTCCCACATGCACATCAATGAAATATTTGCATTTCATGGTTATGTATCTGTCTTGAAGATAGATGTGTGTATATAGGTACAGGCTGTGTTCGCAGAGTATATGAGTTAGGGAAACATATCCAGCTGCTGTGAAATCATGCTAACTTTGTGGCATAAATTAGGTGGAAATTTTCCAGATTTGTATTTAAAAATGGCATACTCAAGAGCTTTGGAACTAAACAAGCCCCATCTGTTTTAAAAATTATACAGCACTAAGAACGTGCCCCAGTATACATCAAAATCTGGGATGTTGTATAAGAAACAGTAATTTCTAGGGTAGCAGGAAGATTTCAAAAAATTGATTCTGTATGTCTCTTCTTGAAACAGTTAGTTAAATGCACTCATTGACTAAAAAACTAGTAAGTTTTTAGTGCTAATTATGAGCTATTTTCAAGTTTGATTTTTTTTTATAGAAGTGTTTCATCACATCTTATGACTGAACCGTATTAGTTAGTAGGTCCTGCTTAGCTAGGACAGGGCTCACTCTGGCACCGGCCAACCCATGGCCCACCCTCTGCCTAATAGCCATCTTTGAAACAAAGATGCTTTGACTGTAGATACGTCTAAACTTGGTTGTGGTTGGTGCTGCTGAATGGGAAAATCCAATGATATTTGAATTTTCCATAGCCTTTGCATCAAGTAACCGTTCCTTATGAGATGGACTTGTGAGCGCAAGGAGGAGAAGGTCATCGGGAGCAGTCAGCACAGGTTGACCAAAAGTAAACATGCCTGACCAACCCGACTGCCTTCAATGAGAAAACAACAGGGTTTGGGCATGAGGGAAGAACCTCCCTGTCTTTTACCTTGACTTCAGCAAGGCTTTCAACAGTCTCCTAGATACTCCTCTATCTAGTGTGGGACATGACATTCTGGAGGGACAGACAACTCAAAGAAATGGTTGGATGATTGGGCTTATCAATCCTGGTCACACTTAAAGGCACGTGACAAGTGCAGTACTCTGAGGTCTGTCCTGGGGTCTGTTCTGTTTATGACCTTTACCAGTGACCTGGAGGAGGTGATGGAGCACACTTTTGTCAAGTTTTTGGGTGACACCAAATTTCAGGTGCTACCTGTCTGTAGCTTAAGAGCAGACCTGCCATTTGCAGGAACCTTGATAGGCTGGAAGGCCAGCAGGAACCATATGAAGTCCAGTAAGGACAAATACAAAGTCTTGCACCTGGGAAGAAAAAGCCCTGCGACAATAAAGGCTCCAGAAGACAGAGCCAGACTCTTCACCGGGGTGTGTTGTGGGAGAATAAGACACAGCACATGTAAATTGCTACAAGAGAGGTTCAGATGGAGTATAAGGAAAACCATTTTCCCCATGATGACTCTCAAGCGGTGGAGCAGGCTGCCCAGAAAGGCTGTGAATTTTCTCTCCGTGGAGTTTTTTAGGACCTGACTGGACAAAGTTCTGAGCCACCTGGTTTGACCTGAGACTGGTGCTGCTTTGAGCAGCAGGTTGGACACAGAGGCTTCCTGGGCTCCCCTCCAGCCTGCATTATCCTGTGACTCTGTGATCCTCTGAGAGTTTAATGTTTTAGGATTGAACATTTTTTAGACTCATGGGTGTTGTAAACCAGAGCTGACCACAGCGGAGTCAGACCAACGTATATTAGCACGGGATTTGGTATTTCAAGTCTCCCAAAGAGTCTGGGATATAACAGAAGAGAGATGCAGCTCTATAAAATGACAAACCTGCTGTACGTTTGTTGACTGAGTCTAACAGGGCTGCTCAGCTCTGTTTTCCTTCAAGTTTCTCTGCTAGCTCAAACGCTGCAACATGTTACTGTAATAAACAGAACAGTGGCCGCACATTCAGGGTTTGCAGGGGGATTTCTGTATGTTCATTGTATCCTGGAGATACTATATTGCCTGAATTACTGACAGTAAAGTTGCTGTTCTAGGGAGAGAAGGAAGAAAGAAGAAAGGTTGGCTTAAACCTCGTGCATACAATTAGTAGCAAGTAAACCAGGGTGTGAACTGACAGCACGTCAGCTGACGCCCTGAATTCCTTTGTGTGAAGCAGCTTGCTTTACCCAGAAAGCGCAGTGAGGCCCTGGACAGATGCTCTTTTGCAGGTCCAGCTGAGCCAACAGAAGATGCTATTGATCCAGATGCTCCTCAGTGCTTCTCTGCCAGAGGTTGCTGCCCTTTCCTATTTGCTGGCAGAAGGGGTTTGCATGAGCGTGTACGTACGCCTTTGGTTCAGGCAGCGTCAGCAGGGCTGGTGCAGTCTGGCCGTGCGGTTGGTGTGAGCTGGCCCCAGGGATTTGGCTGCTGTGAATTAGGGAATGCTCTTACGGTTTGCTCAGCGTGGGAGATCCAGTGCGGGGACAGGGAGAAGCGGTAGTGAGTGCTCCCATGGCCCAGCTGGAGCAGGAGGAGGGCAGCCCTCTGAGGCTAACGGCACCTTGCATGGAAGAGCATCTACCTGAAAAATGAATGCAGAGGAAGTAAGGAGCTGTGAATTCACACCCCTCTCGCTGTGCATTAACTTTCTCGCTTTAAGAGGTAGATTAGGCTGCTGTATGTCACTGTCAGTGAACGACGATACCCACCTTTTCTGAAAACTCCCTGTAACATTGTGCACAGGCCTTGATTACCGTTGTCTGTCTCCTTGGCTCTCAGGAGTATGTTTTACAGAAGCACAGACATTACCCAGAAAATTCCAAAACCATAGAATTGCCTCATACTTTTTATGCTTTTTGCTTCACCTTGATATTTCCCCAAAGGATGCTATGCCTTCTTCCATCTCTTTCTGGACAGAAGTCCTTTTGTAATGTCCTGATATAGCTGATGTTTTTTTCTTTTTTTAATTTAAAAGCTTGCTTTGGAGTTGTTTCTCCTTCCGTGACAGTCAGTCCCCAGGAATTATTTTGTTTTTACATAATTTGCACGTCTGTGTTCTGTCTGTGGTGTGAAAACCAGCAGAATGCCGGCTGTTAATAATAACAACCCTATATCCATTGCTTTCCTGTTGCCACTGTGACTCTCCCAAAGTCATTGACAATTCATCATCTTGTAGCGACTCAAAATGAGCAGTGTGCAAGGGGTGATTTCCTGCTGGTTTAGCGTGACTATTAAGTGTCCTCATTGTGTCTTACACCCTGACCACTTCTTGACGCTGGAGGACAATATCAATTAATCTGTCACCGAACTGCGGCCACCTCTGCAATGGACATGGCAAGTTTTGAACAGGCTCAATCTGATCCAGGCTAAGCTCTCTGGGGAAGGGTAGGATCTGTTGATGATTATTTGTGGCAGACGTTTGCCTGTCCTGTGATGATGTGGGAGAACAGCTCTTTAAATCACAGGACTGTCAGCGGCTGCAAACATCTGTGGATATGGGATCTGTAATCTCCCCTCTCAGACCTTGACATTGCTGTTTAATCTCTGCTATTTGTGACTACAGGTTTTTTTTATAGGAGTCATATAAAATCCACTGCAGGAAGGAATCACTGTGCATTACTCGCTTGAATGGCAGTGGATATTGCACAAATACACGCATATGTCTGTGTGTCTGTGTGTGTGTGTGTATACACACACACACACATATATATGTATATAAAAATAAAAACAGGGGGAGCTCTAGTGCAGACATTGCCACATACTCTGGAAAGCCAAACGGGGCAGCAGTTAGTACATGAGGAGATGGAGCTGTTGAGTTTTCAAGCAGTACAGTAATGAAAAGCAGACATGCCTCGGAGTCCTGGTCAGCCCTGATGGTGACACCCATGAGAGCCCAATATAGGCCTCAAGGACAATATACCTGGAGAGATGTAATCATTCCTTATTAAAGTGCTCATTGTTTTGGAATTGAAGACATTCTTTACTGATCAAAGAGCTGCCTTTGATTAATCAGTTTTGAAATGAATGAATTTCCAAGTTCTCATTTTTTGCTTTTCTTAGGGGACGTATTTCAAAAGCCTTTTGATCTTTGGTGATAGGTATTTAGTAAAAGGCAGGTACACTTTTACAGAAAGAACCATAGAAGCCTTGTTGTAAAGGGTGACGTATATAAAGCTCTGATCAGAAAACATTCAGAACACGTTCAGCAGGTCCATTGACTTCAGTGGGCCTACGCACACTCAGAAGGCTGCTCTTGTGCTCGTTCTTCAGCAGGATCAACAGTTTTAAAAGGCAAAACCAGGCTAGTGGTCTGTGGGAAAAAAAAGGGTAATATCTACTGCAAAGGTCAGAAAATATTTATGTGGCATCTTACACTAACAGAGTACAGGCAGCACAAATCTTTACAAATAGGCATCCTGCTGGTCCCAATTGAAATGTAGGAGGCAGTTAGTGTCTCTCAATTGTAGGTGTCATTTGATCCCCAGGGAGGCATTTAATGGATGATATTTCCCTACTGAGAGTCCTGTCTTTTCTTTCTGTACTTCATTAGTAATAGCTGAGGGTCCTCCTGTTCATAAAAAATGTATGCATTGCTTACCTGATTTTTTCACATACTGTATTATGAGAAAGGATGTCATTGCTAAAGAACTAAATAGAATACTTGACCTTTAATTACACGGTGTCTTCCTGTCTGCAAGCAGGTTTTCCCCACTACTTACTACCAAGCTGAAGGGAAGGAAAGAACAAAACAGAGAAAAGAGAATAAAACCAGAGTAAAATATTGGCTATGTGCAAATCCACTTGCCTCTGGAACTTCCCCCCTCCCCAGCTAAGCTGGATTGGTCTTAAGGATACTTCAGAATGCAGCTCCTATCTGTGGTGAGATATCTATGGGAAATGGATGCCTCACTCCTGCAGAGGTGGACCTGTGATATGAAACACTCATCTTACTGAGTATGAATAATTTTATCCATAAGTGAAATCTTGCAGTCGTTTGACAGGGTAGAGCATTACTATCCTACTGCTGTTAGAGGGAGAAAAAAATTGCAAGTAAGAACTCAAAATACCAGAAGTAGATCTACCTGGAATAATTTCAGATTCAAAACTCAAGCTGTAACAAAAATCCAAGTCTTTCACTGGTGGCTCAGGGGGAATATATTGACTCCTCTCTCTCCCCTAGGATCAGGGGCTGCCATTCATTTTCTCATACTGTTTTGGTTGACTGCTCTCCTATTTTCTCACAATGTTTTAACTCAAACGTTGAGTTAAACCTTGATCAACTCCACAATATATAGATTATTTAGTAACAGAAATACATTTTTTACATTGGTCTAATTAAATACAATAGAACACTTTAACATGCAAATATAGAGCCTCCCAGGAACTGCTCTGTGTTGCCGGGGTTCAGTCCAGACACGCAGCTCTATCTGCCTTTACAGCTGCAGCATTCCTGCATAGGGCACTCGCCTGGACTGGCAGAGAACACGCTGCGCTCCCTGTCATAAACCAGTCCTGTTTGTCCCCTGTGACCCATGAAAATGCTCTGGATTCATTGCAAGGGTGAATGGCAAGCAAATTGATTGCATGTGGAAAAAATCCGATAGTGGTCTAAGAAATTATTTTTGCATTTGACACCAGCTCTCCAGATGCAGGTGCTTACTGTAGGCCGTTTGATGTGGTCCTGCGAACTGGGCTCTCCCACGGAAGCGAGGATGCTTATCTTTCCTTCGGACCCTTTCCACCACCTCAAGGAGCTGATCCTCCAAGTCTGCTCCCGCATTTGTACTTAATCACATGTTTAGTGCTTTGCTGAAGCAAAATCAAAGTGGCCGGTTTCAATATTGGCTTGGTTTTGTTAAATTGAGGATGTTGTGTTTTGTTACATAGCTTGGGGTGGTGAGAGAAATCCATTAAACTTGAAGTTAATTAGTATGGGAAGACTGTAATTTATCAAGATTGCCTGAATGAAATAATGGCATTGCTATTTAACTAGCAAGTGTATTTGGATTTTTTAGATTATTTTTTCCTTTTTAATTTAATTCAAAATATTGTAAGTACTTTGCAGATAATGAAAGAAGATTAGATTAAGGACAGGAAACTGAAAAGACATTAAAAACTTACGGCATAATATTTATTTTTTTTGCTATTAAGTACATGCTGTTGATCAGATAAGAGAGCTTTTATTGCTGTGGCCTGTTCTCATTTTGTATCTAAATTGTAGCTGAAAAGATGCTTTAAATGATAGACTCCTAATTTATATTACCAGGAAGGACTGAGCTTACAGAACTATTAAACCATAATGTGCCTGTTTGTTGCTTCTTCTGCTTCCCTGTTTCTGAGACCTTCCACTGAAGCAGTGGGGACTTCCAGGTGATTTCAAGAAACGTTTACGCTAAGCTGTGTTTTATACTGTGGGCTGCTTTCTTCTTCATTTGCCTTAATTTAAGGTAACTCATTGTAGATTGAAACTTCACAGTTACTCTCCTTTATGGAAGAAGATACTGCTTTCATCCACAGGAATGCTCCAAGTCCCACCAGTTTCTAATCACGCAGCATGTGTCCCACTGACGTAAGGGACTGTGGAACGGGGTGTTGTCGCGTCAAGTGCATTGAATAACGTGCAGAAAGTTCTCTCCCAGGAGTGTTACTGCCTGCGCAACTTGCTAGGTCTGTCTGTCCATCCATCCATCACCTTCCAGTGAGAGATGCCGGGCTCACCCCATGGTGGGGCAAGTGTTTCTGTGCGTAGTGACCGACACTGAGTCATTTCTCATAGTTGCTTGGGGTGGCACCCAAAACTACGGTACTTGTCTTGCGAATAATCTCCATCTTTTATCGACTCTGGTTGTGCATTTAGCTTACATACCACAGCGAGGCGTGCGTAAAAATATTCACTGAAAGTCTTACCACTGGCTCACGCCTGCCATTGTGGGAGTGTGAAGATTGTGGCAATATTCTTGTGCAGTGGGAGACACCTGCTGTGCAGTCTACAAATCGCAACTCCACACTGCTGCTGCTGTGCCCAGGCTCCTCGTTACAGCTACGGCAGGCAGGCGTGATATCTAAGTTGGTGTCTGTAAAAGGCAACCTGAATGTAGTGCTTACCTCACTCCACCGACTGTGGAAAGAACCAAGATTAGGTAGATGGTCCGCATGGTTCCTTAATCTTTTTAATCTTGAATTTTATGCAGGCATCTACACCTGCCTCTGCACGAGCAAGCTCCGTATCTCTATGTGGCTCCCTTTCGCCTCCTGTGAATGGTGATAATATCACTCCCCTGCCTCCCAGGACTGCTGTGAGTAAATGCATTAAAAATTTATTTGGCCGGGGTAGTCTTTCACTAGTGCTCTAGTATAATTTGCTTCTGCAGTTGTGTCAGTTGTTGTACAACTATGGTATTTTGTACAAAACCCGCTATATGCTGCGACTGCTGTCTTTCTGCACGCTGCTGTAGGAATTACGCACGCTGGTGATGAGCATACCCATCTCTGAAAGAAGTTTCTGGAACTTCTGCATTCCCCACGTTGGTGGCTGCAATTTAAAAATCCACATTTGTAGTGCTCGGTGTGCTGTCAAAGCTGAGATCTGCAGGATTTAAACAATTTTGTGACAGCTGCAGGATAGCACTCCAGTTTCCATGGAAACTGGCACTGGCTCTCCAAAATCAAGGTGAAGTGTTGGCTGATTATCTAATAATAACGCTGAGCATTTAAATATGAAGTTCTTCACCTTCCTCTTGCTGAAACAATTTCCATTCCTACTGCATCCAGGAAACACAGTGGAGGTCCTGCGAACTCAAACTGTTGTCACAGCTTGGGCTGTGTCATCTACTTTTCAAAGATGAAAGACAGAATTCAGCCTTGACCTGTTCAGCCACTGAGCCTTATGCTCTGCTGTTAAGATAAAGGGCTAATTTGTCCCCACATCTACTGCATAGACTGGTACCATTGTTTATATGACAAATTACAGAATAACAGAAGTTCTTTTGCT
Source organism: Aquila chrysaetos chrysaetos (assembly GCF_900496995.4). NCBI lineage: Eukaryota > Metazoa > Chordata > Aves > Accipitriformes > Accipitridae > Aquila > Aquila chrysaetos. The sequence goes on along the minus strand of NC_044028.1, from coordinate 8,157,664 downwards.
TTACTGTGTGTTTTTATACTATGTCTTTCCAGAACATTTTTGTCTTCAAATGCATTTCCTTATAAATAACTCTCATTGCACAAACTTCTTATCTGCTCACACTCTTGCTTATCACATGAATTTAATTGCACTTTGGCTTTGCACTCACCAGACTCTTGTTTTGAATCAGTGAGTTTCATCATTTTGCTGAACATTCCTTTTTCCAGGTCATTGATTTCTAAGGTTAACAAAATGAATCCTCCTGCTGATCCTTGTTACGTCCCACTAATCTCCTTGCTATATCCTGAACCGCTCAATTACCTTTTGTCTTCAATTTCAGAGGCATTCATTGAACCCACAGATCAGTCTTTTATGCAGGAAGCAGTTTCATATTGGATTCAGGAACATGCTCGTGTGAATATTTCTCATACCTCAATTTGTTAAGGTTGTTTAAATTTTCTTGGTTAATTTGCTTCTTGACATGTCCTTTTAAGTGCACTTTCTCCACTACTTATTTTTTGCAAGAGATGTCTTTCTTTCTAACCTCTCTTCTTTTCCATCTGCTCTTGAATAATATCTTTTACTATTTGATAGTCTTGACTTTCCACTTTGCAGCACTTTATCTTTTCCACCCTTCTGAATCATTTGACTCCTTTGCCATCCTTTGTTTATTTTAGGCAGAGAATAAGCCAATATTATTCTGAAGGACGTTTGCTCAGTTTTCCTCAATAAGAAATTGGGGATTTTCTTAGGCCTGTCTTTCATATCACTAACTCCATGTCCCTCTTTTTTTTTGACTGGGGGTTGATACCCACTTTAGCCAGGTTTGGCATGATCAGTTGTATCTCAGCTTGGATGTACTGGGGAGAACACGGAGGCACAAAACCAAAGAAGCAATGTTTGTGGCCTAACACCCCATGATACCCTTTGAATCAGCTGGGTATTAATGGAAAATGGGGCAGAGCATAGGTCTTACTCCTTTGATATGATCTTCCTCCAACCCAAATGACCCCTGTTTCAGGTACCTATAACTGAGTCTGCTCTCATAGTTATTGTCTTTGCTAGGAGTGCAATATGGAGAAGAGAAGGCTTTTTACACGTTGATTGGTGTGCCAAGGCGTTCTCTTTAGGTGTATTATAGCAGCAAGGGCCACATGTCTGTCACAAACATAATAAAAGAAGAAGCCCAAACTAAACTTCTGGCTGCAGGGAGCCACTGTCCACTCTGTCTAGGGCCACCGTCACTCTGAGTTGCATTTTTCACATCAGAAACCTGTTATTTCCAGTGCCCAAGGACCATGTAGCCATTTACAGAACACACTGACATCCCAGAACAAGTCACGTTACCTTTGGCAGTGGCTCAGAAGTCTGGGATCTCAGGAATAAGCAATAAAACGGAAGCTCTCGAGAGCAATAGCTTCTTTGCTAAGGAGAGGCACATTTTTAACGTGACTGAATATGACTGAAGATAAGAGTTTGACACCAGAGCATTGGGAAGGAATACAAACGACACCACTCCTAATCAACAAGCTTGCTTATAAATACAATTTCTCTTTAGAAAAAAAGCCAAAAGAAGTTCTGCCTTGGAAAGTACTTTTTGACAAAAACTTGGTTTTACTGGATCATTTGTTATCTTAGATGATCCTATTCTATGTTGAATGTATCAAGTTAATTAAAAAAGCGCTTCTGAGGTCATGTAATTTTGTTCACAGAGGACCTGAAGCTCTGGGCTCCTCTGAGGAAACGTAGAAGTTGAATGTGTGAGATGAGCACCCCGAAAACCTCATGGTAAATCCCCTCACATTCGGACAATTATCTCCCAATCAGCGCATTTGAGAAATTATGGCATACCTGAAAAACCCAAAGCCCACGATACGCATAGGCTTTAAATCAGAGGTGGGGAAAGCATGTCACATTTAAAAAAAGAAATGGCCACAAAGGCACTTTTGTTTAAAAGCCTCCGGGGTACTCTGAAATGCCTCGTAGCAGGGGGCAAAGCCTGACTGAGCAGGAAGCTGATAGTTGAAGATAGTCTGCAACAGGCATGGAGTTTATACAGCCTTGAACATTGACTGTGAATTTGAATTGAATATGTTTTGCTGAGCAGCTTTGAGCTACTGGTTGTTGCATTTTTTGGAAGAGGAGCTTTGGTGACTAGCTGGGTAGTAATATCAGAAAGATAAGAAGAATGAACAGGCTGAAAAAAAAAACCCACCTACTTATACAGATTAGAGTGGTGTACTACTTCACAAAGTGTTGGAAATGTGTAGTCTTCTACAGCATGTGCTGCAATCCCACCAAAATACTGCTAGCAGCTCGCTCTCCACGAGCAGGTCACCAGCCACTACAGTCCCACAGAAGCCCATTAGCTTAAAAAGGGGGTCTTTTAAGACAGGAGTGAAAAAGACAACATAATTAGGTAGTCTGGTTCATTGGAAGCACCTAGGCCATTCTCAACCTGGACAAGTCAGTTCCTTTTTAGAACAAATACACATTCAACAGCATTTTGGGTGACTTCCGTTTCCAGTAATATTGTTGTAACATAGGAAAGAGAGGTATGTTTGTCTTAAGCATTTTCTTCTTTGAAACAGCAGAAGGAACAGAGAAATTACAAGAGGTAGTGAGTTTAGCAAACCTGCACATAAAACAATCTTTCATAAGAATAAAATACTGCATTTACAACTGTAAGTGTATACACCCGTATAATTTAAAAATACAAAGCTACTTTTACTGTGTTTCAGGGCTTGCTCTTTTTTAGTTCAGAGAATGAAATGATCAAGTGCTGGACTTAAAGTGGTTAATCTCATTGCATTGGCAAAACCAAACCATTCATGCAGCACTGGGCTTTTAACTCATCTTAAGTGAGAAAGTTAAAACTCAGCAGTTCGTGTAACCGAAGTGCAATTGTGTTCTTCACACTGTGTACATTTTGACTGGCTTGTAAAAAGAACGTAGAAGTTCATGACTCTCCCTGGCAGCTTCTTGAGATGACTGAAGAAAACATGATCCGCAACATATTTGTCCACAGCCTGACTCCGAATGAGAAGACAGTTTTTTATCAGACAGTGGAGAAAAGTCAAAGTCAGCTACCTGGAAAAGGAACATCAGAGAGATAATTTTTAATTCGGGTCCTCCTGGCTCATAGCTCATAGGCAGTCTTTCTAGAGGTACATTATTCATATTATGGCACGATGTAAAGTGTATTAGGTACTTTCCAAAGGGCCGTGAAAGCTACTTTTGATTTAGGAGCTCATGCTTATTACAAATACAATAACGTAGCAAGTGAAAGCTACACCAGAGGTGGAAGGGATCTGGGGAAATAAAGGTCACATACTAGAGTCAGGTAACAATTTAGTGCAGCTTTAGGTAACATACTGACCCTTTTTTACCATCCTATATCCTCTCTCACTACCCCACTGCTTTCTTTCATGTAACCACTGTGAGGTAGATCGTCTGGAAGGGATATTTCAATGCAAGCACCTGCTTGGTAATATTAACAAACCACCCATGATAGCCCTGGCAACTTGAATTAGGTATAGTTCTCCACAACAAGCCAGAAGCATGCCTGTTGCTTAAAGTGTTGTTTGCCTACACTGTTCAGATTTTTTCATGGAACGGATCAAACATACCAAGGAAATACTCCCCCCCGCCCTGTTTTTCTGGGGATTAAAGAAGGGAGATGGCTGAAAGGTATCTCATTGCTATCTCAGCTCAAAGTAAGAGCAACTGAATACCTCCACGAGATCTTTTTGTTGTGTGTTACTTCGAAAGGTCGTGTACAGCACCAGTCCTAGCATCACTGAAACCAGAGCGATGCAGAGCAGGACAAAGAAAGCCGGGTGGATCCCTAGGAAAGAGCACAAGGGCACATTCCTGGAGTGATACAATACACTGAGAAGGTGCAACAGTGAGAAGGAAATCATGTTTTAGGAGAAGTTTTTGTATTTTTAGAACAAAAGACATGTGTGTAACAAGGGATACATTTTTCAGCCCAGATCACTTCAGGTCTTTCTGAAATCTCAGAAGTGGGAATGCGGGGTTGTGAGGTTGTAAGGGTCTTTCCCTTTTTTCCCCTCTTTTCCCTTGAACAGCCTAAAAAACCCCACCTGATTACGTATGTTAGCCCTAACTCACCAGAGTGTTTGTACCTCTGCGGTACCCCAAGAGGATAGGAAGGAACCTCATCTTCACAACAGCTAGCAGTCTCCAGCAAAGAGGATTTGCACACTTAGCCCTGAGTGCACACCACTCACACTGCCTTTTGGAGTGAGCTGCCCTGTCTGTATACAAGTGCTGGCCCACAGTGAGACGGTATAACCGTTCTGTATCACAGCCAGGCTGTCCTCTGGTCAGGTCCTCTTCACTTGGCCACCTAACCACTTTCTCAGATGATTCAGGGACCCGAGAGGGGTATGTGTGAGCAAGCATGGGGGAGCCAGCAGGGATTGCTGGCTGAGGGACAGAAACCTGTAATGAAATGGAGGCCTAGAAAAATCTTCCCTTAAAAAAACCCTATAACTAAACAAAAAGAAGAATTGAGACTGCTTAATTAAGGGAATGTTACAGACATATATGTTTTCCTAGTTATCCTCTTTAACTACAAGAGCCAGACTATTTAAACTGAAAAATATGTAACTTCAGTAACTCAGCCTTCCCAGGAAACTCATTAGCTTCAAGACACTCTTGAGACCTAAGGGTTCAGCAGGATGCAAGAAGCTCAGAGCAATTAGAGTAGGCGCATTATAGGCTCTCCTTTCTCTTCCTCCTTCCTATGCTTTTAGGGATCTATACCAGTTTCCAGAAACCTCATCTGCAGGCTGGTTAATCCATAATTGTCCCTGCCATGTTTGAGACTGTCAGTCCCCTGACAGGTGGGAATCTCCGTGCTGCTCAGACTAGCTGCTCCTCACCTGTTGGCCACACTTTTATTTCATGGTACGTCTGCAGCATCGTCACACCGTTCTCCACTCTGACACTGAGGCAATACTGTCCAGCATCACTGAAGGTATGGCTGAGATTGTAGCAGGAGCCATTAATCACCACCAGATGGCATTTTTCACCTTCAAGTGGAATGCACTCGGACTTTATAAGCCAGCATAACGCTAGTGGTGGGCTGAAATGACAAGAGCAAAAATAAAAAAAAATAAAATAAAAAAAAAAAAAAAGGTGAAAACGTTGCAAAAATTTCAGCTAAGAGCTGATGAATCACTCGGTTAAAATAGCATAATAGTTTTGAAAATAATGAAGTTAATCTAAATACAAATAGAGAAGTAATTAACTGCACAATTGTTTGGTTTATAGCATTTGTCAAATGAAAAAGTTCTTTGTGATGCTTCTATAAAAGCATGCCTTTCAGCTGAGAGCTAAACACCTGCGTGGGTCATAGGCAGGCCATTGTGTGTAGGAAACCCCATAGTCCTTCTCCAATAAAGATAAAAGGAATCTTTTTTTCCTGCACTTCCAAGAGGGTATAGGTTGTTTTTTCTTTGTTCTTCTCACACAGAAGAAATCACTGTCTGTGCTACTGAAGCACACCCAAGACTTTTCTGATTAAAAAACCCCCACAACCAAATGGAAAGCATGGAAGTTGAGCTCTGTACAATGGACTAATAGCTAGAAAAGGTAAATAAATTGCAAGGATCACAATACTCCCTTACAATAACAAAAAGGTTTTCATTTGCTGTCAAGCAATCTAGGTGCAATCCACTTTATGGCCATGTGTCTTCTCACTATGTCTAGCTGATGCCTTTTATTTACATTTTCAGACTGTTGTTCCAACTAATTCTGCTTGGACTCACCTTAGGCACTACGGACTTTGATTCTGACAACAGAGAGCGCTTTTCTTTACCCCATCTTATTAGTATTTTGTTCCTTATCTCTCTAGGACATTCTCTGCTAAAGAAAGCATCGTGTTTATATGTTTAGCTCATTTTCCAGCTTTGTTTTTGATAACCCATCTCTCAAGCCTTTGTCATTGCTTCTCTATCACAAACTCCCATTGCATCAGTCCCAGCCCTGTGGCTAGGAGGTTAGGTCTGGCAAACATTGTCCATTCTAAAACCAAGCCTGCTTTTAGGGATCTCAGGTTTGCCTGTAATGGGTTTTGGCTGTTCATATTTACTGGTGCGCCATCTCCAGTTTCCACTCCTGCCAATGCGCCATTCAATTTCTGAATGCAAACTATGCTGCTTTGTCTATTGGGACTATTTATGCTTTTGGCAAACAACTGTGCTGGGTGCTGCTCACTCCATCCCACATCCCTACTCTTTTTTTTTTTTTTTTTTTTTTTTTTTAAATCCAGCGTTCGCCTAAACAGCTCCCAGTAGCAGAACGTGAAAGCGTCACTCTTCTGGAGAATAAATGACTTCTGTGGTCATGGAGTTTTTATGGTGAAGGAGCTTTTCTGAGTGTTTCAATAGTATTTAAAATGCTTCTGCCATACAAAAAAACTCTGATGTGTTCTAAATACTGTAGCTTGTGCTAGGATCGAGGTGCTTGTGACTCTCCTATATTCCTATAATCCTCACTGCATGGAGCCTCTCTGTTTTATTCATCTTACGGCAATCTTAACTTTGCCAAAATTATTCCCCAAACCCATTAGTCCCATATGCCAGCCAAGGATCACTGCTATGCAACAGGACTCTGAATACAGTTTAATTTAATGGTGGTGAAATTGGTCAAGGAGAAAAATTCAAAAGGAAGTTTTAAAATGTAATTTTTCCCACTATCTTTCTCTGGCTAGTTCCCTTTTAACATTCTCTTCACAAAGATATAAAAATAACATTTGCTTTATATAGGAGGATTCTACTTTTCTGTAAAGATGCAGGCTCTTTCAGGCTCTTAGAGTTCATGGTATTTCAAGTCAGGAAAATGCAATAGTCAACAGCATTTTGTTCAAAGGAAATTTCTTTTTTGTTTTAACAAACAGTTCTGTGGGCCGCAACTGACTATTTTAAGGAAACAGGGGAAAAACACTTAAATAGACAATGCATTTTGGGGAAAAAAAGTTGTGTTTGCTACTTACGTGCCATTGATATGAAGAGATAAACTCAAGTTTTCCATTACGTGAGTCTCTCTGGAGCCCACTACATGAATGCTTTTAACAGCATCTGAGAGGAAGAAAAAAAAAGCATATCATACCCCACGTGTAAACTTGCAATTCACTGCTTTTCCAGTGAAGGTTTGTTTTCATAGACTTCACAGATTTTTAGCTCCATCAGTCACACAAATAATAACACTTGCCTCATACCCAAAAAGGAAACCTACCGATAGAGTTGTAAATTTTCTGAATGTTTTGTGATTTCTTTTTAATATGTAATCAACTACTTTATTAATCCTTCACACTTTTACTTCTGTGTTTGTTTACTCCTGAAGCTGATCAAATCAATGAGACTTTCCTAATGCTTATTTTAACTAATTTATTTTTTAGGGATAGCTGACGTAACTCAGACAAATCCTCCATAAGTTATGGTAAACATTTTACTGTAGGTTTTAAGTGTATGTGAGACTTTGACAAAAGACAGAAAAACTTTTGATAAATGAAAAAGAAACAGAAGATTTTATATAGTTCCCCCTATTTTTTCTGCAGTAGAACAGCACAATGGAAACTCTTCCTTGAATTATGTTGACCAGTTCTTGCATGTGAAACAATGCTGAAGTTGTATTGTCACATTAAAGCTAGATTGTATCTGTACATCTATATAGCAAGTTCTGTTTTGAGTATGCAAAATGTTTTATAATTACCTAACAGCTCCAGAGCAGTGGTAAAATCACCAGTTTTCTGCACCATTTCTCTTTCATGTATGACGCTTCCAATTTGCTCCCATTCAGCTATGACTTTCAGATGCACTGTGCGATTCCCCATGGTAGAGCAATTATAGTAGACAAAGGGTTCCTTGGTAATCTGATAAACTCTGTGTGTAACATGAAAAGATTTAGAATCAAAATTGCCTTTTACCAAGTCCTTGCATATTTCTGATTTAAGAAGGAGCAAGCTCGAATATTTTCTTTATAGACAATGCTACAGTTGGCCGTGATTCTACTTTATGTCCATATCAATGAGGATTAATGTCTGTGGCATTACCAATAAACTACAATCAGTATAAGACCCAGAGTATATTTATGCATTTTTAGTCAAAGAAACTAAAGATAATGCTAAAAGAACTCACAAAATGGAACAGGAATAGTCAGTAAATTATGAAAACTACCTTTATAGCAGATGGACTATAAGTTAACTGAAGCACTAAGGTCCAGAGAAGGAGAAGAAAGAAAGAAAGAGAAAGAAAGAAAGAAAAAATATAGTATTCAAAGACTAAAACTTAAATTTCTATTGCATATGCTTATTTGTATTGGACATATATTTGTCCTCAGAGAAGGAAAATAACTGAATGTCTTTTTTCCTCCCTACTGCAGAGTGGCTTAAGGGCTAGATACTACCCATGGTTTTATTTTTGGTGGTTATGAGCTATGTTCCCCCCCTGCTTTTTGCTATTAGGTAAGCATTAGGTGTGTGTTAATATGCACCTCCATATTATTTGAGAGACGTATCCACTTTCAAAAGCTCCTCACCCAAGCTGTGGTATATTTATGGGTAGCTGGTCATAGTAATAGCTACTTATTGCCCAGCCACAAGTATACTGCTTCCATTCTCCGTAAGCGCACAAATTATTCACATATTCAACAATAACAAACTGCTAATGGAGATTGGCAGGGGTAATGATGTTTTAAAAGAACAATTTACAATAAGTTACTTTTTCCAGTTCATTCAGTTCAGCTCATTGCACACATAGTAATACACCTAAGCATATATTTGAACAAGAAACTTAGGTCTTTAAAACATCACCTTTTTGTGAGTATGCAGTGATTTCTGTGCCAAAGTTTTTGTAATTCACCTGGTTTATATGCTAAGACTGTACCAATTGACAAAGGTGTATGCTTTGTCCTATGATTTAATCAGGATTTTTCTCTAGATAAGCATCTGAATCAGAGCCATCTTGAATACTCATTGAAGCAAATGAAGTAACCACACCTACCCATCTCCAAAATCCCAGTTGTAGACAAATGATGCTGACTTGAAGTAATGACTTGGGTCATGAAGGCAGAAAGAAATCCGGGTCACGGCACCCATGGAGGAACTAGAACCATGAGTGATAACTCTATTGTCTTCTATCTGGGCAATGGTAAGATTCCCTGTGATAAATTCTGCAGAATAATAAGGTGGAAAAAGAATGACAGCATATATCACTTTCATAGCATGCTCTGTGTGAGTATGGAAACATTATTTAAAATGTACTGCATAAGTCTTTCTGTGTCCTAGTCCAAGCGGTTAAGTGTATTTTATATCTATTACTCAGTGTTGTTACATGTGTTAGTGAGGCAGAGAGATTAAACTACTTATTTAGTGCTATACAATGGGTCATGGTAAAGCTTCTAATAGAACTAAGAGAAATAATCCTGGACTGATTGAAGTCAGTATCAATTTTTACTATTGATTTAAAGAGAACTGGGATTAACATCAAGTATCTAGATCAAAGGATTGAGAATCAAACCAGTATAGACGCCCTTAATGTTTGGGGTGGTGGGTTTTGTTTGTTTGTTTTATGGGTTTTTTTATGTTTCTGGTTTTTATTTTTTAGTTTTAGCTACTTCCACAGAAATTAAAATTTGACTACTGTGAATAACAGATATGCTATATATTGTGAATACATAAAGGGTGAAATTTTGATTTTGATGTCTGCGAGAGATCCTATGCTTGAGTTTGTTTACAAGGACTAGCAAAGACTGATATAAAAAAACCTCTCTAACCTATGAATGAAGAGGTATTATGATGATACACTTATCAGTGCATTATAAAATTAATGGCGTATTAATTACCGGTAACAGACTCTTACCCTGTTACTGCTTCAGAATGGGGCTGGTAATGTAGAACTAACTGGAGTTGTAGTTTATATGAGTTATTGGCAACTACCTTTAGGTCCCTCTGAAGCCCTGGTGGGTGCTCTTGCTTGGGGAAGGCACAAAGGTACAGTGGGATCTTACCTTTTACAGCTATAGAAAGCTTCTATCCCTTTTGCTTATGGCATGAGAACATAAGACAGTGCAAAATGAAAAAGGAATAAATATATATTCAGCAAGGCAGCAGAGAAAAGATCTCACGTATACTTTTATAAAGACTTATCCAATAAGCTTGGTGTTTCTCAAAGAAAAATCTCAATAGCTGTTCCTCAAAATGTCAGCTATGCCCTATGGTTAGCTCTTTTGTCCTCATGCATGTCCTTAACTTCGGCCGGGAGCTGGGTCTATTTTGGAGTGTATAAGTAGAGCACTGGGACATGGGGTTGGAAGGACGTGATTACTAGTCTCTGAAATAAGGGATTGTGGGAAGCTGTCAAGTGGTATTTCATGTCAATCCCTGTATCAGAGGTTAGGTTCACATCATTGGTCAATTTGTCAAAAAATGCATATTTATAGATATGAATATTCCCAGTAAGCTGAAATTGCACTTAGCAATATTTGGAAATGCAGCCACGACTTCGCATTTAATTTCAGTTAACTCAGTCAGAACTTTAAAAGAAAATGTAATGGCTCTGTTGCGCTGATGGCCTAAGTTTTTGCTGTGTCATGCAACAGGGAAAATCAGTAGATTATCACTGCTGCTGGTCATCCTAACTTTAGGACTAGAAATGCTGGGAAGCAGTACAGGAAGCAATATTTTAGGAGTCTGGACATCACTGAACAATGCTGACGTGTGAACTGCAGCTACTGAAGCATCTGGTTTCTAGTTCAGTTTCTCTAAGTGATAGAGGCAGGATCACACTTGCTTCCTGGATGTAGGTAGATTACGGCATGGCCCAGTTAGTACAATGCCACCCAAACCCACCTTCAATCAAAGGGCTACACCAATCAAACTTTGTTGGCAGAAGCCGTATTTACGCCCGGCTTTCATTTTTCTGATGCTAGCAGAGGCAGCAAGCATCCTGATGTATACTGAATTCCTGAAGGCGTGGAAGTTGTAAAGCCATTTTACCTGTAATCTGAAGCACGGTGACGTTTCTAGCAACTGGCCGACATAACCAACAGTTTCTATGGGTCACCCAGACAGATACAGGAAAAGTCCCAGGGAATTCACCGGTCACATTAATTACGGAGTTAAACCGCTGCTCGGATTTCTCTATCAGAATCAGAGGAGCATAAATCCAGTTAAAGTGATACAAGTTTGATGCGACACTGTCATTCTTCATACTTAGACTGGCATGAATAGTAGCTTGAGCTCCCGTTGTGATGGGACCATTGTTGGTTATTTCCAGACCATACTCTTCTGTGGAAATGAGAAGAAAAAAAAACCAACCCAAACCATGTTGTATTACATTTTTGTTTATTTATTTACATATTTTAACTAGTCACCTGTAGTTATGTGACCCACAATGACACTCATCCCAGCAAACACTTTACCACCTTATTTTTAACCATTTAAAAACCTCGAATAGAAACTGTTGCATGTATATATAAGTTCAAACAAGTAGCATTAAACATGTTAGATTGGGTCCTAGAAATGTTAATAGTAGAAGGGAGCTTCAGACTAGAACACCACAAAAAATTTGATGAGGTTTTATAGGCAGAGCTGGGCGCTGGCTGTAGGTTCAGTATCACTAATGATCTAACATGGTCACTAAACTTCCAGCTACTGGAAGAAAGTCAAGCTCAGCTCAAATCTCTCTCCTAAAAAAATTGAACTTTCAAACTCAGGTAGGATTTCATCCAATAGATTCCTTGTCAGCTCTGTCCACCCCAAAGTCTCCCCCACCTTCCTCTAACTGAACAAAAGCCCATCAGTACCAGCTTCTTCTTCTCTATGGTCCACCACTGACTTCCTTTTGTAGGAAAGGACCAAAAATCCCAATGTAAATGAAACTTGTACCATAACCTAGTGACAGACCAGCTGCCATCCAGAAGAACCTGGACAAGCTTGAGAAGTGGGCCCATGTGAACCTCATAAGGTTCAACAAGGCCAAGTGCAAGGTCCTGCACCTGGGTCGGGGCAACCTCTGGTATCAATACTGGCTGAGGGATGAAGGGATTGAGAGCAGCCCTGCGGAGAAAGACTTGGGGGTACTGGTGGATGAAAAGCTGGACATGAGCCGACAATGTGTGCTTGCAGCCCAGGAAGCCAAATGTAATCTGGGCTGCATCAAAAGAAGTGTGGCCAGCAGGCAGAGGGAGGTGATTTTTTTATGATGAGGACGGTGAAACACTGGAACGGGTTGCCCAGAGAAATGGTAGATGCCCCATCCCTGGAAACATTCAAGGTCAGGTTGGATGGGGCTCTGAGCAACTTGATTGAGTTAAAGATGCCCCTGCCTATTGCAGGGGGGGGGTGGACGAGATGACCTTTAAAGGTCCCTTCCAACCCAAACCATTCTGTGATTCTATGAAACGGCAAGGCATGAGAAATGCAGGACCTGTGATACTGAACCATCCCTACTTCTGTGGAACACTCACCATTACCTTCTCTGCCACGTTTACACAAGCTGCTTACTTCAGCTCTTAAAACTACCGCAATGGGCAGAGCATGAGTGAGGTTGGGTTTTATGGAAAGGATACATTCAAGTTTTCCAAAAAATAGCAGTGTAACAAGATTAAATGACCTGCATGTCTTAAAAACGAACAATCAAAACAACCCCCAAACAAAAGGAAAGGCAACAGCCACTGAAAGTTGTGAACTGGGGTAGAGCTGGGAACAGGATCTGGTTGTTTGCCTCCAACATGGAGCATGTTTCCTCCCTGCATCAGTGCTCTGCCTGGCTATCCTCTCAACAGCGAGCAAGGGGGCCATGCTAGGCAGAGCAGCAGAGCTGTGGGGGTTCTCATGCTGATGACTTTGCTTCTCCTCTATTTCAGCAGCCACCAGATTGCTAACAGGGACCTGAATCTTTGAGCTTCAGAAGTTGCATTTCTCACTCATCCATGACCTGTAATGTGGAGGCAGCACTGGGGTCAGCTAAGCGCTGTGCTGCCTTTCCTGCACCCATCAGCTTGGGACAGGGTGGAAGGAGAACCCAAAGCATCTACTTAGTGCCTGCATTTTATTTCACAGATTGCGGGTGCTGAGCAATTCTGGATGCAAAAGGATTGTGAGAAATAACTGTAAGATTACTGCCTGAGCAAGAACTCCACTCTTCCCATTTCACAACACAAGGAATGGCCCCAAGTTCAGATTTTTCAGTTGATAGAGAAATGCTTATGATGTGATGAAATCTGGCACCGAGAGGTTTCAGGTCTCTAGAAGATTCAGGCTACCCTCTGCTTTGTTTCAGCAGAACTTAGGAAAAATATAGCCAGCTACCTCATGCTTATCTAGCACTTCTCCTTAGAGGTTATCACGGTGCTTTACAAACCAGGGCTATACTGAAGCCCAATAGCTGCAGCAGTTGGAGATTAAGCGGCTAACCCAAGGTCACCCAGTGAGTCACCGGCGGAGCAAGATATTTCATCCAATTCAAGTATTTCTTCTACCTTTCCGACCTCTGCAGAATGCAGCACAGCGAGGCTGCCAGAGCAAGAGACAGAGGCTGCCCGGGTGCCTTGTGACCCACGGCGCTGGGTCAGCGGAGGAAGCAGAAGTGCAGCTTTTGGGTTAGGAAGTGCAAAGCAGAACCCCGGCTCCCCGGGATGCCCCAGCTTCACTGCGCGCACCAAGGTCGGAGCGCCTGAGAATAAAGTCTGGGGAGGGGAGAGGGTGCCCGGAGCTGCCTCCATCCCCTGTCACGGCTATAGCAACCCCGGGAAGAAAACCACTACCACCCCCCCACAAGTAAAGCAGCTCACACCTGAGGTCTGCCCCCCGCCCCGCCGCCGCGGCTGCCCTCACCGCCCTCGCCCGCATCCCGGGAGCCGCTCCCCGGCGGCGATGACAGCGCAGACCGGCGGCCCCTTACCTGCCGCCGGGGAGGCGCGGCCGAGCAGCAGCACCAGGCAGGTCAGCAGCAGCACGCTCGGGGCGGCGGGGGCCATGGGCAGGCACCGCCGGGACGGGACGGGGACCGAAACCGGGGCCGGGAGTCGCCGCGCTGAGGCCGGGCGCTGCCCCCGAGGCCGCCCGCGGTACTGCGGCACCTCTGTCCGCGCCCCCGGGACGCTCCCCCGCGGCAGCGCCCAACCAGCCTTTCCCGGGGGAAGTTCCTGCGGGGTTGTGTTGCTAACGTAACGGGCTGCTGCGAAACCGCCGGAGATTTAAAAAAAAAAAAAAAAAAAAAAAAAAGCACAAATGCTGCCCATCTGCGGAGAGACTGGGCACAGCTCTGAATTGGGTGAGCGTTTGGGAAGGAGTCTGTATTTTGGTTTGGTGGCTGACACGGCGAACATGAAGTGTTTTTCAGGCTCTGGTGGTGTGAGGACGCCCCAGCCACGGGCAGTTTGGCTGCGGTCGCCTCGTCGTGAGGAGTCTCTAACGCGAAGCGTGCAATGGGAGCTTCTGGAGAGAGCCAGAAGAGCGGCGGCTCTCACAAACGCAGTGCAGGGTTTTTTTTTTTTTTTTGTCGTTGTTTGTTTGTTTTGGTACTTATTCGAAGCCCTTTCTTACTCCTGGCTGCAATTATTTTGTTGTTCTTGTACGGATCAGCCCCCTTCTACCGCCTTAGCTCCCGGTTCCCCGGTGCGGCGCAGCCGCTTCTGCCGCCGCTCCCCCGGGCGCCGCTGCAGCGGCGGGGCGGGTCCCCGGCGGGAGGGGCCCGGGCCTGCGGGGGGGGACCGACAGCGGCCGCGTCTGCTCGGGGTAACTCCTCGCCCGCTGTTACCGGCGTCGCGCCCGGCGGCCGCTGCGTTAGCGGAGACCCCGGGGCTGAGGGGAGAGGGACGGGGCCGGCCGGCCTCGCCTCAGGCAGCGCGGCCCGGCGGCGGCGGGAGCTGGCAGACGCCCTTCCCAGCTGGGGCGAAACCGCCCCGGCGGGGCAGGACCGGGCAGGACGGGGCAGGGCAGGGGGTGGCCGAGGGTTGCGGGTCCCCCCGCGCCGGGGCGCGGTGAGGGGACCGGGCGGCGCCGTGGGCCTCAGCGCCCGCCTCCGCCCGGGGAGATGCGCGGGAGGCGGGGAGCGTGAGGAGGCGGCCGGAACTGGGCTCGGGCGCTTCCGTTGCGCCCATGCGCTGCCGCCGGCCTCCGGGAGCAACAAAGGAGGGAGCTGGGGGGCTAAGGCCGGCCGAGCCCGGGCAGCCGCGGTGTGAGGAGCGGCGGCGGCGGCGGCAGCGCCTCGGTGGGGCCCGGGCCTGGGCGCGGGGGCGGGGTGAAGCGAAGCGGCGGGAGGCGAGGCCCAGCGCGGCGCGGTCTGCGGGGCGGAACCGGCGCGCCGCGGGGAGGAGGAAGGGGCCGGAGCCCCGCCAGCACGGCGCTCGGAGGCCTTGGGCCGAGGCCGGGGACCGGGAGGGCTGAGGGACGGGGGCAGGCGTTGTCGCGGCCGCTCACGGGTGCCCGTGTTCGCAGGGCGGGCGCCTCGGCTGGGATGGGGTCGGCGTGATGGCGCCCTGGCAGCGGGGAGCGACCCGGTGGCGACCGGCCCTGCGGCGGGGAAGGTAAGGGGACGCGGGGCCCTGGGGGCAGCGCCCCGGGCCTGGGGCAGCCGCGGGGGGGGGGGGGGGGGGCCGGGGGGGGCGTCTGCGGGGCACCCCAGCTGTTGGGGGCGGCGGGCGCCGTGAAGGGCGGCTCGGCTGAAGCGGGCTGTGTAGGAGAGCTGACAGAAAAGCGCCGAGGTGAGGCGAGAGGTCGCCGGTCTTTGAAGCTGTATTTGATTTCAGGTTTCTTTATAAGCGAGAAAGGCAGCTCGTGGCGGCAGGAAAACTTCTGGCATCTCTGGGAGTGAGTCCCGCCGGGCTGCGTCCAAGGGTGGCTGTAAGTTTGGGATCCGGCCGGGTCGGAAGACAAGACGGCAGGTGTGCGGTGCCGGGAGCATTCCTGAGCCTGCTGCTGCTTCAGGGAGAGACGAAACCAAGCAAAACGCGTGAGTGTCTACGCTGTGAAGAGCCCAGGAACCACTTGTATCTGGAGGTGTGTTCCTGTGATAATGAGTGCTGTACATGCTAGGCATTGTATTTGTAATCCTAACTAAATGTGACAGTTGTGGTTTTTGGGAAAGATGTGTCCTCTTCAGTACAGCAAAAGAATGGATGTAGGTGGTGCGACAGCTGTTCTTAACTACCCATATAAGCTAAAAAATAATTTTTTATTTTTTTGTAGGTGTGTTGGTCTTGATTTTGTGTACTGAAAGCTGATCCTTCCTCCTCCAAGATGGCATTTGTTTCAGCACAAGGGCCTACGGTGGTGGACCAAACCACTTTGATGAAAAAATACCTTCAGTTTGTGGCTGCTCTTACAGATGTCAATACACGTAAGATACTTTTTTTTTCTGCTGAAAGTTACAGTTCTTCAATAGTGTTTTACAAATACTGCAGTATTGTTTAGACTGTTGATAAATGTGTGTTGAATTCACTTTGAGTTTTGATTTTTGAAGAAGCAAAGTGATGAGTAATACTTGCATGAGCCGAAGTGAGCGAGCTGTGTGCGTGTGCGGTTGTGTGACGGTTGTTTGTGAGAATTGTGTGCCTTATAATTGGGCGGTGATAGCTAAACTGATAAGATCTGATTGCTTCTTTGATCAACGAGCCTGGTATTTTCCTTCATGATGTAGTTTTACATTCAACTTTTTTGCTTGAATTTCCATTTTCAGCTGACGAAACCAAATTGAAAATGATGCAAGAAGTCAGTGAGAATTTTGAGGTAAATAAATAATAAAAAAACCAAACCCAAACAACAAAAGCCCACAACAAAACCCCTTCTGAAATGGCTGTCTTCCTTGTGCTTAATGTATGTTGATTTGATTTCAGATGTTATGTGGTTAAAATATTAATATTAGTATCTTGTGACTTACTATTTGTATTGTTTTAAGTCATTGATTTTAGGTTTGTATTTAGGAATTAGCCAGGTTACCGAAGAATTACAACATTTGGACTTAGAGAGCTCTTTCATTCTTTAATCTTTATTCAGTAAGCATTTAAATAAATGTGAAGTAATAGATTTTTCTTCCGTGTTGTTGAATGATATGAAATCTTTGTATTTAAAACTTCCTTTTATTTAGTTCAAATATGTTTGTGCCCTCATGAAGCAGAGGCCCCTCTGATTCCTCTGAGTAGTTCCGTAGTATAGAAGTGAGGGAGGAGTTGTCAGATGCCGAATCCGACATCAGGAGTGGAGATGGCTCCAGTGACATCTTTAGCATAGTGATAGACCATCAACCTTAGATGAGCAGCAGAAAAAAGTGAGACACAAGTTTAACCAACCCTGTGTTAGCAGAAATTATACTTTTGTTGAATACTTAGTTATTATGTGTCTGTTCTGAAATTATAGAGAACTTGTTATTTTGCAGAATAAGTTCAAGATCTTAGAATCACTAATTGTCTCTGTATCTAGTTTTTTTAGTCGTGTTGCAATTTAAAAAAAAGTGCTGTCACTATAACATATTCTGTCCTTACCTGCTTTATTTGGAGTGCTCTTGCTTGGTCTGTGGTATGGAAACATAAATATATGTTCTAGTCCTCTTTAATGTCTTTGGCTATTTTTAAGTAAGCTTTATGCAAAGTTACATCCAACAGGTCCTGGATGTTGAAAGCTGTGCCAATTTTAGTTGTTTCTGAGTTATCGGTGGAAATTTCCTGTCCAGTGAATTTTTTTGTTTAGTTCAGGTTAACATAGTGGAATAATAAATTTAGAGCTGGTGTAACTGTATTATAAAAAAAAAAAAGTTAAAAGGCTTAATTTGTGCTTGGTGTGTATAAGCAAATAAGTAGATGTCTGTAACAGTTCTGCATCTGTATGCACATGGGGTGAGCAGAGCTCCATATTACCATAAGTGACTATCAAAAAGTATCCTTGTGGCATTTTGTATCTGTTTAAGCTGATCTGCCATCTCTGAAACGATTTATTATCTGACTAAAAGAGTAGTTTTAACAGGTTAGTTTAGTGATCTGTTTAGAATTTGAAGCTTGGTTGATTCTCTTTGCTCTTGTCTTCAGTAGGGAAGAACTCGTTCAATATTTGTTCTAACAATGTTCTCTTGGACCTCACTTGGTTCTGTAGTGTGATCCTACATAAAGCGATGATGAATTGACTTATGCTAAAGTACAGTTCTATTTGTTGGAAAATACTTGAGGGAGCAAGAGGAACCACTAATACGGTTTTATTTTCCTTTTTTTCCTTTGGAGGTTGCGGACGGTATTGTTGCATGTTGTTACGCTAGATGGTTTCTTTTCGTCTTCTGTTTCTATAGTCTCCTTATTAAATCTACTCTATCGCCTACTTCAGCTTCCAATAGCTATAAAGTTCAGCAAGTTTTTTTTTTTACTTCAAGTGAAAAAATATTTTTTTTTTCCAAAAATTAGCTGTTTGTTGTAAGTTACAGCATTCATATTCTGTTGGCTGCATTATTGATCTGGATGTCTCTCTAGTTAGGGGTAAAACTGAACATGCATTGATGATTCTGGAGGATGACTTGAAGTTAAAAACTGAGGTGCTTCACCGTAATGTTATCCATTTGACAGTGCCAGTTGTTGGACTAGTTTTTAGGGTGTTGTTCTGGGCTAGCAGAGGATATTGCTCTTCTAAACCAGTTTCTGGATGGGAACATATGATAGTTTTGAATCTTGTTTTCTCAGAAATTATTTGTTTGTGGGGGAATTTTTTCCTTCTCTATTTCTTCATAGAGATTCTGGATTCCAAATGGGAAGAGAGGAGTGTATTCGTTGTCTTTCTAATCTCTGTTTTGGAGGAGAAAAAGCTTCCAGATTCAACCTCTGTTGCTGCTTCTGATGTTTTGTGCCAGCAGCATAAATCTGAACTTGGTTAGAGTAGTGGGGGTTTTAGTTTCTTGTATGGTTCAGAACAGCAATTCATAGATAGCAGGAGTGCCGCAAATTTGCTGCTCTTTGCTGTTCAGCAAAGGTATTGGGAAGGTGCTTTCAGGAATTTAAGCTGGGTTTGTGAAGGTATACTTTTCCTTGAATGGATTTGTGAGCCAGTTTCCAAGAATGCAGCAATACCTGTTTAATTTCTTGTTGGAAACTTTCCTTCCTTTCTTCCTCCAAAGTAGGACTATTCTCCTGACATAAGGTCGGGGAGGTTAGGAGTCTTTCAAAATTGGAAAGGGGGAGGTGGAGAAGGAGAAGATACAGACTTTTTTTGGAAGACCTTTGAGGTGAAGAGAACACGTGGGCTAATCTGCTCTTGATAATATCCTGTCTTGCATTGTTGTGGTTTAATCCCAGCCGACAGCTAAGCATCACACAGCCGCTCACTCACTCGCTCCCCCCCGGTGGGATGGGAGAGAGAATCAGAAGGGTAAAAGTCAGAAAAGTCGTGGGTTGGAATAAAGATAGTTTAACAGGTAGAGCAGAAGCCACACGCTCAAGCAAAGCAACACAAGGAGTTCATTTACCACTTCCCATTGGCAAGCAGGTGTTCGGCCATCTCCAGGAAAGCAGGGCTTCATCACTCTTAATGGTTACTTGGGAAGACAAACGCCACCTCTCCGAATGTCCCCCCTTTCCTTCTTCTTCCCCCAGCTTTATAGGCTGAGCGGGATGTCACATGGTCTGGAATATCCCTTGGGTCAGGTGGGGTTAGCTGTCCTAGCTGTGTCCCCTCCCAACTTCTTGTGCACCCCCAGCCAACTCACTGGTGGGACAGCATGAGAAACAGAGAAGGCCTTGAAGCTGTGTAAGTGCTACTCAGTAATAGTTAAAAATCAATGTGTTAGCAACGCTGTTTTGGTCACAAATCCAAAGCATAGCACCATATGAGCTATGAAGAAAATTAACTCTATCCTAGCTAAAACCAGCACAACAGTGGAAAATAATGCTCAGTTTGGGTGATGTATGCATGTACACATATTTGCAGAAAAAACTAAAATCTCAATTTAACAGTGGCTGAAAAGTCTTGGAAATCCTAGAGCAATGAAATGTGAGTGTGCTTGTCAATCTTTCTCGTTCAAGAATGTGTGCAGCATTTTGCTGTTGTTTTTTTTTTCCTCATTTAAAATAGCTGTATGTCACGCCAACTTTATTTTCTATGTGAGGTGACAGTGTTAAAATAGGAAAAAAAAATCATATTACAGTCCATTGGGATTGGAGGAAAGAGATTAATTTGTATTCACTTTTGTTTGTTTCACTAATAGTGCTCTGTAGTGCGTCAGCAGATGCATAATCACTGAATCTATTAAAAAGTCACTGAAAATGTTTAATAGTGGCTTTGCATGTAACTTAATATCATCTGTGTAATGTCTATTATATCTGTCTCCCCATTTTTTTTGTTTGTTTTGTTTTGCTTTTTGTTCTTAATTAGAATGTGACATCATCCCCTCAATATTCTACATTCCTGGAACACATCATCCCTAGGTTTCTCACCTTTCTACAGGATGGAGAAGTTCAGTTTCTGCAGGAAAAGCCAGCACAGGTAAACTGTGTGGAGCATCTCTTACCTTTTTGCAATGTGTGCAGCAGACTATTCATTCAGTGAAGTACTTGATTAACCTAATGAACTGATTAATGTGTAGACTTTGTTGTTCAAAATAGGTCTGCCGTTTGGAGTAATATTGAAAAAGTCCAGTTTCTAAATAAGTTACTTACAAATTTTGCAAATCTGGGCTTCTATGAAAAATGAAGAAAAACTAGGTGCAGTATAATTGGCTTTCTCGCTGAAATACAACACATTGTTACAACTTACTGACTTTACCTTGGAATGAAAGGCAAAAGTCATTAAATACTTAAAATTGAGTTCTTTAAAAAAAGTCTGATAACTTGCATTTTTCAACTGTAAATTTGTTAAATTTGCCTTATTCGCATATGTGGGTAGTAGGAAGCATTATGTGTTTGTATATAAGTGTATGTCTTCACAAAGTAAAATGGCTTTTTTTCTTTCTAAGCATGCAGAAGTATTAAACTGAAAAGATGTTGCAACCAGTTGTTTTTTGTGGACTTTTGGAAAGTTCTATTGTGGTGTGGTTTTTTTGTTTTTTTTTTTTTTTTACAGCAACTCCGAAAGCTAGTGCTTGAAATAATTCACAGAATACCAACAAATGAACATCTTCGTCTTCATACCAAAAATATCCTGTCTGTGATGTTTAGATTTCTAGAGGTATTTTTTATTTTTTTCTCTTAAAACTGTTGCAAATTTTCAGAAATATTTTCCTCTTCTTTCTTCATCTCAAAGAATTGCTGGGGGTAGAATTTTAAATAGCTGTGCTTCTGGAGCAAGAGTGGAAGGGCATTCTATTTAGGCTTCACCAGTGTGATATCTTACTATCTACAGGTTTTCTGCATGTTCTTTTCTGCCCTTTAGAAACCTGGATTTTACAAATGCAAGGAACTGTTCTCATGCTAGGCAAGATTTCATTCATGAACACTTTTCTGGCTTATATAAGTGCAGATAGCTTATTCTAGACACTTCATTTTGTTTCTTACGTGGAATTGAAAACATTGTCATTTGAAGCTCACAGAAAATAACCTGCTCTATGTGGAGGTGTCATGGTGTGTAATAGCCACACTTGTGTGTTTCTGTCTGTGGGGCGTTAGAAACAGGTCTGATGGTATAGAGTGGTTGAAACTTCTGTTTTTTGTTCCAGTAGGGGTGAATTTCATTTTAGCCATGCTGTAAGGCTGCAAGGTAAAGTTATATCAAAGGAAAGGCATCTTGCTTATGCAAATTCGTATTAATAGGGTACTTGTAGGTTGCTGAGATGAGTATAATTTTATAGGGTTTTGAAGTACTTACGGAGTAGTTGAAGAATGCAGCAGTAGGCTCACTAAAGATTCCCTTTTTTTCAGACGGAGAATGAAGAAAATGTATTGATTTGCTTAAGAATAATTATTGAATTGCACAAACAGTTCCGACCAGCAATCACTCAAGAAGTAGGTCATAAATCTTGTTATATGGTATAGAACTTACTGCCATACTCTTCAGAATTGTTATTTTAAGTGAGTTGGTTGGTTTGTCTTTTCCTGCTGTCCTTTTATGTTGGCTGACCTGTTGTGGTGACCATATATTTAATTATTTTTTTTTTTTTTACCTTAAAGTAATTTTTAGAAGAGGATTGCATAGTGCTAGCACCCCTGGGAAAAACAAACTGTTAAAGCCTAGTTGTCTTTGTTTTAAGTGTTTATGGGCAGTATGATTAGACTAAGGAATGTAATTTCCACAGAAGGAAAGAGAACTGGTGCTTTTTTAGTTTGTGAAGGGGAAAGTCCTGGAAAAGGAATATGATTGTCTCCCCCCTGCCCAACACACACTCCCCCCCCCCCCCTTCTCTCCTGTGACTCGTGAAGGAGTATTTGAAAGTTTGCATTTTTATTCTGTTGCTTGCTTTCCTTGGTTTTTGCCTGGGAAGACATAGTTGGTTTACAGTAATTATTTCTAATGATACTGTATTGTAACTATGTTGAGATGATAGGTAAATTGGGTTCTTTCCAAGTGCAATTTGAATTAATATTGGCAGAACAGAAGGAAGCAGGAGAACACTTTCAGATTCTTTTTAAATATCATGAAAAATATACTCTAGTGGTGACTAACGATTTTATGTAACTGTACAGTTAATACAAAGATTCTAAAATTGTGATTTTTTTTTTTTTTTTTTTTCCTTTATCGTAAACCGACTTCTTCCTTCCTAGATCCATCATTTTTTGGACTTTGTGAAACAGATTTACAAGGAACTTCCAAAAGTAGTGGTAAGCTTTTTATTTCTTAAATTGCACTTGCTACAGTCAGAAAACCAGTTTTTATTTCTTAATTTTAACTCTAAAAGATATTAACATAATTACTTTTGTATCTAGTGATACAAAGTAAATATAGCTTTAATAAAAATATTTAACAAAAATATGTATAAAAATGGAGAAATTTAGATTTTGAATTGGAAAACCTTCTCTTTCTAGCACAGTATTACTAGTATGAGAAAACTGAGGTAAACTTATATAATAAAGCACTAGTCAGTTGATTGCAGTGGTGTCCATGTAGCCAAATGTTTTGTGTGGTGGTTTTTGGTTGGTTTTTTTTGATGTTGTTTTTGTTTGGTTTTTTTGGGGGGGTTTTTTTGGTGGTTTTTGTTTTTTTTGAGGGAAGGGTGAGGTGATGTACTTTCCAGCAGTTAGAGCTCTTCAGTGTGCTTGAGCAATGTGGAGGCCATTGCCCGCTCTTCCTCACTGATGCAGAGTATCTGTTTGGATGCTTAGCAGAAGAACCACCTTGGTTGGGGACGCTTTTCTGCTTCTTGTGGTAGGGGGAGTGAAAGATTGCAGGATATGTTTACACTGCAGCATCTACTAGGACTATACACATCATGTGCAGAGAAGAAAAAACCGTCTGCAATAAGTTGTGGGGAAAAATTATATGGAGGAATTCTAATGAGATAAAAGGCCTTTTGACTATTACTAGCATTATTATATTTTTCTACTGCTCTTTGCTTTTAGAATCGGTATTTTGAGAATCCTCAGGTGATTCCAGAGAACACCGTTCCTACTCCTGAAATGGTTGGCATGATTACAACAATTGTGGTGAAAGTAAACCCTGAGCGAGAAGATAGTGAAACGAGAACAGTGAGTATTCTAATTGCTCTTGATGAGACTGTCTGTATCACAATACCCCAAATCATAAGGGCAGGTAATAGGCTTTCTTTTTGCTTGTTTTTCTTATCAAGATTTATTTGTAGAAGCTGATGGAAACTTTTCAGATATTTTCTATGCAGCTGTAGTTACAGGATTTTTATTTAATATAATACCAAATGGTTTTGTGCTTTTTAAATGTAATTATCGCTAAATATAGTGCTATTAAAATGAGCAGTTTGTTTAAAAATGTATTTCAGATACTTTTTTGAATTAATAATTAAACTGTTTATAAAACATGTGTTCTTTCTTTCAGCATTCTATAATTCCCAGAGGATCTTTATCTCTGAAGGTCTTGGCTGAGCTACCTATTATTGTTGTTCTTATGTATCAGGTTAGTATATTCCAGTATTTTGCATGTAAATACCTTTTATTGCTGAGTGCCTTGTGTAAGTTCTGCTGGCAAACATATTAGTAAAAATGAATGTAGGTATTTTTGAGATTAAAATATGGTCTAAAAATACGCTGCTGAGATTTCTTAACTTTTTCTGATTAGCTCTCAAATAAGTTGACTGTGAGTGTGACTTGTAAATTCTCTAATAATACTTTATTTTTTTTTTAAGCTCTACAAACTGAACATTCATAATGTAGTAGCTGAATTTGTGCCCTTGATTATGAACACTATTATAATACAGGTTTCTGCTCAAGCAAGGTAAGAGCATTTTAACAGTATTTTGATGATATTTGGGATAAACTACTTAAACCTGCCATTCAGTATCGCCCAAAATACTTTTGTCTTATATCCTGTGATTTTTTTTTTTGCTTCTAGTCTTACTGCTTTTAATCTTCAAAGTAGCAATGATTATTTGACTTAAAATTGTCAAAGTTTTGTAGGTGAAGTAATTGGCAAATCTGAGTATTTCTATTATATGTCACTGGTAAAATCCATAGTTGTGCAGTAGATCCCAATTTGTTATTTGATAATGTATTTTTTTAAAATAGAGTTCTGACAGAAATCCGTATTACCACAGATAGTATGTGATGGAGACCATGTTAGTTAGGACACTTGCTGTTGTTTAATCTTTACCATACCACCAGTGATACATTTTTGCTCTTCCAAGGTATAGCTTAGGTGAAGCCTTGTGATGTTGCAGATATGGGTGCTGCTTTTCCTGCTTCAGAGAGAGATGTTTCTAAGGAGCAGCAAGTGGTGCTGAGCAGGGCAGCAGGAGTAAGATCTCTGTCTTTTCCTATCTGCCCAGATGATCTGAAATAAGTGGTTGAAGCTTGAGAGAGACCGATAAGTCTGTGGGAGGGAATATTGTTTGGAGAAAAAAAATTGCCCTGGTTAGGGGAACGGAGCCAAATGTTTGATGCTAATGTATTGACTTGGCTTTCTGTAGCAAGTTGAAAATTGTATGACTGCCTCAAGGTTGTGCATTTCTGCTTAGAGCATAAGATGCTGGGAATTTGAATGGCAGAGAGCTTGTTAAAAATCGGCTCTCCCATGATGATTTTACTCCTTTATGAAGCAAGAACCTCACTACAAGATGATGTAATTTGAAACTTCTGTGAATTTTCTGAATGAAGGTATTAAAGAGGAGGCACAAAATCGTAACCACTATTCAATTTAATTTCAGACAACATAAACTTTATAACAAGGAATTGTATGCTGATTTTATCGCTGCTCAAATTAAAACATTGTCTTTTTTGGCTTACATCATAAGAATTTACCAGGTAGGTTGCATTTTTGTTACATTGTTACTCTTAGTGCAACAGATCTCTAGTTACTTTATGGCAGGCAAGTGACCACCAGCATGACTGCAGTGCATCAGGGATTGGAAAGAGCATTTGTGCAGTGAATCTGAAGATAGGGCTGTACTTGGTTGTCCTTTCAGAAGTATTCTCATGTAAATGCAAAGTGAAAATGTCCTATTCCCCCTGCCCCAGGCATTTATGGAATGGCTATTGTATTTTAGTTTTACAAATAGATGACTTAAAGAGAAACAAATTAATTTAAATTAAATGTTATCTTGCAAACGTAAAGCAAGCCTTTAAAATAGAATGTCATAATAATTGTATTCATGTAATTTTTTGTTATAGGAATTAGTGGCTAAATATTCTCAGCAAATGGTAAAAGGAATGTTGCAGTTGCTCTCCAATTGTCCAGCTGAAACGGCACACCTCCGGAAGGAGCTTCTGATTGCTGCTAAGCACATCTTGACAACAGACTTGAGGAGCCGTATGTAGTACTTTTTAGAAATGTACCTATAAACTGAAAAGATTGTGTATTTAAGAGGCATATTGCTTATTATTTGTTTTGGACTATTACATACTTATTAATATTTTGGGAGTGGGTGTGATTTTTGTTTTGCCTTTTTTCTTTTTCCTTTAAAAAAAAAAATCATCTGAATAAGGTGGCATACTGAACAAGTGGCTTTTCTAGCTTTCTAAGTATCCTTGTTCCAAGTAATTACCATTTCATGATAAATATTTGTGTTGGCTTGTAATTGTGCCTACAATTGTATAGATAACTTAAAATATTAATCTCTTAACCTGAGTGGAAGTAGTTCTGTCAAAACCTGATACCATATGTTTGATTCAGCTCATAGTATTTGCCTCTAGCAGAGGAAAGCCATTTTGGTCTGCCTAAATTAACTAGGTTTGGTGGATATGTTCTGTTTTGGCAGAATTGCAAAACTGGAGATAAGTGTAAAATACTCACTTCTATCTTTTCATCTTTACTGTGTGGTCCCCTTTCTTTTCCTTCTGCTAACAGCAGTTATGGGGCAGTGTGATATCTTACAGGTATTGTTAGGTTGCCAAAAAAAATAAGCATGTTTCCTAGTTCTGGAATTTAGTTTTGTGGTCACATGGAAAGCTGTTTCTTTGGCTGTTTTTCAAAAGAAATTAGCTTAATTGTTCTACGTTTTCCAGCCTCTCCTTAATAACTTCTGAACTTGACCAGTTTCAACAGAATTCAACAGAGAGTGTGGTCTTAAAGATACAGCGTTCTGCATAGTTTGTGAACTTTAATGTTTGAGTAGTGGACAAAACCCAAGTTAGTGTCTCTGTTGGAGGAATAAACAGCAGTGGGAACTTAGCAATTCATTGCCCTTGGTCAGCTGGCTGGCATTTTGGCATAAGTGTTGATAACGCATCCCTCGTAGCCCTGCTCTTGGCTGCCTGGCAGCCCCGAAGTGGATGTAGAGGAGGAAATGCTTAGAAGCATTAAGGAAAAGAGGGAACATGGTATTGCAGGAGGAATAAGGAGAATGAGGAAGAGGAGAAGTGGGATATAAAGTATGTGGAGATCTGTAGAAGATAAGGCTTTGGTCATTCTGCTGGCGCAGTTCAACTTATTTGGAAAAATGAGTGTTCAGGGAAGTGTTTCATGTTTGTGGGTCTTGCCAGTGGCATTATTTTTCTCAGTGAAATAATCTTGCAAACTGAGTCTTTTGCATTGATTGAGAGTTGATGAATAACGCCGCATATCTTATAGTGATGCATTTTGTCTGTGTGGAACTTTGTTTCTGATTCCTAAAAGAGAGGGTGGAGGTGAAACTCTACTTCCTCTCTCCACTGTTATCACTATAAAGGCTGCCCCTGTCTAAGAATACTTCATAACAGCAAAATGTGGTATGCATATAAATATTAAGTGGAAGTTTTAAAACCTGGCTTAGAAGATAGAATTCAAATCGAATTTAGAAACTTGCCTATTTTCATTGCTATTAAGCCATTTCTTTTGAGAATTTTGACTGAGTTGTCCATTTCAAAAGGCTAGAATGGTTTGTATGGCATTTCTGAAATTCTTATGACTGATCATTGTGAACATTTCTTAATTTCGGTGTAAAATATTCTTATGTTATAAAGTTTAATGAGAGAGTTCAGTCAGTGGTCCAGTGTAAACAATTTGTTATTGCTTGCTTTGCTTTAATTTCTCTTAGTAGTTCACATTAAGAGTAATAGCACAACACAGGAATATTAACATTAAATGTGTTCAATACACAAAAACTCACTACTGTTTTTCAATTTGCATTTCCTTTGCTTTTTTTCATTGTCAGGATTTGTGCCTTAATCTCTTTGCTCTGCTAACACTAGTGCATCTAAGACTAATTCCTTTTTTCAAACAGAGTGGATTGATGATCAAAGGTGGTTCCTTTCCAACCGTCTTTTTGACTGAGCTTTTTTTCTCCACAGTATTATTTTTTGGTTATGACTGAATTTATTCTCATGTCATGACTGCTGTGGTGGTTGGCTTGTAAAATAATGGATTGTGTTTGCATCTAAAATCTTTATTCCCATTCTTCATTTGCTTTTTTCCACTGCAAGTCTTCCAGATCTCTACCCCCCTCAAAAAACAATGCCGATGCTCTCCTTTTCTCTTCCTCTGTGTTTTTGTAGCATGTTACATTCTCTTAATGCAAAGACGGCTACCATGTTGTCCCTTTCATTTAAGTGGACCTCACTGATTCATTGTCCATTTCAGATTTCATTCGGAAAATGCTGGATTTCTATCTTTATATACTATTTGGAAATCTGTGGAGAATGAAGGTTGCTGGATGTTCCTCTTTCTCTTTATTTGACATTTTGCTTATTTGTTTAGTAAGTTTTAGCTTGTTGCGTTATTTGGAGGTGAGAGCAGTTAATCTTTCCTGCCATTTCCATCATCTGCCTTTAGGGTGGGTGGAGTGACCTAGTCAATCCTGTAAACTTGTTGATTTCTGTATTTAAAAAGAAAATGCTTCTTTGGCCTTACTTTGTCACTTGACTTTTGTTACTGAATTCTTCCTTTTGTTCCCTGGACCCCAAGTTGCATGTATTCCCCCCTTATATTTTGGGACAGAACTTGCGCGATAAGGTGCGAGACAAAATAGAGTTGTGTTGTACAGCGTCGCCCAAACTTGTGCTTTCCAGTAACTCATTAGTTATATTCAAAAAGTTCCGCAAAGTTGAAAAAAATATAAGCATTTTTTCTCTTTGCAGATGTAACTTTTTTGTTGTGTCAATGCTGTGGCTTTTGACTGTGTACGGTAATGTTACTCAAGGGGCAAGTGTCAGTGGAGTTCATAGTCACAAGAGGTTAACTGAAAGTTTCCTGGTAAATGACACTGTCCTTTATAAGCTTCAGGAATGAATTTTATAATCAAACTACTTTCTGACTTAAGTTTAAATACCTAAGTTAAGTGGTTTAATGCTCATCTACCTTATTTTGATTATTTCCTTTGCTAATCGTTATGTACAGCTTTTTCTTTTTTCTCTCTCTCCCTTTTTTTTTTATTTTAATTATAGAATTTATTCCATGTATGGACAAGCTATTTGATGAATCCATACTAATTGGCTCTGGATACACTGCCCGAGAGACATTGAGGTATGACAGAAAGTTTGGAATAGCTATCTGAGTACCTGCCAGGGCTGGTTTCTTTCAAGGCTTATTAATATTTACAACAATGTCTGTATAGGTTCCTAAATCTTTGCTTTAAATAACTAATTTAATTAGATTCTAATATTGGAAGGGCTTCTGCTGCTGTAAAGAGTGGTGGTTGTTTTAACACTTCGATGGTGTAGCATGGTAGAGCGAGTGTAGGGCAAAATGAGATAAACGGGTGAATGAAAATTATTTCATTTTTTGAATTGCAGAGCAGAACAAAAATAGTCGTCACAGTGAAATCAACTTATATCTTCCCAGTATTTCACGAAACAGCCTAAATCTTGTGTCCACTGTAAAATCTGAATGAGATTTAAACTGTTCTGTCAATAAGTACCTTAAAACTTATTCATTTGCAATTGAAAAAAATAAATGGGGAGAATACATACTTTCTGTGTCTTCAATAGTCTACTAGTTTTTGGGTGCTTTTGCTGACCAAATTAAAATATGTGAACTAGGAGAATTACGTCTTCTTGCTTAAGTATCAAGTGTACCTTATTGACAACATGTATTGGATTTAGAAGTATTTGGTCTACTAGATGCTTAAACCTGGTATTTGAAAAGAAATGTTTTTTAAAATTTATCAGTTTTCGTAACTACTTTTGAAATCATGAATCATCAATGATGAATTGTGAAACAGTTTACCAACGCAGCTTAATAGGTGGCTTAAAACATGCTAATTTGCTCGTAACTGTATGTAGATGAAAATACGTGCTGGGGATGTTCAGCAGTGGGGGAAGAAAGATCAGAGAGGTAATATTAGTGTTATGGGACAGATTAATGCATCTTTGGTTAGATCGTACAGATTATAATTCTCTTGTGTAACTGAAAAAGCCTTGTGAACTCTGGATTTGCTTAGAAAATTTGGATTTAGAATCTTGGAAATAGCTCCAGGCAGTAATTATTGGTTAAGTCCAATTAACAGCAATTATAATTGTCCTCAATGTGTTTTCTTCATTTCTTGTTTTTACTGATAGACCACTTGCATATAGTACACTGGCAGACCTGGTGCATCATGTCCGTCAGCATTTACCACTCAATGATCTCTCCCTTGCTGTCCAGTTATTTGCCAAGAACATTGATGATGAGTCATTGCCTAGCAGTATCCAGACAATGTCTTGCAAGCTTCTGCTAAATTTGGTAGACTGTATCCGGTCTAAAAGTGAACAGGAAAATGGAAATGGTAGAGATATTCTTATGAGAATGCTGGAGGTACTGCTTTGTTTAAAACATGCGATAATAAGTTGAATATCTTATTTCATAGTATGTTGTTGATCACATTTTACTTTCACCTTTCTTCAGAAATGAGAATATGTAGAAACAGTCTCCATACTGTATTTCATTTTAATACTTCAGAGAAGGGCTTTTTTAAAATGCTATGCAACTGGGATAAAATCTCAAGTATAGCAGAGATTCTTTGCTAACTCAGCTTATTCGTTCAGTGACTTGTTTCAAAGTAGGAAACTGAATGTCTATGATGCTGTGGGTGGCTTAATTGTTATTATTTTTAAAATTTTCTTTTAAATTTTAGTTGTAATCTCCTTTTTTCCCCACTTAAAAGTATGTAAGAATGGTATTTTTTTAATGCCTCTGGTTATGTTGTTTTGTTGGTTTTTTTTTGTTTTGTTTTTGTTTTTAAACCCTGAAAGAGGGTTATTGTGCAGGTCCTTGGCATAGCCCAATACCATCTGTAAAATGTGAAATATCCTCACTTTCAAGACCTACTGATCCTTTTTAAGGATCTTCTTTATATGCAGGATTTTTGGGGGGCTTTTTTTATGTGTTATTTTTAAACATCAGGGATGCACCCGAAAAGCTGTTATGCATGGTATAGTACAACTGTAACTACCTGCTTGCTGTAGCCAAGTAGTTAATGGAAAAAAGTTGCCTAGTGTTTCTCCTGCCACAACATGAAGATGCACTCAATTGTAGAGTAAAACACTTCTTGTAGGGTAAATACTGGTTTAATAATCTAATTTTGGGATGTGAGAGCATGTCTTGAAATCTAAATCAAACTGGTGTTAACACTTTAAGATCACCGAGGAAGCTGTATGGCTGCTTGTTTCAGAAAGGGAGATCTAGGAATTCTGAATGTAGTGGATCCCCTCCATCATTGACTCTTCTCTGTCATTGACAGACTCTCATGTTTCTGAATGCATCAGGGAAGAGATTTAGTCATTTTAGTCATCTCCAGGTTATTTGGTATCACCCCTGAACCTGTTTTTAAGGTAGCAGTAGTTTAGGGAATGGCTTTCATCCTAAATACAAAATACAAGTGACGGTGCAAGTGAAAAATCTTGATGTTATGCATTGTAATGGGTCCTTTATTCCAGATTTCTCAAACTGAAGTAGCTGTCTAGTAGGATTTGTCTTCCAAAAAAACTTCTATGTTTTTTCTGCTTTTTAAAAAATCATAATGTAGTACAGTTGTTTGGTCACTTGTTTATCAAATTAAAATTTGTCATACTATGTGAATTCAGAGAAGATGCATCTAGGGAAGAAGGGAGCATGCAGAGCTGTGGTGCTAGTGGGGAAATATCTGAGCAAGCCAAGTAGATCTAGACTTCAAAATCTGGGAAGTACAGAAAAATTTAAACTGAAACCTTGTGCAACATGTCCCTTGACAGCCAAGAGGCAGAAATATTGGGGACCACTGTTCTGCAGGATTGGTTATTTCTTGCTAAATCTGATAGGCTGCATAAAACTAAGACTTAAACCTATGACGTATACATCTTTTAATATATCTGACATACATTACATAAAAACCTTGAATTTTTCAGATGTATATCTTAATAGTAAATATTTATAGACTGAAATATTAAGTCTTATTTTAAGAAATGAATTCAAATAACTTTTAATTTTAAATTAAGTAGAATTGTAGAGAGATCAATTTGTAGTTTATGGTTTTACTAGTTTTCAGCAAATATTTTTACTTTTGGAACTTGTTAAAAGTAAGCAAACTACTT
This sequence comes from Aquila chrysaetos chrysaetos, assembly GCF_900496995.4. Classification (NCBI taxonomy): domain Eukaryota; kingdom Metazoa; phylum Chordata; class Aves; order Accipitriformes; family Accipitridae; genus Aquila; species Aquila chrysaetos. The sequence continues at coordinate 8,125,666 of NC_044028.1, read as the reverse complement.
TGTTGATACACTTAATGTTTGCTGTCATTTGAATGACTTCAGAAATACTGAGCTGTAAATTTTATTGATCTCAGTATGTTGACTTGAAGTATTAGTATTATTAAATTTAGAATGATTTTTGAAGAAGAAACTTACTTTCTTTTTTCTCTCCCCTCCCTGCTCTTTCATTTGCCTTTCCTCTTTGTGCTTTAGGTTTTTGTTCTGAAATTTCACACTATAGCACGATACCAACTTTCTGTTATTTTTAAAAAATGCAAGCCACAGTCTGAACTTGGGGCTGCTGAAGCCGCATTACCTGGAGTACCGACAGCAGCAAATGCAGCACCTGTTCCTGTTCCGTCTCCTGCCCCAGCCACTCCTGTGGCCCCTGCACCAGTACCTGTATTTGAAAAACAGGGGGAGAAAGAAAAAGAAGATAAACAGACATTTCAGGTCACAGATTGCCGAAGCTTAGTAAAAACTTTGGTCTGTGGTGTCAAGACAATCACGTGGGGCATAACATCATGCAAAGCTCCTGGTGGTAAAACTGCATAATATTTAATTACATTTATCTTTTGTAATTCTACAATTAAATCTCTCTAGCATGAAAGCAAATAATATTTTAATGGTTAACTATTGTCTTATTCTTTCTTTATCTTCTTTCAGAAGCACAATTCATTCCCAATAAGCAGTTGCAACCTAAGGAGACTCAAATCTATATAAAACTGGTAAAATACGCAATGCAAGCTTTAGATATTTATCAGGTATGTAACCTGGCCACGTAGCACTTCTAACACACAGTAACTGTATAAATAGATCTTTTAATAAGGATTTATTTGTCAGCTAAAAGACAAATTTCACGTGTAGTATATTTTCATTAAGACTTTAATTTCAGGACCACAGCTATTGGGAAATTTTATGAATTTCAAAGTACTTATCACTTGGAACAAATTATTTTCTTAACAGCTGTTATTGTCTGTGTTTATGCAGGCAGGTCAGACTGAAAATAATTTGTCTTTCATGTAGTGGATTAAATCTTTTCTTCAAAGAGATAGTTTAGCTATCAGTTGAAGCATTCACGTGGCTATATTTGTCTTCTGTAGTTAGACAAAGTACTGATGAAATGTAAATGTACATGGTTTGGAATTAAGTAAGTTTACAAATACAATGTGGTATCTCCTGCTTTTGTCTTTTTCCACTCCTGACTTAATGGTTTTAAAATCTGTGCTGAAAACACTCTATTTTAATATTTTTATTGTCACTGTTGGCTCTTGTGCCCAACTTCTAATTGTATGGGGCTTGCGTGTGAAACCTGTAAAATCTCAGTTTTTTTCAACAGGTATTTTAAGACTAGTGGGGGAAAAGCTATTCAAATTCTGTAACCAATATATGTGTTTTCTCAACTGCTGTAGGTCCAAATAGCAGGAAATGGACAGACGTATGTTCGAGTAGCAAACTGTCAGACGGTGAGAATGAAAGAGGAAAAGGAAGTTCTGGAGCATTTTGCTGGTGTGTTCACAATGATGAACCCTTTAACTTTTAAAGAAATCTTTCAAACTACTGTTCCTTATATGGTGGAGAGAATCTCAAAAAACTATGCTCTTCAGGTATTACGTTTTTGTTTACTTTTTTCAATTGGTAATAAACAGCATGTAGAAAATAGCTTATGCCTTGCAGTAATGAGGCTGAAGTGGAATTATAAATAATAATGTTGAAATTAGCATGCGAGATTTGAAGCAGTCTATAAAATTACTTTGTAAAGGTGATTTTTCAAAAACTTTCCAGAGTGGTGCAATACAAACATGAGCCCTTCAGTTTAGAAGATATGAATGCACTTTTTTCTTGGAAAGTATTGAATATTGTGGAGTTCTTGTTTTGTTCAGGTTGTTGTGTTAATGTTCTACTGTTTTACAGAACACAAGTCCTATAATATACATTTAAAATTACACTTTAAACTTCAATACTTAAGTTATATGCATGGTTGTTTTCCACTGAGGATAACCTGAATCGCTTGGGTAGCAGTGGAAATGGGGAAAGAAATTTGTCTTAGTTTTTTGTTTTAAATGGCTAGTGCATTTATCCCTCTGTTCTTTTCATTACAACAACAATAACTCTTTTGTGGTTTCCTCTTCTAGATTGTTGCCAATTCCTTCCTGGCAAACCCTACTACCTCTGCCCTCTTTGCAACGATTTTGGTAGAGTATCTTCTGGATCGGCTGCCAGAAATGGGCTCTAATGTGGAACTCTCCAATCTGTATCTCAAGCTGTTCAAGTTAGTCTTTGGCTCAGTTTCACTATTTGCAGCTGAAAATGAACAAATGTTGAAGGTAAAGGTCATTTGTGTTAAAAACAAAAAAATCTGTTTTGACTCAATACATTCTTCAGATGTCTGAAGAAACTTAAAAGTTTTATGCTGTCTTAACATTTGATAGTCTTTTTGTGTTTGAACCACTGTTAGTGACACAACCGCATTTTTTCCAAATGCCAAGTACATTGCCTTATTTATGAGAGATGGTTTCTGTAAATGTTTGCTTCATATTTGAAACTAAAGTGATGTGCTAATTCTGAGTATAAATGACTGATACGTGCTTGTGATCTGATTAGGATAGCCATAAACCCATGTAACTTCATGGTCAGGATATGCATATCTTCTTGCATATTTTTCCCCTTTTTTTCCGTATTAATTTAAGATTTTTGCTTAGACTGGAATCACTTTTTTGTGTGTTGGTGAATCTTGTTCATTCACGTCATATTCAATGACATGTACGTCTTGAGTTAGATATTTCTGTGCTCTTGAAAACTCTAGATTAAGGAATGCAATTTTTTCTATTGACTAGATATTGTCAGTGTATTCCAAGGATCTATTTATGTTGATGAGATCATCTCATTATTCAATGAATTTAGAAATACTGAGCTTGAAGCAAGAGTGTGCTTTTCTCGTAAAAGTAACAGCTGCCTATATCCAGAAAAAAGGTTAAGGTATTAATTGAATGCTGCTCCGTCTCTCATAATTTCTCTCCATTTCTCTTCCTTCTATCTTAGAATAAACAAAATTTCTGATACAGGTAACTGTGTGATAATTGTTTCTGTGCTTAATGATTTATTACAGCAGGATTAGTTCAGTTTTCTGGGTAGAACAGAGTAGGGACTACTAATTTTCCAGATTCTGTGAAAGATAAAAGTAATATGGAGCATTATTCGTATAATCTTGCTTAAATTCTTCTAGTTTGTCATCAGAATCAAGGTCATTTGGATTTTATAAGCTGGAGATGCAATTTAAAGACTGTGATTTACTACCTTCACAGTTTCATGCTTCTGTGATGGTTTTTTTTGTTTCTGCAGGATTGATGATATGGGCCTTGGGTAGACAGTTTAATTGAATGATGAAGGCTATTTGCAGCATTTGCATAGCAATGTAGAAAGCTCTTAGATGTTAATAAAATCCAGAATTGTGTCACTGTTTGTCCCTGATCTGTGAGAATCCTTGTATTTATCAACTATCTTCAATGATTCCTGCAAACTGTTAATGTCCTCTGCTCTAGAAAGGCCACCAGTTGTGTAACCATTTTTTTTACTTGTAAAAGTTTCCTTTCAAAGTTAAATTTTAACATTCACGAAAATGAAGAATTCATGATGAAGTTAGGTCAGGAGTAAATGAATATTGTGAAATGTCTTCTCTTGTCATTCTGACACTTCTGATTTCTGCTACACATTGTTAGGTTTTGTGGCGCAAATATTTTTCATTGTGTCAGATTTGCAGAAGGTTTTTTGTTTTAATAAAGTTACTGCTTGGAGTAACAAGCAGACTTGATTGTTTGGCTAATATGAAAGCAGGGTTTAATTAATTAAAGAATGCTCTGGGTTCTTGATACTCTTCAAATACAGATTTACTTTTTAACAATTCTTCAACAGCGGTATAAAATTAGCATGGCATCAGAGTACGTGGAATAGCTGAAGGTTTTTGATCTGAAAAAGTTGTCTCATGCTAAACTCTTATACAACAGTACAATGACGATCAAATTGATAATTTATTAATCTTCAAGCTTTATTTTTTTTATAGCCACATTTGCACAAGATTGTGAACAGCTCTATGGAACTTGCACAGACTGCCAAAGAGCCCTATAACTATTTCCTGCTGCTCAGAGCACTGTTCAGATCTATTGGAGGAGGCAGTCATGATCTGTTATATCAAGAATTCTTGCCGCTGTTACCAAACTTACTGCAAGGTAGAACAATACCTTCTTTCCCCACCCCAGTTTCTGATCTTTTTATGTAAATAGTAGTAATAAAGTTATGTTATGTAATTAAAAAAACAAAACTAAAGCCCTAACCCTGATAAGTAGCTTCTGATTTTGAGCTTTGCAGTTGATTAAATATCTTGAATGTGGCTTATGTTCATTTACTCTCAGCTGCTTCAGGCTCCATAGTTTTGGCTGCTTCACAATTTCTGCTGCTTGTTTTTCTGCTTTTCATTGTGGGGCTGTTGGGGTTTTTTGTTTCTTTTATTCGTTTTTTTGCTATGGATAACCTTGTTAGCATAAAGCATTGAGGGGTAAGAGTAACAGGAGAAGCAGTATTGCCAGGCAATCACTGGTTTTGTGGGAAGAACATTACAGAGAAGCTCTGGTTGTTCTGCAGTTGAGGGCATGTGTGTGCACCTGCAAGTGCATGATAAATATAAACGCAAGTAGTGTCAATTTGCAAAAAGAAATGGAAACAACAATCAGTTTGATTAATTGAGCATTTGTGCTTGCAAGGACTGTGTTCCAGAGATACTGAGGATGAGCAAGCAGATGTGGAGAACTACTTAAACCTAAGGACAAGCGAATCGTAACAATTGCAGGAATGTGAAATCCTGTGGTTCCTATTTACAGCTGTAGGGGCAGTTTTTACTGTAGTTAGCAAATATGTCCGTTATCTATAAACCGTTATGTAAAATACATGTCAGCATAGAGGTGCTAGCTAGGTTTATGGAATATATGAAATCTTGATGGGAAGAAAAATAAGTTGGGGAATGTGTTTAGTTTCTATGGGACAGTGAATGTACTTGAACTCATTTAATGTTTCTTTTCAGGATTCCAGATATTTTAAAAGCAATTTGTTCTGTGTGGATTTTTTTTTATTGATACAAGGCTGAGGTTTGAGTCAAATTATCTTTTTGTGGTTTTCATCCGCTGTATTCAAATGCTACTTTATTGAGTCTAATATTAAATTTTAGAATATGCATAGGTACTCTTTTTTTTTGGTATATGCATGTACTTACAAAAGCATTCACTGCATAAAGTCCTTAAATATAAGTTATAACTGTGAATTGTATTACATTTTGTAAATACATTATTTACAGAGCTATAAGCTTTACAGAATTTAAAAATGTCAGGTTATTCTGAATTTAGGAAATAGCAATTTTTAACAATAAACTGTGGACTGTCTTTTCCTTTGAGTGTATAACTTATCAATGATTTTCAGGACTTAATATGTTGCAAAGTGGCCTTCATAAACAACACATGAAAGACTTGTTTGTAGAGCTCTGCCTGACCGTGCCAGTTCGTCTGAGCTCATTATTACCTTATCTGCCAATGTTGATGGATCCCTTGGTGTCGGCTCTCAATGGATCTCAGACCCTGGTTAGCCAAGGCTTAAGAACTCTTGAACTGTGTGTGGATAACTTGCAGCCAGACTTTCTGTATGATCACATTCAGCCAGTTCGAGCTGAGCTAATGCAGGTAAACATGTTGTTTCCTGTTAAACCACAAGAGGTCATTGATTCGCTAAATATTATTACAAATTTCCAGGAACCTTTGGGTGTAAAAATTGAAAAATCTGTCATGAGAACCATACCAGTCTGATTTGTATGTAAAAGGCTAGTTGGTGGTGTGCTGTTAAACTGAAAACTCTGAAAAATTTAAAAGTACGTTAATCATTTCTTCTATACCCCTGTTAAGGGGTTAAAGTTAAGACTTGGGACTCAATAGAAGAATATTACTATGTTTAAGATGAGCTGGTACAGAAAATAATTAAAACTTGTTAATTTTTTAAAAAACAAACAAGAAAAGCTAATTACCTTCAGCATATCATGATTGAGAGCTATATGAAGTCTTATATATACAGTGAAGATGATGCGGCTGAAATTCAGAACAGTGTTTTAAATGTGGCTACTTCCCCTAATAAAGTGCTTTCATATACTTTATCCTTTAAATATAATATTTACTTTATTTGCTTTTTATATTTCAAAACTAGCTCTATGAGGTTAATTCACTTCAGCCTTAACTGGCCTGCCTTTTTTTTGTTTTTAAATTCATGATGTTGTTTATCTAATATTATTCATAAACATGAAATTACATTTTGGTGTCGCAAAGATTTTGTAGCTGATCACAGTAATCTAATCTAAAACTGCATTTAGGACAACCTTGTTACAAAGCACTTGAACTGTTGTGAACTGAGACTGCTTTTATTCAATCTAGATAAGTATATTCTGGAAGTTATGCAGGATCAATTACCCAGATACAAGAATAAGTGTTTTCCTTGACATTTTTTTTACATTACAACTTGAAAATTTTTGAAGTGAGACTGGTCTGACCATGTAACTTTAAAAATACTTACAGGCTTTGTGGCGTACACTGCGCAATCCTGCAGACAGCATTTCTCATGTGGCTTATCGTGTACTTGGTAAATTTGGTGGAAGTAACAGGAAGATGTTAAAGGAATCACAGAAACTACAATATGTACTCACAGAAATCCAAGGACCCAGTATTACAATTGAATTTTCAGACTGTAAAGCATCCATTCAGCTCCCAATGGAAAAGGTAAAGGCTTAAGTTACTTTCTGTGCTGAGAAACCATCTTACTCAGTTTTCCTTTATTACAGATTTTTTTTTGATGTTTGCTTGTAAAACCTTGATAAAATGTGGTATGTGTGCCAGTTCCAAATATCAGTTAATGAATATCTAACATTATAGAATTTACATAATTAAAAGTAGGTTTTAGGATCTCTTGCATACCTGTTGGGTTTTTGTTTTTTTTTTTTTTTAATATATCTCTCCAGTTAGACAAAGAGATTTCTAATTAATTTATGTTCTAATGAGGAAACAGAATGTAAACCCACTTACAGTTTTTGTATGTTTGGGTTTGTTTGTTTGTTTCTGTTTCAAGTAATTTTTGAGTTGCCAGACTTGGCAGGTAAGAGCTTTTTCATGATGTAGTGATCAGTTGACAGTCTCTGTATAAGGCAGATAGATCTACACTAACTTCTTGCTTTGTTTTGACATGCAAAATTAGCAGAAGCTTGCCAAGGTGTTCTTTCTTTATTTTCCCTTTAAACTGTTTTATATGTCACCCCCAAAATAATAGATTTAAACATGCTGTTCTGCTTTTACAAAGTGATAGGATAGGGAGCTAAACTGGCACAAGTAAATGCTTTTTGTGCATTTATTTCCCCTTCCTAACTTTTGGTGTACTGCTTAGATTAGGAGCGGGAATCTACTCTAAAACCTCCCTATTTTCTTTTTGAAGTGTACCAAAAACTTACTGTAGAAATTCTTCGGTGATGATTATTCTAATGACACCAATGATTTGGTTTTGTTTGTTGTCTCTAGGTTGGGTATAGTACTTCCTTTAGCTGCAAAACCACTTTGTACTTGTGTTGGCTTTCATCTGACAATCTCAATGTATCACAAATGCTTAGTTCTCACTAATTACAGCAAACTAATCTGTGTCTATGTCTTGGGATCTGAGAGTGAAGCTGGATTCTGAGTTAATTTGGCCTGTAGAGTTTTAATACTTAGCTTTTCAATTACACTTTCATAGGTAGGTATGATCTGAATGTAGTAAACAATTTTCTTTACAGGCAGTTGGCTGTCTTTGGCTCCATACAGCCAACAGTCTTAAACATAGCTTGGAAAAATGACTCTTAAAATGCAGATAGCTTTACTGATTTCTCCTCTGTACTGAAACTGATGAGTTGAATACACATAAATACTGTAATTGCTGACATTTTCCTATCCTGCTAGGTTTAATTCAAACCAAGTTTTCCAAAGTATTTATGCATTTAACATTGCTTAATGATATGGAGCGATCTCCAGCTTCTCGGTGTTGACCAAGAAACAATGTTATCTGCTGAATGCTTTGTATCTGTAAAAAGGGAATGTCAAATTGAAAGGAAAAAGAAGTGGAATAAATTGGAAATGAGAAGTCCATGTTTTCTTTTAGTGCTTTGGTAGTCTTCTGCAGTCTGTGTAAAAACTCATTGTTCTTTTCATTGAGGTGCTGATAGGTTATTCAAACACTGATGGGATGACAGCTAGTTAAGTCACTAAGTGGAAAGATGGTTTTCCTTTCAAAGAAGGAAAATGCCCACCTCTTTGTAGCAGAGCCTTTTTCTGCATAATCCTGTTTAAGCATGGATGATTAGATTTTATTTACAATTGATCAGGTATTGAAATTCCTTATTTTGTGCACTCCAAAACAATTTTTATGTGTGGTTTTTTTTTTTTTTTTTTTTTTTAACTTGGCGCCGGTCTCATTTGTATTTAATTCCTTCCTTTCTTTTCTTGGGGAAGGATAGAAAGTATCTAGCTGTGTTATATATATGCAAAATAGAAATTTTCCAAAAAGATGTACCCCTCCTTTTCATTGCTTTCACATCTTAAGAGATTATTTGAACTATTCTCAAATGTATTAAATAAATCTTCTTGCAAATGAAGAGAAGAGTACTATTTCCATTAAGTAAACAGTGTTTAGAAGTTGCTTACAGGGACATTTCATCATGTATGATGTAGCTCTTGATTTGCATGGAAAATATGACACAGTAATTTGTAAGATAGAACATTTTTTGGTACCATTTATATATGTGTGTAAATGCATTGTATACCTACAGTATATAGGGATTAGGAACAGCAATTACTGCTGGAGGGAAGGTGAGGAAAATTTTCTTGAGGAGGGAGAGAGAGAATGAAGGTGTACTTCACTCCTGACCTTAAATGCTTTCTGACCATGGAAATAAATGTATCTGCCATGAAATTTTGCATTTATAAAAGCACAGCAAATACCGTAATAGTTTCAAGTCCGCTCTCTCAGGCATTCTCTGCATTTCTTAACTTAGGCAATCCAAATTGTACATACTTTTAAAGTTACTTTTAATATGTATTAAAGATACTATTCCCTTGATCAATCACCTTATTGTAAATATCAAGAACAAGAAGTGTTTTGTTACTATCTATCTTTTTTTCATTGTAGGCAATTGAGACAGCTCTGGACTGTCTGAAGAGTGCTAACACAGAACCATATTATCGGAGGCAAGCGTGGGAAGTAATCAAGTGTTTTTTAGTAGCTATGATGAGCCTGGATGATAATAAACATGCATTATACCAACTTCTTGCACATCCCAAGTATGACAATTCTTTAAACGTAAATGTGTATGTAAGATTTATGGTGTCTTTAGAACAACCTAATTTAGAGACAATGGTTAGTCTAGGCAATGTATTCTTCATGGGATTTTTACCTACTGGTTTATCCTGCTTTCTTTTAAATCAGTGCAGGACTGTCCAGTAAGAGGAATTCTGTCAGCATGTTATTTAATGCCAATGACGTGTTAATGTTTCATACTTTAATTTTCTTCCCCTAATCACAGTCCAATTCATAATCTGTTACATATGATCAGACTTTTTTTTAATTAATTTTAATTTAATATATTTAAATAGTTGGAATATTCTGGTGCTTAATTGTGTTTTAAAGATTAATTCAGATTGTGAAGTTTTGTATGTAAATCTAACTTTTTACTAAAGTGAAAGAGATACATAATTCAGTTTTATTTAGTGACCTAACTATAACATAGTCACACATGTAACCTATGTTTGTCTTAGTGTAGGGCCTTTTTATTGTTTTGGGTTTTTTTAACATCTTCTACCATTTTAGTCATTGATACTTAATGAGTTTATTGCTTTTAGACAACTTTGACATCTTTGCCCACAAAGTGTGTGCTGACTTTGACTCTTGCAGTGTAGTAAATGTAGCTAAAGAGTATAGTAGCTTTTATAATTTGGACTTGTTAGACTTGACACAAATATAGCTTCGCAATGAATAGGTTTTGTTGGGCAGTGATTTGATAAATAATGTTTCAGTCTTTCAAGATTAAAATCAAATGTCATTTTAAAAAAGGGAAAAATGTCAAAAATTGAAAATGACATTCTGTAATTGAGTTGCAGTGTGATGCTTGTATACCTATTATTTGTAATATACGTGGCTTCTTCTGAACCACTGGCTTTAAATGTTACTGATGAAATTGAGCTATCCATCATGTTTGAGACCAGTGGTTGACAAAATTAATACGGACTGAGTGAACTGGACTAGCTCTATCAAAATGAAGGGAAAATGGGAAGTGGAGAAGGAGTTAGATATCAAGAGCAAACTTTAAATCAAGTACTTAACAGTGCTCATGATAGAGCTGCCAGTACTGCAGTTTAGGATTATAATGAACTTAATTTTGTCTTTCAGCTTTACTGAGAAGTCCATACCTAGTGTGATTATTTCGCATCGATACAAAGCTCAGGATACTCCAGCTCGTAAAACATTTGAACAGGCATTGACAGGGGCATTCATGTCAGCAGTCATCAAAGATCTGAGGCCTAGTGCTCTGCCTTTTGTAGCCAGCTTAATCCGCCATTACACAATGGTAGCAGTTGCTCAGCAGTGTGGTAAGTAAGGTGGAATAGAGATTGTGTGGACTGACATGAGAGGGGTGGAGAAGTTTATACTTTTTCTAATAGTAATTTATTTTAAGAAAGTCATGATATTGCAGTTGCTTCTGGGTAGATGTGTTGGTTTTTGTTTGATGACTGAATTATGTTTTAGTTCTTTTGAGCAGTGAAAAATTATTAACCAAGTTTTAAAAAACAATCAATTGCCTAATAATACTTCTAAAATGCTACAGCCAATGAAATAATTACAGCTTGGAACAGTTTATATTTCCAGAGCATTTGTGTAACTTGGTATACACAGTTATTTTTGCAGATGGCCTTTAATTGGGCTGTTTTCACTTGCGGTTTTGAAGGACCATCAGAGGAACTAAGTAAATGTTAGAGCACTGCAGTGTCTTGTATCTACGAAGAAAACTTTTTGTTTGGAGTTGGACTGTATGACAAGTAATTTGGGAAAAGACATACTCTTAAGCATATCACTCTTCCTTGTCACATTAATGTAACTTGAATTTTTATGATTCTTCATTTTAATTAAATCTTCTTGCACTGCATAGTCTAGTGCATAGAAGAAAATATTCAAGTAGATGTAATCTTTTTTTCTAAAAGTGAAGAATGCCTTACAATCCATTTATATGCAAATAGACACAGTGCTTACTGGTTTTGCCATCAGCTAGTCAGACGAGTAGTAAAATCTAATTGAAAGACTATTCATATTGAAATATCCATTGTTTTATCTTTTTTTTTTCCTCTCCCTCTTTTCTTCCCCAATACAAATCACAGGTCCTTTTTTGCTGCAGTGCTATCAGGTTGGAAGCCAGCCTAGCACAGCCATGTTTCATAGTGAAGAAAATGGGTCAAAAGGCATGGATCCCTTGGTGCTTATTGATGCCATAGCAATCTGCATGGCCTATGAGGAGAAGGAACTCTGCAAAATAGGAGAGGTGGCTCTAGCAGTGATATTTGATGTTGCGAGCATTATCTTGGGTTCAAAGGAAAGGGTAATATATATATACATATATATATATTTTTTTAATGTATTTAAATAATCTAGTTTCAGCCAATGCAATTTTGCTTCTAAAATTTTGTAGGCTACCAGTGAGCTGAAAAAGCAAACTGATATATTTCTTTGTTTCCAGGCTTGTCAGCTTCCATTGTTTTCGTACATTGTGGAACGTTTATGTGCTTGCTGTTATGAACAAGCTTGGTATGCTAAACTAGGAGGTGTTGTGTCAATTAAATTTCTTATGGAACGACTGCCACTAATTTGGGTCCTCCAGAACCAGCAGACTTTCCTGAAAGCACTTCTCTTTGTTATGATGGATCTAACTGGAGAGGTATTTAATGAATTAATTCTATCAAATAGTATGGGGGAAACAAACTTTTGTTCTTAAATTCACACAGATTGAACTCTTGCTAATCTTGATTTTACTTCAGAATGTATCTTATCTGTGATAGTTACAAGTGAATTTTAGTCATTTTAACTTAAACCGAGACCTGAAGTTAGGAATGAAGTCTTTTTTTTCCACATAACTTTGGCAAAGTTGTTGGAATTACACTTGCTTCTTTCAGAGTAGAAATGTACAGGTTGCTTTCAGATCAGTGAAAGAACACTAGATTCACTGTCATTTGCATGAAAAACACTGTTCTTTTTCTTCTTTCTGTGTTTAGTTTGAAGGGTGTTCATCTTATCAAAAAGCTCTATGTAGTTATAGATACCTCGAGAATCAGCTGCTTGACCTTTTCTCAGTTGTGAATCCTATGGTGACAACATTGCTAAGGGTTCTGGCACCTGAGTTCGTTTATAAAATTGTGTTGCATTGCAACTCACAGTTTTGGAATGATTGGTGGGAAGGCTAGTTGAATATGTGTTCCCTTTAAGCTTTATATGTTTTTAGCCGTTTGCAGAGGATTCATCAAAATCAAATGCTAAGTTCGCTGATGAGTAGTGTGTAGATTTTGTGATCTTTGTTCTGTACTTATTTAGTAAAAATAATCTATGATACTTCAGGTTTCCAATGGAGCAGTTGCTATGGCAAAGACCACATTAGAACAGCTTTTGATTAGATGTGCAACTCCTTTAAAAGATGAAGAAAAAACAGAAGAAATCCTAGCAGCACAAGAAAAGTCTTTTCATCACGTAACACACGACCTTGTTCGAGAAGTAACCTCTCCAAACTCTACTGTGCGAAAACAGGCCATGCATTCGTTGCAGGTACTTGCACAGGTCACTGGAAAAAGTGTCACGGTGATTATGGAGCCACATAAAGAGGTAAGCAGAAATACTTACTGCAAGTGAGTTTGAAGTTGTTTACCAGTCTGGATTTGCAAAATGCTTTTCTGAGTACATTTTCCCACATTAGTGAATTAAGTTCTTAGTGCTTTGATAGCATATGTTTGTCATTTGCTAGGTTTCATTGTTCTAAAATACACTGCGGTTGGAGTACTATAGAGATTCATACAAGCTGTGCCTGACTACTTAGCCAAGCCAGTAGTTATAGTGTCTGCAGGTTGATTTACTTCCTGAAATTATGGACTGCTCGTCCTACCACCAATCAGACATAGGCTAGGCCAGGTAGATACTGCATTTTGAACTCAACTTTGTATTATTCTCTAAATATGGGGCATATTGCTATGGCGCTCTCTATCCAGAAAGAGACTTTAAAGATCAAAGCTGGCTGAAATAACTTTTTGCTAGGTAGTCCTTAAAGCTAATAGCATTCATTCTCTTGAAAGACAAGTAAATGTACATAAGCCCTAAGGACCACCACAACATATGAAATTATAGATGTCATTACTGTAGTTTGGGAACATACGGAGAAGCCCCCTAACTGATACCTTATTTTGCTAAAGGTGTTTATGGAGGAAAGTGAGAATTTGGTGTAATGGAAAAAACTTAAATGAATGTTTTTTGTTTTTCTGATGTTTTAGGAGCTTAAAATATTCTTGTTTCTTGACTTGAACATTTGAAATGCTTAAGCCTATGAATTTCTTTGTTGTTTGTAACGTTATGTGAAGTTATTAAATATCATAGATCTGTTCACAGAGAATATGTAATAATTATAGACACTGAGTTGTTTCACTAACAGACTGTGAATTAAATTAGTTCAGAGAAATACTTCTCTTCTTGCTTAGTGATTTCTAAAGAGGTATATCTGGAGCTGCAATAGCAAGAGGGTAGAAACATGCAGCCATGACTAATGATGTCTTCTTAGCGGCTAGGTCTGTGGCGTCATTTCAATAGGCTGCTAATTCAGTAATCTAAATTACACTGTGTAGGTTCTCCAAGACATGGTTCCTCCTAAAAAGCATTTACTTAGGCATCAACCTGCAAATGCCCAGATTGGCCTGATGGAGGGAAATACATTTTGCACAACCCTGCAGCCCCGATTGTTTACAATGGATCTAAATGTTGTGGAACACAAGGTTTTCTACACAGAGGTACTTTCTTTTTATGTTTTTTATGTAGGTACTTAAGTAGTGATGGTGTTAGAACTTTCATTGTTAAAAATACATATTTTCTCTGTGCATTTTAAAATTGCACCAAAATGTAAGAATTTTTATCTTTTGAAATGTGAACTGAGGTCTGCCTTTACCTACAACATAATAGCTCTAAGCTAAGCAGCATATTCTAATGTGTGTGAAATATGTTAAATGAACTCTGGTGTTATACTCCTAGTCTAGTAGCTCTAACTTTCATATTTAGGTCTTATTTTATGCACAGTATATCTATTAAATAAATTGTTGTACCACCAAAACATAGATACTGTTTGTTAAGCTTTTTGGGTCCCTAACAGTTTGAGTAAAATCAGATACAAAACTAGTGTGTATATTTAACTTGGAGAAACTGTCTAGTCCCTTCTTCCTAGCTGTCTTGTCCAAACACAAGTTCAGAAGGTCTTTGATACCAACAGTACTTGGAACTAGCGGCAGGTATGGGGTATAGTTGTCAATGCAGAGGATCCTCTATATTTTACCTAAGACAAAAATGAAGTGCTGTAGATCAAAAAATGTCTGTAAAGGTGAGTGTAATATACTGGTATTGTGAAGGTCTGAATCTTAGTAGTGTTCTTGGATATAGGTGCAACCTGGGCCTTGTTAACTTGCATAACTGTTTCAACCTGTTCAGTCTTTTCTAACAAAAACCATATATGTATGTTGAAAGTACTCGCCTGCAAAGAGGAGAGCTCTGTAGGAAAGAGTTGTCCCTCTGGGCAGTGACCCATGACCATTAGAATTACTGAAGACATTTTCACTGCCTTTTTTCCCTATTGGTCTCCTTCTGTTCTCTTACCCCTTACCTCAGTATTTTCAGTACTGTTACTGCCATTCAGGGGGCAAGCTTTTCTGTAGACCTATTCTTTTATCATATGAGCAGCTTGTTTGGAAATAAACCAGCTAGGTATTGGCCAACAAAATGCAAAATGGCTAATTTTCCCTGACTTTGTTGGCAGTGCTAATGGGCTCTCTTGCCTCTGGCTAGCCACCAGTTTTCATGGCAACTTATACCCTAATTTTGAGTAGAATTTTTGCCTGTTGGTGAAATTTGGATGCTGGTTAGTGTGTTTGCATAAACTTGGCTCTTTGAGGAAACAAGACTCAAAAGGTTACTGATAATACCATTTCAAATGTGATTCACAATGCTATGCTAAAATGATTGTTTATTTTTTTCCCTAGTTACTGAATTTGTGTGAGGCTGAAGATGCTGCCTTAATGAAACTACCTTGTTACAAAAGTCTTCCATCACTTGTACCTCTTCGTATTGCAGCCTTAAGTAAGTAGAACTTCCTAAACAAAATTTGATGTATATAAGTGTCCTTGTGAGCAATGGGCAGTCGTCTTCCCAAGATCAACAGAAAACTGGAGCGCTTGAAGACTGATGACTGCTCTCTAGAGGTCGCAGTTTAATGGAGAGAATAATGGGAAAGTATCGCTGCTTTCTTAATGACTAGGATTTAGTTTCTGAAATGAACCTAAAATATTTTTAGACTAATTATGTTATATAGCATTAGGAAAACTTTAGAACGCTGTTAATAGAATTTCCATTCTTTTACTATTTTATGATGCCTGTTGCTTTTGGCAAAGCATGCTATGCTTTAGCTGTCTGTAATTGAAGGTGAAATAAAAGAAACTTGAAGAAATGTAGAATTAGGGTTTTTTTTTCCCCTCTCTGTTGAAATTGAGTTAACAAAGAGAACAAATTTACTTTGATATTTGCAGATGCTCTAGCTGCCTGCAATTACTTGCCTCAGTCGAGAGAGAAAATCATTGCTGCACTTTTCAAGGCACTTAATTCAACAAATAATGAACTGCAGGAGGCAGGAGAAGCGTGCATGAGAAAGGTTAGTGTATTAAAACAATGTTGCTTTTGAGGCCATTGTTCTCTCTGCTTTACTTCCTTGTTATAAAGCTTCTTGGGAAAGTTCTTTACAGAAAATAATGGCTGCTCTGTTAAGTTTTTGTTAGTGACACCAATATAATTAAGTTTCTGTCAGATGTGGTTTTTGGGGGGTTTGAACTTAGCCATAAAAATTTCTTCTGGTTGGAGTTAAGCTCTTGGACAAGGACCGTGGTAAGTCTTTCAGTCTGTCTGTCTGTCCGGTCTTTCTGTTTGTCTGGTCTTTGTAAATGTATCTTCTTTTCTAAATAAACAGTCCTTCCCAGCAGTTTTGTGAATGTGCATGCCTGGCTTTATTGTAAAAGCTTTTCTCGTGTTTCTTCTTTCCTAAAAGAAGTGGTAGGGACCCCATGGTTGGTTTTGGAAAAGTAAGCAATATAGCGGAGTTAGGCTCTGCATCACAGTATGGCGGTTACCTTAAGGAACAGGACTATGGCTGTACTGTTTAAGGTCAGAATTAGTATCCTTACATAGTGCTATGCTACACTGTCTGTTCTGTGAATGCTAGATTATAGTGTGAAAAAGCTGGAAAGACAGAGAAAAGGATATTCTCTCATCATGATTTGTTGCCTAGTAGATATGCCTAGTTCTGATTCAGCAAGATTTTAATACCATTCTTCTAAATATAGCAAATGATAAAAAATAAATATTTATAGCCCCTTTGTAGTGATGTGTAGATTCACTGGCATGTAACAGGGAATATAACTATAGTAATACTGGTGGTTTACATTTGTTTAGGCCATTGACTGATTAGAGGTCAGACATTGTCTTTTCATGTCACTCTGGTCATAACAGGGAATGTAGTTATTATTTATGCCTTACTGAGAATACAGTTGGGTTGAGAGTTTGACCTATGCATTTAGTATAAGATTTTTTCCAATTGTTTTTTCCTGTGATAAATCCATGCCCACAAGATGTTTGGTTATGATGATAGGAAATACTTTCTTTGGCTGCTTGCAGCCAGGTTCTCTTGACCTCTTATGTTACTCAGGATGCATGCAGATTGTAACACAGAAATTTGCTCTGTTGCCTTTGGCCAGGTTCACAGGCAGTTCTTAATAAAGCAGTGTCTAAGTAGTTTGTCCATAGCTGTATATTTAATTTGTAGCTGTGGCAGTTTTTCAATCTATCTGTAATTAAGATCTTCTACTTGATTATTTTATGAAATATCCTACTGTGCGTCAGAAATACTTAAATGCTTCCCGAATCCATCTTGTCACCATATATATTTCCAGCAATAAATATTGTTTAAGCTATTGCATTCTGAAAGTACAAAATCAAAGAAGAAAAATCAAGTCAGCAGGGTTTATTTTAAGAAAGATGCTTGCACAGAAGTTGCTCTGCTCTCCATCTGTATCTTAATCCTGTACTCTCTTGCAGTTCTTGGAAGGAGCTACCATAGAAGTTGATCAAATTCATACACACATGAGACCATTGCTTATGATGTTGGGAGACTATCGAAGTCTAACACTGAATGTTGTGAATCGTCTGACATCTGTCACTAGACTTTTTCCAAACTCTTTTAATGATAAATTCTGTGATCAGATGATGGTAAGCCCATTCAAATTTTCTTTAGCACTTCCAGAAGAAATTTTCTTTTAGCTAATATTCATATTGTTGAAAAGTCAAAGAACAATTCAGAAGTGACTCAATGTATATATTGGAAGTAAAAGATTTTTATTTCAAAATTAATGGAAAAAAAAATTTAAGCATTTTGAGTTAATTTCTAAAGAGCTACTATATGAGAAAGTGAAGAGATGTTATTTTCTAGTGAAGACATACCTAGTTATACTAAGGTCTGCTTGGACAAATTTATCTTTAACCAAGATGCCAGCAGCATAATGTACTAAGGAAACCCTTGAAAACATGTTTTACTTCCTAGAGAGCTAAATCTGTTTTGGTTGTGTTCTTGATTTATAAAATGGTGGAAGGTATTGCCCTTCTTATTTGCAGTTTTTAAACTGTGTATGTGAACTCATTATCCTTTTGCCATAGATATTTAAATATTTAAATGCATACATATCAAGCAAATCATTAAACAAGTGTAAGTCTATCAGACTTCAGATTTTTGTGCCTTTTAATGTATGTACCTGTATAACTCCTGCTTTCTTGAATATGGAGAGGACTTTTAGCAACAGTAGACTCTGCAGTCTGAGCGAATGAAAATAACTAATAATTTTTCCCTTTGTTTCCTTAAAACAATAATTTCTGCCTCTGCTACTTCTTTTCTTGTAGCATATGCTGTCACTTGCTAAAATGGAACAGTAGAATTAGAAGAATAATACTAATTATCCTTTCTTTATAGCAACACCTGCGTAAATGGATGGAAGTTGTGGTTATTACGCACAAAGGTGGACAACGGAGTGATGGAAATGTAAGTTAATGAATGCTTTGAAGTGGGAAGGCAAGAAATAAATAGTATTAATATTTTGGAATTACAGAATTCATTCAGTTATAAATGTTGCCATAACCGATTACACACTGATGTTTTGTTACAAGCTAATGAACCTATATGTATATTGAATATTTGTTACAAATCTTAGTAAGAGGAGCTTATCTGCTGACAATGGTTACTTTAAAGCCTATTCTGTAGAGGTTGGTGGGGGAACAGCTCATTGATTTTTATTTTTTTTTCCTCAGGATTTTCTGCTTAGAAATCTGTTCTTCATTGGAATGGCTGATGAGCTCAGGAGCATAATCCCTCTTTTTTCACTAGTGTGTGTGATGTTCATAATGTAGTCTTTTGAAAATTATACAGTATAATAATATCATCCTGGTTAATTTTAAATATGATTTATGAAAAACAAGTTCAATATTTACCAATTGAGATCACATTAAAATCTCTTTCCCGTCCAAATGAATGGCCTTAATGTTGAACTATGGAAAGCTGATCAATTTTCTTATAAATGGAAAATTGCACAGCGTAATGACAACACTGTGTGCTCCTAGCAATATGGCACTGAAGGGAATTCCAGCTTCAGTGTTGTTTCATGTAGATTACTAGAATTCTCATAATTCTATTAAGATTTTATTAATAACTTATATTAAATGTTGAAATTTATTATTGCAACTAGGAAAAAAATTGGAGGTAAATTTATTTATTTATTTTTTTTTTTTTTTCAAATTAGAATGAGATTAGATTGGCTTTTTATTTCCCTCAAAACATTGAAATGGCTTAATGGCTTTTCATTACTCTTCCCTGTCACTGCAAAGAGAGCTTTTAAATCTGAATTTAGTCATTGCTTTGTTTTTGACCCATTCTCTAATGGTGTAGAATTTGTTTCTTATGTTTAAACTTAACTGTGCATTTTTCAGTTAAACACATTTTATTCAGGTCAGAGTAGTTCTAAGGCCTTCATATTCTTCTTTTGGGATTCACTTTTCCTCAGCCGTTGTGATGACAGATACCTTGCAGATATTTTTATAGCAATAGTCTTTTAAACCATAATGTGGCACCTCTAGAACAGTTTTTAGTTGTCCCTAAATCACATTTAGCTGTGAGTTCTTGTGCTTTTAATGTTTTCTGTTGATGTTTTCTATGTAGTTGTGTGTTTAGTCTCCTAAACCTGTAATTTTTTTTTAGTGTTGGTTTAAAACCTACGTATGTTGAGGGGGAGACACCAGACACTTGAGAAGGAATCTACTGTCACATCTTGAGGGAGAAGTCTATGGAAACATTTTCAAATAGAATTGTGTGACTGCAAAGCTGATGGAAATATTACTTTTTTGCTCTCAGTTGTTGCTCTAAAGTTTCCTTAAAAATAAAAACTCTAGGAAACTAAAGGAGGGCACAGCCAGTGTGCTCTTTATACAATTGCTGTGGCAGTCTGTGTTTGTATGTCCATATGTACAGTGTGCTGTTGCTATAATTGTATCTTATAAATGTGGAAAAAACTAGGATGGTGAAACTGGTGGTCAGAGTTGCTGTAGCTGGCCTTTTGCTTGCTCTGATTTCTTCTTGACCATAGTGAGATTCCAAAATTTGAGATATTCACTTAAAAGCAATGTTGGGAAGTATTACTGGAGCAGGTTGCATCATTCAGACTGAGTGAGTGAGTGGTTAGATCTCGGAGATGGTAAACACGCAGTGGAGAATGGAGTTGGTCAGGAAAGCCTTATGTTTCCTAGCTGAAATGGTACAGAGCACCTGTTACAATAACTTTTTTGACCTAAAGAGTTTTCATCTTTTTCCAGAAGCACTTTATGACGGTGCCATTTGATGGTGATGCTGGTGGTGTCATGCAGTTCTCCAGCATAGTGCAGATAGTGGCTAGTCAGCAAGGCTTCTTAATGAAACAGTCCAAAAGTCTATGGAATGAGTTTTCATATGTAAATGGCATTTCTAGACAAACTAAAAACTTCAGACATCTCTGTTAAAAATGCTACATAATAATTAACAACTATTGTAAAGATCTATATTGATGCCAGCATAACTAAGCTCTTTGTTCACCTAAATAATTTTGACAGTCCTGCCATGTTCCTGAACTGTGACTTGGCTGCTTTAGATAAATGAACAAATTAAAAAATAACATATTAAGTAGCGATTAAGATCTAATTCGTTGGCCCAATGAGTGAAGTCTTTGATTTAAATCCTTTCTTCCTCTCTTCCCTGCCTCCCCAAGGAAAGGCATGGTTTTTTAGGTCATGTCTGGTAATTGAAGAAACAAGTTTTGAATAGGTGGTTGCCTCTGACTGTCCCTCTAGTCAACCGTGGCACCACGGTGGAAATTCTGCATTACAGCCTATTAGAAGGACTTTGTAGCTTGGTAGTTCAAGTATTGAAAATGGTTCCATAATTGATGCTGGACAAATTTGTCTTTGAAGATGCTAAAATAATGTCTCCCCTGACTTAATAATCTCTAATATCTTTTTATTCAGTACAAATATTTGAGAAGCTATGTCTAAACAATGTACAAGTAGAAAAAAGGATGTTTTTCATCCTAATTCTTAGGAGAGTGATTCAGAGCATGGGGGATACTCGTTGTCTCCATTCTTTCAGTTTGAGATGAGAAAATAACCCTGCTGAAGTCAGTTTCTGACTGCAACCTGAAGAATAGCATATACTGATTTGTTCATTTATTTGATATTTTTGTGGGCTTTTTCTTTTCATGCTGTGACTTCTGTTTTGGTTCAGCCTGCTGCGGAAGGGGTAGAGGTGAGAAACTCAGTGGAGGCACCAGGAAGTTCTTTGTTGTTGTGGTTTTTTTTTGTTTGTTTTTCATTTTTTTTCTTTCTCTTAAATTGTGGTCTGTTAGTTTTTTTGTTGTGTTTTGGGCAGAGTGCATTGTGCCTTTGAGTGCAGTGCTGTGAATTGTCTTCTGTTTGTCTGTGGCAGAGTTGTTTTGATAACATTGCTGTTAAGGATGTTAAGCATGTTTGTACTAGGAAGAGCAGGATTTTTAGTTTCTGTGAAGGCATAAGTGCTTTCAAAAGATTTTATACGTGTTCTCAGTCCTGCACTTCAATCCATGAGAGAAGTCTTGTGGGGGTCTGTCTAGGCAGATCATGTTAAAGGAGTGGGGCCTAATACTTTGTGTTTAAATTCAGTTGAAGAAATACAATGCACTTGGTAATATTCTTTTGTATGCTGCATACTAGAAATTGGCTTTGGAGGGATGGTGAGGGTGGATGTTTTGTTTTGTTTTTTCCTTTCCCTTTTCATACTGAAGGAAATCCACACTCCATTTAAGTGAAATATAGTCCCTATTTAAATTACACAATGAAAGAAAAACACAAAATTATTTTGGACTGAAGAAGAATTTAATGTCTAGTAGGAGAACAGAGCTGACTTTTCTTTGAAGTAACCAGCTGTTTGCAAGATATACTGAACAGTGCTGTAAGAAAGCTGTCTTTTTCTTCATGTCTAGTCTAGGGCTGTGTATATATGAGAAATTGTTTAGAAAGGAAGGTCTGGCTTTTTGATGCATGGGCCGCTTGGTGTAGTGCAGTGAGCGCTCCGTAACTCCCCCACCACCGCTATCATTACACAGTGTTTAGCTCTTACCTGTAAAACGCCACTATACTGACAAAGAAAATAAAATTAAACCATGATATTACAAGGGAGGAAGGGCAGACTTCCACAAGAGCGATTTTGTCCATACGTCATGGTAAGTAGATGCTGTATGTATGTTAACCCTTCACATTTGGTTGCTGGCTATGCTAATATAGAGAGGAAAAAAAAAGGTAGGATGTGTGATACTGTTTTTATACATTTATCTGGTAATATTAATTTAATTGTGTTTCTTTTTACCTGTAGGAAATGAAGATTTGTTCAGCAATTATAAATTTATTCCATCTGATCCCAGCTGCCCCTCAGACTTTGGTTAAACCTCTGCTGGAAGTTGTTATGAAAACAGAACGAGCGATGTTAATTGAGGTAAAAGTGGAAGCTAACATTGTGGATATTTTTGCTTTATAGTATTTTTAAACATTAGCATATAATAATTATAATATTTTGAACATGGTGTGGGAACACCACGTGATGTAATAAATAAATAAATAAATAAATATGCTCTTCAAGCCTTTTAGGTGGTGTTAACATTTGTCTTAAACTCTTAAAAGTGAAGTTTTGAAATTATCAATAAATTCTCATCACGGAAGTTCTGAACATTTTGTATCTGCATAAATGCCAAGTCAAATGTATTTTTCTGAGTCCTAGTAAATTAGTAGAAAATACTCTGTACTCTGCTTTTTAAAGTTAAGCTTTATGAATCTTTCAGGCTGGCAGTCCATTCAGGGAGCCACTGATAAAATTTTTGACGCGTCATCCATCCCAGACTGTGGAGCTGTTCATGATGGAAGCCACTTTAAATGATCCACAGTGGAGCAGAATGTTTATGGTAAGCTGTGTGGGGAGGGCAGTAGGAAAAAGCCCTCATCTTCACAAATCTGATGAATGAAAAGTTTCTCATAGTTTTCATCTCTCTCTCTCTTTTTTTTTTTTTTTTTTTTTTTTTTTTTTTTCCTGTATGACCTTGTAGTACTTAATCATGGTCTTACTCTGACTGTAGGATGCCTGTTCTCCGTTTTGTATTTGTTTGTCCTGAGATGTTGATTTTATACCTTTCCAGATCATGTAGGATTATTACTGAAGTTGTAAATGTTATTTTTTATATATGTGAAATATAACCTCTGCAACTTTAGTGTGGAATATAAAAGCTACAGGATGATATAGCCTTTTGGTATTTTTGCTTTTAAAGGTTGTTATCAAAATTATTTCTTCCCCTTCTTCAGAGTTTCTTAAAACATAAAGATGCCAAACCTCTACGAGATGTACTGGCAGCTAATCCTAACCGATTTATCACTCTACTGTTACCTGTTGGTACCCAAGCAGCTGTTAGACCTGGTTCTCCAAGCACTACCACAATGCGTCTCGATCTACAGTTTCAGGCTATCAAGGTATCCATTTATTCTTGTTTGTCTCTGCACTAGATAGTCAAAACCTCTTTAGCTACAAGCCTGTTACATACAGGCTTTCAAGTGTATGCATATGTATTATAGCTCATAGAAAACCACTTGTAAAAATGTAAAGTGTTTGTAGTCAGAGTCACTCTAGGAAGGGAAAAGAGACTCAAATGAACCATACTTTTTTTTTTTTTTTAAATCAAGTAAGATACAAGAGGAAAACATGGCAACAGAAACTTTCTTTTTTAAAAAGAAATTCCTTTAAAAATTGATCTAAACTAGTTTTTATTTGACTTCTTTTTTGAGTATTTTAGAACCCTTAATTGACCTTAAAGAAGTGCTTTTATGTCATTGTTTCTACTGACAGATTTGCTGCATGTCAACTGTGCGTTTGTCTTGTTTTGCTTTTGACAGATCATAAGTATTATTGTTAAGAATGATGAATGTTGGTTAGCAAATCAACATTCCTTGGTGAATCAACTGAAACGTGTATGGGTGAGTGAAGCTTTTCAGGAGAGACATCGTAAGGAGAATATGGCTGCCACAAATTGGAAAGAACCTAAGCTATTAGCATACTGCTTACTGAATTACTGCAAGTACGTAAAAACATTTATTTCCTGTAGCTTGTGTACTTTTCAAAATTAAAAAAAAAAAAAAATACTGTAAAGGTATACAGGTCTAGTAAAAATGGTTTGCAGTTATTGGAGAGAAAGTTTAATATATTTCATAATACTGCTATTAGCTCTAAAACCATGCCTCTGGTACTGCCTGCTCTTGCCTCTCTGCTCATTTAAAACCCAGATTAGTTTCTTCACAAAGTCATCAGCATAGTAGTTTGGTTGGGTATTTTTTCACAGAAGCTTTTTATTTTATGTGTTTTTACAGAAGGAATTATGGTGATATAGAGTTGCTCTTCCAGTTGCTTCGAGCTTTTACGGGTCGATTTCTTTGCAATATGACTTTCTTAAAGGAATACATGGAAGAAGAGATCCCCAAAAACTACAGTATTCCCCAAAAACGGGCTTTGTTCTTCCGGTTTGTAGACTTTAATGACCCAAACTTTGGAGACGAGCTCAAAGCCAAGGTAACTAAAGCAATTAAATCCAAGAAGCCTGGTATTTAGATTTAATTTTCTTCTTGGGAACAAGGGCAACAAAACTCGCTTACTTAAATGTCAACGAGTTTGATAATTGGCAGAGCCATTTAGGTGAAAATATCATACCTGAAGAAGAGTGATAATAAGCAGAGACAGCAATTCATCTTGCTTTCAATGCTGACTACTTTAGTTTACACTTTCTAAGAATCTTTGCCCTTGCAAAGGGGGAAAGAGGGGGAAAAATTTGTGTGTATCTGTTTCTTAAGGTTTTATTTATAGCTTCCTTTTGCAATGCAGTGATGTGTCTAACATGCAGGTTTGCATATGAAGTTACTTGAATGTTGACTGCCATTAGAAGAATCCATTAGTTGAGTGTAACTTTTTTTGTTTATATTCTGTAGGTCCTGCAACATATCCTGAATCCTGCTTTCTTGTACAGTTTCGAAAAGGGAGAAGGTGAACAGCTGTTGGGACCCCCAAACCCAGAAGGAGATAATCCAGAAAGCATCACTAGTGTTTTTATAACAAAGGTAACAATCCTTGTTTACATTCAAGTGTTTGAAAATAAAAAGTTGTTCCTCTCATTTTGTTTTTCAATCCTGATTTGTATTAGTTGCAGTATTTCTAAGTATTATGATCAGTTATATCAAATCACATCATAACTTTGAACTGTTGTGAGATCCATCAGTCATCAGTAGGATTGGACTACAATTTTCAGTTTATGATATCTTTAGGACTTGAATGTCTGTCTTTAGAAATGGGCCTTATATGGCTGTAATCCCAGTCTTTTTCATAAGCAAAGCTTTCTGTGGCTGAACATCAGTATCTTTGTATTCACTTAGATTTCATTGAACCAGTTAGCAGATATAAAATAGATGTTGTTGAAGGTGAGGGTTGGGGTTTGGGTTTTTGTTTTTTTTTTAATAGGTTAGCACTTTGGAAGTTCCTAGATGTGCTCATTATTTAAAAGTTCTCACCTCAAGAGGTTGTTTTATGGGTATTAAACTGAATCAAAAAAGTAGTTGTATTTATTAGTCTTCTTAAAAACCACTCAAAAAGCAAAAACCTAGGACTTTGCTTTTGTGGATAATAAAGTTTTTTTGGTTTTTTTTTTTTGTTGTTGTTGTTTTTTTTTCCCCTCACCTTCCTCCTCTCCTCTTTGATCATCCCTGGGACTAGGTACTTGATCCGGAAAAACAGGCTGATATGCTGGATTCTCTCAGGATATATCTTTTGCAGTTTGCCACACTCCTGGTTGAGCATGCTCCACATCACATTCATGACAACAACAAAAACCGGAACAGCAAACTACGACGCCTAATGACGTTTGCTTGGCCTTGCCTCCTGTCCAAGGCATGTGTGGACCCAGCGTGCAAATACAGTGGACATTTGCTTTTGGCACACATCATTGCAAAATTTGCCATACATAAGAAGATAGTTCTGCAGGTATTGACTATGGGCTTGTATTCGTACATTTAAGGGATGTTGATAAATTCTGTAGTGTGCTTTTATTTTAAAATGCAGAGTAGAGGGTGCACAGTAGTTTTGGATACTTAGTATACAAGTAACAGTTAAATTCATATGCAGCAAACAAATACAAAAGCAGCAAGCCAAATATTAATACAAATTTATTTGGGAATAGGAGAGTATAGAAAGAAGTTTGAAGATAAGTGAAAACAGAGAGGTTAAATGGGACAATGAAAAGTCCTTTTGGTTGAATTAACAAAATTGGTAATGTTTCTTCATTTAAGAGACAGACGTTTTGGTTGAGACAGAATGTGGGTACCAAAGGAAAAGTTCAAATTGGACAGTGGAGAGAGAGGAAGAAAAAGGGAACACAAGGGAGACAGAAGTATACACAGTATACTTCTGACGGTGAAGTAACATTGTGTGTTTAACAAATTATGGGTCTTTAGAAAAAAAAAATCGTGTTGTTTAGAAAACGTATGTTGTAGTTTCTTTATAAATGCTGTGTTTTTTGTAAATATGTATAATATTAATGTTGGTCAGAAACTTTGCTGTTTAGGTGTTTCACAGTCTTCTAAAAGCTCATGCAATGGAGGCCCGAGCTATTGTCAGGCAAGCGATGGCTATTCTGACTCCAGCTGTGCCTGCTCGAATGGAGGATGGACATCAGATGCTGACTCACTGGACACGAAAAATCATTGTGGAAGAGGGTCACACAGTTCCACAGCTAGTACATATTTTGCACTTGATAGTACAACATTTCAAGGTACTTGTACCAGTTATTCTGGTAGTCACTGTATCTCAGCTATCAAGGAGGTAAACTACAGTTTGATTAGAAAATAACATAATCTGATTTATATGGTTTAGCTTCAAAAGGCATCAGGTGTCTGCAAAGGTATTTAAAACTGAAAAAAACCCATTAAAATTAAATAGCAAACCACTTATTAAGCTTTACCTTTATTGAAGTTAGAACTCAAAATGTTAGGTGAAAGTCTGCAAGATTAATTTGTTGCATGTGCATTAGCAGTGCTCTTTAACAGATCTGTGAAGACTCTTTAAGGTTGTTTAAAAAAAGCGCAGAACCATATTCTTTTCCATCCTCCAGTAATCCTTGTTTGTTTGACTTTATATATTATGTCGGGTCAACTAGGTAACTTTTATCTCCAGCTAATGTATGTTGGGAAACATTAAACAAATGGGGGAATGCTGTAGAATGTCAATGTAGGAGCATTTTTGAAAATGCATATTAAAATATGATCCAAAGTGACAGGTAGCTAATATGCATTTCAGTCACTTTTCAGGAATCGATGCCTCAATGCTTTTTAAAAAAATATCCGAGTGTGTTCAACTGTGAGTTGTAGCTCTCTAAAATGATCGGCAAAAAATTGGAATGATCGGTCCTTGAGAAAAACCATGTATCTTGAAAAGAACATCTTCATTTGGGTACATGAAATCAGTAGTCACTACTGAAAATTGTAGCCAAAATTTTATTTTCAAAGCACCAGTTACTTTTCTGGATTGCAGAATTTGAACATGGTACAGATTTAGCAAACTTTGGGATTAAAGACTATTTTACCGTTTTGCTTTATTTTGACTCTGTAGTTTTTGCGTAGAATTTTATTGATTAATGGCTAACATGACTGTGAAACCATCTTTTCAGGTTTATTATCCAGTGAGACATCACTTGGTTCAGCATATGGTTAGTGCCATGCAGAGACTGGGCTTCACTCCCAGTGTTACAATAGAGCAAAGAAAATTAGCTGTGGATCTTGCTGAAGTAGTTATTAAATGGGAGTTGCAAAGAATTAAAGACCAGCAGGTAGGAAGTCTAAACAAACTGGTAAAGATTGAACTGTTACACAGTTAAATGCTTTTTTTTAATGTGCACATTGCTGATATTTCAGCCAGATTCAGATATGGATTCAAGTGTGAGTGGAGAAGGAGCAAGTTCTGCCTCATCTGCTGTCAAAAGAGGATTGTCTGTGGATTCTGGCCAAGAAGTGAAACGATTCAGGACAGCTACAGGAGCAATAAGTGCTGTAAGAAAAAATCAGATTTTGTTCAGAGACAATGAAATTATAACCTGCACTGACTAAGCAATTTAGCATAATTTTCCACATAACTTGAAACTCCCTGAATTGAAGGTTATAGTTTTAGAAACTATTTTAAATCTGTTCTGCTGTTGTTATCCTTATTCAACATTGCTTATGGTTTTTGTGTTTTGTATACACGCAGGTATTTGGACGTAGCCAGTCCCTGCCAGGAGCTGATGCACTTCTTTCCAAGCCGATTGACAAGCAGCATACAGATACAGTTGTGAATTTCTTGATTAGAATTGCTTGCCAGGTAGTGTGTTTATTCTGATATGCAAATACCAATGCAGCATTAGTAGCCAAAACAATAGACTCCTCTTTTCATAAGAGTCCTTTTATGCTTGGATTATTTTAGTGTTTATATACTTTCTTTTGCTGAAAGGTTACAAACTTTAATATGAAATTGTACAAAAAGTAAAATGTTTTTATTTTAAGGAGGAAAGAAATTGAATTTGATAACCAGTTTCTGCATGTATTTCATTTCACAAATGATGGGTGTTATTCATGGGAGGTATGCTTTAGCTTCTTATTGTTGGCATTGTACATTTATAGCTTGATGCAGGAAGCGTGCACTTGGAAATTAAAACTTTAAATGTGAACGGTTGCAGTCCAGATTTTGAAATTGAAAGAGTTTCCATTTTGCTGTGCTCTCTATCACTTCTAGCGTTTTGTTTGTTCTTTACTTTCTCTTTTCCAGAAAGTACTATATCAGGAGTGACATGATTGAAATAAATGTGACTAGAATTTGGCTGGAGCCAGGCAAAGACTTCAAAAAAGTTCCCATAAGCGTTTTTTCTTAATTCATTTATGTATTTGGCTGATGCTGCAAAGTATGCTTGTTCTGTTGCCTAGATTTAATGGCAAGAATATTTTACCCCAAACCTGAAGAATATTTAGAGAGTTTAATAGGGAAAGACTACGTCAATTACGTATCTAAGGATAACTATTGTAATTGTATTTTCAAGATCATATACGTGGAATTACTTCTTTTCATACAGCATGTAGAATTATAGCTTTTCACCACATTTTTTCAAGAATTAAATTTTCTAGAGTAGGGAAAATTAGCTGGGTGTAGCTCAAAGCTGACAAATTTTGTGGCTTCTGCTTCTGTAGCAGGCTCAGCTGGTAAGTTACATGGGATTTTGTACACCACAGTCCATTGCACAGAATAGATGTGCTCTTGAAGTATAGAGATGAATCGAGTAAAGAGCTACATATGTTTATGGATACCTTGCAAACAGAAAAGATTAACCATCTTGAGCATGTTCAGAGTTGTATTAATAAAGTATGGGATTAAACTTTTTTTTTAAATATACCTCTGATGGGTGATTTGGGATAATTAGCTAGCAGTTTAGACACCAGTTCCGTTGTTTACTATTAGTTGTCAGCTTTTTATGCAGTTAAATACTCTGTGACTGTACTGATAAAACTACTTAAGCTCACCCATTGCAGAAATAAGAAATTATATGCTTCCTTGGAATGCATAATAAATTAATGAGTTGGTTACAAAACAGTGTCATTTTGTTAACTCTGATTAATTGCTAGGTAAATGACAACTCAAATACTGCTGGGTCTCCCGGGGAATTGCTGTCTCGCCGCTGTGTCAACCTTCTGAAAACAGCTTTACGACCAGACATGTGGCCAAAATCAGAACTGAAGTTGCAGTGGTTTGATAAGCTGCTAATGACTGTGGTAGGTAACGTTCTAGTCCTGTAGGTCTTTAGGTTTCACTAGCACATATGTTGATTGAGTACTAGTGATATCTGGATACTGATTTTTACAGCCTTAATCTTTTCTTTTTTGTAATGAAATACATAAATCGTTAAGTATGTGAATTGCATCACTGGTTATAATTTGTATAGCTGCAGTACTTACAAATATTAAAATAAACTTAGGAGCAGGTAGATTAACTTCCTGCATTAGTTTGATTTTGAAATAGGTTGTAGTTTGCTTGTTTGGATAGCCTACTGGTTGGCAGTTTTTGTGGGCTTGTTTTGTTTTGTTTTGTTGTTTTTTTTGGTGTGGTGTTTTTTTTTGTTTGTTTGTTTTTGTTTTGTGTTTTTTTTTTTGTTTGTTTTTTTTTTGTTGTTTTTTTTTTTGTTAGTAGGAAGTTTTACAAATTGAGATTTGGTTTTATTGGTTTCTAGTTTTCAGACTACATTATGGCAATATGAAGTTCACTGAAAGGCTAACTTCCTGTATTTGATAATACAACTTACTTTGTTTATCATCTGTATGCTGTTTGTGTGCTTTTTGCCATATAATAACTTTTTCTACACCTATTTTATCTGTATCATGCTATTTAATAGACTAGCAACTCTTACTTTGTTAAATTTTTAGGAGCTCTCTTGATGTCACTTTTTCTTTGAATAAAGGATTAATATATCCTACTTTTGGAAACTTTAAAATGTCTAAGATTACATGAAAACTCACTGTGGCCCATTTTTTCCAAATGTTGATCTACATGTGCTATACTTTGATAATGCTGTTGTCTTTATGGAGATAGTCCTTGAGAGGGCAAGTATGTACTTTCATCCTTTTCTCCTTCTGTTGGAAGAGTTTTTGATGTGACTCTTTGTTTTGGGTTTACAAGCGTTGATAGTTCTCCAGGGAGCTCATATTTGTTGCTTTACTCATCTTTTCCCAAGTAGTGTGTAACTTGAGTGAAAATTGCCATTAAAATTCAGAATTTTTTTCCTGTTGATGGCATTTGATAGCCTACAATAGGAAGGACTGCAGTCAATTCTGATGATTTTTGCACAAGGATTACCTCCTGCTCATCTTCCTCACTTACACATTTGCAAAGCTATTTAAGTGCCAGGCGATGGAGGCTGTGCAGTAACAGCAGTATGACTTCAGGAAAGTCATGACTTTGAGTGATTCCTCTGCACTGAAGACAGAGAAAGTTGTGAGTATCTATGGGCTGGCTGCTGAAGAAGAGCTGCATGTCATGTACAGAGCAGCGTTGCCCTCCCTTTCGGGAACAGGGGGGAAGATGGTGGAGGTGTAAAAATGACATTAGAGAGTGCAATTCAGAGAGTTCATATGCTTCCAGAACGTGAACTGCTATCTTCTTCCTCGACATTTTGCAGACAAATCTTCCAGTTTATCATCTTTCATGAATTTGGGGAAGGTGGACAAAGTGCTCTGCATCTGAGGTTGAGCCAAAATCAAAATGTAGCCCACTCCACTTCTCCTTCCCCCACCTCAGAACAAATGCACCATACCACCCCTCAGACCTGAGGAAGGTGGATGTTGTTGATGTTTACTTAATACAAGGATATGAAACCCCTGGAGCAGGAATTTTATATCTTAATTTTGTGCTATGTGGCATCAGGTATACAAGAGGGTCAGAAAAAAGAATTAAGGCTTCTTTAGCAAACAAACTAATTTACTATTTTAATGATAATTTTGTAGGTTTACAAAGATACGTCCAGGAATATTTTATTTTCATTATTTTTTTTTCTTTAGTTCCAAATATCCCCTTTTCTAACCTTTAAGCTATAACTTACCATGGAGTATGCTGTTGTAGCTCTTCACTGAAGACCTGTCTCTGAAAGGTGTTGACAAGGAGATAAAACATAATCCTCTGTTTGAAAGCATTTCTAACCAGCGAGGTTGCAGGCAAATTTCAAAACTGAGGATCACAAAAAACACCAGAAGGAACATACCTGTAAATGCTTAAGTAACATTTTTATGGTTAAAGATTTTATAGCGCCTTGTATTTTACAGTTTTATATTGCACGACTTATCCAAACGATTGATGCGAAATATCACTAGTGTAGGAACCTCAACCTTATTACAGGTTTTCAACAGATTTGATCTGGACTTACTAATCTGTGTAATACTTGTGTGATTTCCCCCACTCACTGCCTTTTTATATGTGTTCTCTTTAGGAACAACCCAATCAGGCCAACTTTGCCAACATTTGCACTGGCTTAGAGGTCTTAAGTTTCCTGTTAACTGTACTGCAGCCCCCTGCTATCCTTAGCAGCTTCAAACCCCTGCAACGAGGCGTAGCAGCTTGTATGACTTGTGGAAACACCAAGGTTTTGAGAGCAGTCCACAGTTTGCTTTCTCGCTTGATGGGTATTTTCCCTACAGAACCAAGTATGTGGTATTTTCTTCCTCCTTTTATCCTTTATTGCTGCATAACTTAAGTGATTAAGGGCGGGGTGAAGACACTCTTTAGAATGTGCTAATGTTCTGTTTTATGATTCCTGCATTTAATGGTCCATTTTAGCTTGCACTTTCAACCTCTGTTTAAAAAAAGAAAAGCTGAAATAAGTAATCATGTGGAATACATCATTATCCATTGACATAAAAACTTAATAACCTGTGGCTGTCATAACTTTGGTTCAAGAAATGCATGCTATAAATTTAATGTATTTTTGCAATTAAAATTTTTCAGCTTCAGAAGTGCAATTTTTTAGTTGTTAAGCTTTGCTGTTTTGCTAAAACAAGGAGGGAAGATAGAGTGTCAAAAAGACAGACAATAGGTAATATGCTGTGTCTTGATATAAACTGATTTAGATAAGATTATCTTTAAAAAAAAATCAGTAATGTAAGACTTCTCATCAAAATGAATTATTTAGAAGTAGTGGTGCACTGTTAAAGACGACATATTGGTTGGATAATAAAGACGTTTATATAAATGAGGGATCTGCTTGTGTTACCTTGGTTTATTAGCAAGATAAAGTTCTGGTGATGGTATAGATGACTGTATGTTCACAGTGTAACTGTTCCTTGCCTGTGCTGTGGCTAATGTTACCAGAAGTAAACACAACTCTACACTCTGCAGGTACCTCAAGTGTAGCTTCAAAGTATGAAGAGCTGGAGTGCCTTTATGCTGCAGTTGGAAAGGTTATTTATGAAGGACTTACTAATTATGAAAAAGCCACTAATGCTAACCCTTCTCAGCTCTTCGGTAAGTTTCCCACATCTCTAGTAGATGTATGCAGCGTGCCTGTTAATGAGTATGATCTTCGTCATGAGCTTTTATTTCCCATAAGGAAATTGAAATCTGATACCATGCAGAGGAAGCTGTGGGAAGCATTTCAAGCTAACTTAAGAGACGAGCTTGGGATGTCTGTCATCTGTGAAGGAAGGGACTGGGGGGTTCATCGCATTCTGTCTTCTCCCTGTAGCTGACTTGGGACCAGTTATTGGAAGTAGGGTGCTGCAGCTGTGCTAGATGGAAGTCTTCTGTATTCAAAGTGCATAGGAAAAAGATGCAGCATTCAGATTAACCAAAATATAAAGTAAAAGTTACTGGAAACTTTTTACATGGAAAAACCAAAATCCTGCAGGTGGTACTGTGAGATGCAATAGAATATTTCAAGGAATCTCTGTAAACATTCTTACATGTTATTGCCTTATACTTTCTTTTTCAGTTGTTTTTAAGAGCCTCATTTGTCAGCTAAATAGTCAGTTTTGCCATTTGTCAGTTAAATAGTGGAAGATTTATGTATTTATAGATCTTGGATTCTCAGTAAGGAAGAAAATACAAAAATACTATTTTTTCTGGAGTGACCAAATCTGAATTTTTAGCATATACCATTCTGAAGAGCTGAAATGTTCTTCTTTTCTTGTTCTTCCTACTTACTTAACTAGTAGAGAGCACAGCTACATAATACTATGACAAAGATATATTGGAATAATACAGTTTGGCCCAGAACTGATTGTGTTGGTAACACAGACCTGAAATTGCACAATTTTGGAAAACTTACTGATTTAAATGGTAAATGTCCTTCACTATTCTACTCTGTGATCTGTGTACATAGTTGTAGTTTCGCTTTGGGACTTGCCTATTTGTCAGATGTTAGGATGTGCTTTACAACTAACTAACCAAGAAAGATGTTTCTTACATTTTGTCCAGACCTCACTTAAAAGCAGCACTACAATCTAACTGTCAGGTCGTGCATATCTTATTAATTCTGTGTTTAAGAGCCTGTACATTGTGTGCCAAATTCTGTGCACATCTGAGCACAAAAAGAAGTCAAAACTTTTGAAGCAACCATTCAATGAACAACACATGCTTCTATAAATACTGTTGTAGGCTTTTGTTGAATTATGAAGTTGCAGTAAGGAAAGGGATAGCTGTAGGTTTTACAGAGGGTATGGTTTGACAGGATGTCTGTACTTTTTTAAAAGAGTTAGGTATTTTAAAGCATAGATATTGCTAAAACTGATTGGTTTGCATGAATATGGATAAGCTTATATTAGGACAGGCATTGTTAACAACTATGTGTAATTTGAAGGGCATGTGATCTTGTAGGCATAGTGCATTCATAAACTGTGCTGAAATTAGCTGTTTCAGTAGTTAACTTTTTAAATCTAAAGTAAGTGATTTATGAAACTTTATAAAGAAAAACTAAGATTGTGTAATTTTAAAATTTATTTTATTTTTAATTACTAAACCCAGGCCTATTCATGTAAAAGTTTTGCTACTTTTCGCTACTAAAACAAATGTGCAACATTAGCAGTAGTTTCATTTTTGTCTTGTTAACTATATATATATTTAAAAAAAAATTTTTTTTAAGGTCTTGGAGAAGTATCTGCTCTCAATCCCTCTCTTTCTGTCCTCCCTTTCTCGCCCTTGCCCTCCATCACACGCTTATATACAGAACTTTCAAATGTTTTGGTTAATGCAAAAATAACTTTCTAGTCTTAGACTAAAAACTAAGGTTGAGACAGAAATTTTTTCTTCAAATCTATGCAAATTTCTAGTGTTTGCAACTTGGGTAGTCCCATGCTTCCTTCATGGCAGGACAAAATACAGCTAGAATGTTTTCCTGTGTTCTCTCATAGAACATCCACATTGAAAACCTATATCTTACTTGCTTAAGTATTGTTTTTATCTATAGGTACTTTAATGATTCTGAAGTCTGCGTGCAGTAACAATCCCAGCTATATTGACAGACTGATTTCAGTTTTTATGCGATCTCTGCAGAAGATGGTCAGGGAACACTTAAACCCACAGACTACAGCAGGAACGGCAGAAGCAAATACAGGTATTACATTATATAGTCTGAGGATGTTAATGATTAGAAGTGTTTTTAAAGTATTAAAATCTCTTAATCCTAAAATGATTTTGTAGTGTTTTGTGTGCATTATTACATGTTGAAAAATACTTCAGTGGTAGTGAGAAATATTACAGAAGTATTGAAGGATAAAAATGCGCTTTGACTTCCTGTTACCTGCTTAGTATGTGAATTTCATTATTAACCCAAACATTTCAGTGAATGGTTAGTGAATATTTGTTGAGCTATAGCATATATAGAAATACTGAAATTCTTCAAGAGTTTATAGGGTTGAGAGGGGAAGGGCTGAATTCTTTTGATTGTTCTGTGCTTTCACTTTCTTTTTTCTTTTAATCCTTCCTACTGGATAATATTGGAACAACTGTTTGTGAAATTAACTTGTTGGAACTGATGCTTTAGTTTTAATCTTAAAATAGCATCTTTTTCAGTCTGTACAATTCTGTCTCTCATCAAAGGAATTAGGTCATGAGTCATTGAAAAAAATTAGATGTTCTCGTTAAAGAAAATTCAGTGCTAGTGAAGAGCACTGTAATTTATTAATGAATAAGCTACTGAAGAAAATACTTTGAAAGAATTGCTGCTGTTAGATTCCCAGCCCATATTTTAATTAGGTAAATGAGAACCTTGCAAATTTTATTAATACTGAGAAACAAATGGAAAATTATTAAACTTGACAGATAAGCAAGTCAGGAAATTAATGGAACAGAATAGCTGTGCTGCATCATACAGTATTTCTTTCACAAGTTTAATTGCAGTTTTTCAGTACTGGGCTTGTGTAATACATTTTACCAAAGATTTACTGAAATGAAACCATACAGGCTTGCCTTTAGGATTTTGAATGGATTTGGGTTTTTTTGGAAGGAGTCTGTCTCTGTATTGTTTAGGAATGGAAAGTAGTAATTCTGAAAATGTTATTTCCAGGGATATATTTCCAGGTAACAGATATTGTTGTTGCTATTTTAAAAATTACAGTAGCTTATCTTGAAAATTTTTTTACTAGGTGTTTTATAGGTGTATACACAATTCTAATCCTTTCTTTGCATCCATAGCAGGTACAAGTGAACTGGTAATGCTAAGCCTGGATCTTGTGAAAACTCGCCTGGCTGTGATGAGCATGGAAATGAGGAAAAATTTTATACAAGCTATTCTAACATCTCTCATTGAAAAATCTACTGATGCCAAAATTCTTCGTGCAGTAGTAAAAATAGTGGAAGAGTGGGTGAAAAACAATTCCCCAATGGCAGCTAATCAGGTAAATTGAAAAGATAAAATCATTATTGCTCTCAAATACTAAATAAATAATAAGCCACTGTTATAATTCATCAGTTTTTGACAGGTTTTTAAGGATCTGTGTTATATGTTTACATGCCCTTGATGAGGTTTGGAATATTTTGCATCCCCTGTGAAAGTAACTGGAGTTAAAGATCCTTAGCATTTTATAGGTTTATATTAGGTGTTTGATCTCAAATGCTGTTTTGCTGACAACTTGTTTTAAAGTAAAAGTTTTAAAATATGTTTCACATTAACTTGGATAGAGAGATCCTTCAGGAGGAGAACGACTAATGGTGATTTAAATCGTGTTATTCCTGTAACATTTTGTGGCCTCCTCAATTTGCTGTATTTTCTGTTAGACTTGAGTACTTCACAATCTAGTGCTATATAAGAGGACCTACACTTCTAAAAATATATGTTAGATTTTTGTAATCATTGAACAACTTAAACCTGGTTTTAGTCATGATTTTAAATTTTTCTATCATATATTAGAAGGATAAATGCTTGAGTTATTTTTCTTTTTAAGATCTATGACCTTCTACCAAGCTGTTTTTCAGTACTTTAGAAGTGAAAGAGTGATATAAAGGATGGCTGAGGTGTACTTTGAATGTGCCAGTTCTCTGCTTGTTTTAAGATGAATTGACAAAATTAATCATGTCCTCTTCTAACACAGACACCTACTCTCCGGGAGAAGTCCATTTTACTAGTGAAAATGATGACTTACATTGAAAAGCGTTTTCCAGAAGACCTTGAGTTAAATGCCCAGTTCTTAGACCTTGTTAACTATGTCTATAGGTAATTATAGCAATTAATCATTTATTGCAGCTTATTGGTTCATAATTTGTACCATATATGACCTTTCTAACATGCTATCAATCTTTTTAGGTCTGAATTAAGTGATTTTTTTTTTTTTTTTTTCCTAAAATGCAAAATCAATTCATTTCACTGAGACCACAGTATGTATTTACAGAAGACAATTTGAAAATAGAAGTCCCTTAGAAAGGATTTTCTTTTTGGCTCTGCTAAAGTATCTCCACCATCCCAACCTCTTACTTTCCCAAGATACTAGGGCATCCTTGTAGCTGATTGTATTCTAAACACTGTGGTGACAGCTGAAATCTGTCTATCTTTTCACTTGCGTAGGGTGTAAAGTTGTTTTTTTTTCTTGGAAATTGATTGGAAATTATACTTTCAGGAGAGTGTCCTAGTTTCAGCTGGGATAGAGTTAACTGTCTTCCTAGTAGCTGGTACAGTGCTATGTTTTGAGTTCAGTATGAGAAGAATGTTGATAACACTGATGTTTTCAGTTGTTGCTCAGTAGTGTTTAGACTAATGTCAAGGATTTTTCAGCTTCTCAAGCCCAGCCAGCGAGAAAGCTGGAGGGGCACAGGAAGTTGGCACAGGACACAGCCAGGGCAGCTGACCCAAACTGGCCAAAGGGGTATTCCATACCATGGGATGTCACATCCAGTATAGGAACTGGGGGGAGTGGGGGCAGGGATGGCCGCTGAGGGACTAGCTGGGTGTCGGTTGGCGGGTGGTGAGCAATTGCACTGCGCATCATTTGTATATTCCAATCCTTTTATCATTACTGCGGTCACTTTATTAGTCTTATCACTATCATTATTAGTTTCTTCTTCTTATATTCTATTAAACCGTTCTTATCTCAACCCACAAGTTTTACTTCTTTTTTCCTGATTTTCTCCCCCATCCCACTGGGTGGGGGGGGGGGGGTGGAGTGAGTGAGTGAGTGGCTGTGTGGTGACTAGTTGCTGGCTGGGGTTAAACCATGACAGAGTTACTTTGCTAGCTAAACTGGCAGGTTTTGTAACATGATGAAATAAGTAAAATAGTTACCTTATCAACAAATGCAAGGTATTTAATTTTGTGGTGATGATTCACATTATTTTGAGTTACTGTTTGTTGCTGTTCTGTTTGCTGGTTAACTGTGCAAAGCCCTGGTGCGGACATGCTGGTCAGAAGTTTTTATCAATGAATATCACTTGTAATTTCAAACAGAATACAGATGTGGCTGAAAGTGTTTTGCAATTATGATAAGATTTTATCCTGAAGGAGTTTTTATGATAGTTCTGGGGCAGTTTTCTAACAAGCAGCAATATTTTCTTTGCTGTTTCTTTCAAAATGCTGCACCTGGATGCATGCCACACCATGTGGGCTTCTACAGAATATCACCTCTTTTGATTTTTAATATTTTATATACAAAACCTAGAAGGCTGCTTTTTCTAATGTCTCTGTCATTTCATCTTTATTCGTTTTAGGGATGAGAATCTTTCTGGTAGTGAACTTACTGCTAAACTTGAGCCAGCATTTCTTTCGGGTTTGCGTTGTGCCCAGCCACTCATACGAGCCAAATTTTT
This sequence comes from Aquila chrysaetos chrysaetos, assembly GCF_900496995.4. Classification (NCBI taxonomy): domain Eukaryota; kingdom Metazoa; phylum Chordata; class Aves; order Accipitriformes; family Accipitridae; genus Aquila; species Aquila chrysaetos. The sequence continues at coordinate 8,086,848 of NC_044028.1, read as the reverse complement.
TGAGGTCTTTGACAATTCTATGAAACGTCGTGTTTATGAGCGCCTACTTTATGTGACCTGTTCTCAAAACTGGGAAGCAATGGGAAATCACTTTTGGATAAAACAGTGCATTGAGGTAGGGAAATGATTTGTATCAGAAATACAATTATAATTTGAGAAACATGTTTTATTCCCCATTTTTCTTGGCTGGGTGTAAAAGCATTATGCAGTGTGTAGTCTTGTAGTATGTATTATCTGTATCAAAGCTAAAAATACCAAGTTGGCTGCCTCAGATACTTCTTGTGGTGCTTAAAAATAAATACAGTGTCTAAACCATGAAATGCTGATGCTTGGGAAGTGGCTTTGATATCAACCTTTAAAATCTATTTTCTCTGTGAAAAGCTTAATGACCAGGTTAATACTTCTGAAGAAAAGCCATTTCTTATAAATGATGGTGATCATAAAAAATACAAGAATTGTCATAGTAGATGATTTCAAGAAAACCATTAAGGCTAGAGTGTCTGCTCTGGTGATATGACAAATGTTAGGTGGGTTTGCATTGAAATGAAATTGCATTTTTGGTTGGTTGGGACTGATGCCCCCCCCCCCCCCCCTTTTTTTTTTTTTTTAACAATTTGCATATCAAAACATGAGTTTAAAGTGACTGTGAGGATAACTTTCTACTCTTAAAAGTGTTAGAACTCCTTCCACAGAGATAAAAAACAGCATTGGGTTTTTTTTATTTCCACATCCTTTTGGGGAGGACTTTCATTGTAATGGTGAGATTCTGTATACTGATTGAGGGCACTAAATATATGTGTTAAAAAGTACAAAGACAGAATTTAGGCATAGAAGATTCTTATTTCTTCAGTATTTTCAGGAGAGGCTTGAAAAACAATCTTGAAAGTATAGTCATGAACTTCAAAATGGTGACAAAAAGTGGTCAGATTAAGATGAAAATGTATTAGTGTATTTATTGAATAAGGTGATAAATAGGCCTTAAGCATATTATTGCAACTTCTATCTTGCTGATAAGTACTAAACCATATTGATGTTTTCCTTGAAATAGTACAGTGAAATGTATATTTAAAAACTCTCCTTGCTTTTTAATGTCTTAGCTCCTGTTGGCAGTTTGCGAGAGAAATACTACAATTGGGACAAGCTGTCAGGGTGCTATGCTGCCCTCTATCACCAATGTTATCAACCTTGCTGACAGTCATGATAGAGCAGCATTTGCTATGGTAACCCATGTCAAACAAGAGCCTCGTGAAAGGGAAAACAGTGAATCCAAAGAAGAGGTAACTTACAGAAAATAAGAAAAAGAAATCTTTTTGATGGAAGATAGCTCTTCCTAGTTTCTCATCAAATAAGTTTGGAGACTGTCTTGAAGATGATGTGCACAGATTGTTCAGGCTATCTTGTCTTTTAATACATTGTATTTTAACCATGCATGGGTTTCTTAGAACTTGCATTCATTTATTTAGCCTTTTCTTTACTATAGCACTCTGGCAATTATTTATTTGAACCTGAAGAACTAGCAGAAATAGTGAGACCTGAAATAAATTGATTGGAAGCGTATTTTGTATTTGTATGGGGAAAAAAGTAAGAGTACGTAGAAAATATCTGCATGCTTTGAGTTGTTTACTTCTGTATAGGATGTTGAAATAGACATTGAATTGGCTCCGGGAGATCAGACCAGTACACCTAAAACTAAGGAGCTTTCTGAGAAGGACATTGGCAATCAGCTGCACATGTTGACCAACCGGCATGACAAATTTCTTGACTCTCTTCGAGAAGTGAAGGTTGGTACAGGTCATTGGTTTGCTGACAAATCACTTTAATACTGAGATCTTTGAACTCATGTGACATGCTGCTTTTTTTTTTAATCTTTTTTTTTATCTCACACTTATGATTTTTTTTAGCTGATTTTTTTTTTATGTAGACACCTCCTATAATCTGATGTAATTTCTTATTTGTATAAGAAAATTATAATAAAAAATTCTTAAGCCTTCACTTAATTGCTAGTTGTTACTGTATCGCTTTCCTACAAAGTTAAATTTCATCCTCCTCCACCTGTAAGTGTATTTTAACTGTTCAGTTAAGAAAATAGTGATGGCAAAGACAGGGTATAGGATCAAAAGAGTGTATTGGTATTTTATGTTTTAAATAATTTCTAAGAAAGTAATTTTAGCTGAAAGCTATGTTGAAATAATTCTCACAGTAGTAACAGCTCTATCCAATTAACTTGATCATTCCTATTACTGAAGTCATCAACTTCTTTCCTTTTTCCTTTTTTTTAAAATGGTTACAGTAATGAATTAGTCTCAATCAACATGAAAATAGGACTAAGTTGTTACAGTAGTCTGTATTGCTAAAGGAAACATATTTTTGATATGTTGGTTGGAACAGGCATTTGCATTAATGCTTAAAAAACTATAATTGTGAACTGTTTTTCCATAGCATTAATTGTATTTTTCCCTTTTATATATATATCTCCCTTTTTTTTTTTTTTGTTTTGCTTTGTTTCTAGACTGGAGCGTTGCTGAGTGCCTTTGTTCAGTTATGTCATATTTCTACACCATTAGCAGAGAAGACTTGGATACAGCTTTTTTCACGACTTTGGAAAATCTTGTCTGACAGACAACAACATGTGAGAATCTCTCTCTACTCACAAATTCCTCTTTGTAAATGACTGGTGTTACAGGAAAATGTATTTGTGTGATAAATGACTTGTTCACTTGCTTTGAGAAGTTTGCCATTCTTTGTGACTAGTGAATGCTGTATACCTCTATTGATACATTTTTTGAAAGAAATAGGGCGCTTCAGTTTACAAAGAGAAATATACTTATTAAATGATTGTTCCCTGTATTAACAAGATTTTAAATCTAAATTCTCTAATTGAAGAATCTGAATGAACAGATAACTATGGTTATGTTTTTTTCTTCTAGGCTCTAGCAGGTGAAATAAGCCCTTTCTTGTGCAGCGGTAGCCACCAAGTACAGCGAGATTGCCAGCCGAGTGCACTGAATTGCTTTGTGGAAGCAATGTCACAGTGTGTTCCTCCCATTCCCATCAGACCGTGTGTCCTGAAATACTTGGGTAAAACTCACAATCTCTGGTTTCGTTCTACACTGATGCTGGAACATCAAGCCTTTGAAAAAGGACTAAGTCTACAAATAAAGCCTAAACAGACAACAGAATTTTATGAGCAGGAAAGCATAACTCCTCCTCAACAGGTAGTGTTACATTAATTGAAATGCCTTATGAAATGTGAAGAGAAAAATACAGTGACAGTGTAGTATGGTAGTACCATAAAATCATAGAATCATTTAGGTTGGAAAGGACCTTTAAGATCATTGAGTCCAACCGTAAGCCTAACACTGCCAAGGCCACCACTAAACCATGTTCCTGAAGTGCCACATCTACACGTCTTTTAAATACTTCCAGGGATGGTGACTCAAGCACTCCCCTGGGCAGCCTGTTCCAGGGCTTGATAAACCTTTTAGTGAAGAAATTTTTCCTAACATCCAATCTAAACCTCCCCTGGCACAACTTGAGGCCATTTCCTCTTGTCCTATCACTTCTTGCTTGGGAGAAGAGACCGACACCCACCTTGCTACAACCTCCTTTCAGGTAGTTGTAGAGAGTGACAAGGTCTCCCCTCAGACTCCTTTTCTCCAGACTAAACCACCCCAGTTCCCTCAGCTGCTCCTCATACGACTTGTTCTCCAGACCCTTCACCAGCTTCATTGTTCTTCTTTGGACAAACTCCAGCACCTCAATGTCTTTCTTGTAGTGAGGGGCCCAAAACTGAACAGAGTATTCAAGGTGCGGCCTCACCAGTGCTGAGTGCAAAGGGACGATCACTTCTAAATCTTTGTATTTAGAAGCTTGTTAAAGTAGTGTCAATTTTTTAATTCAGTGAAGAAATTCTTGTCCTTGCGTCTGTGTGAATACAGACACTTGCAACATTGACTACTTCGTGTCTTACCTAATTCTTATGCTTTTCTTTCACCTGTCATTGATATTTTTATATTTTTCTCACTTGCTCCCTCTTTTCCATCTGCTTTTGACACTAATTCTGTGCAGCACTGTAGAACTAGATGAAACTATTTCTGCCCCTAATTTTAAATCTTGAGTAGAAGTCTGTATTGTCTCTGTCTCGTTCAAAGGGAGTGTGCTTTCCCTAATCAAGTCTGTTGGTATATGACCTTAAAGAATTATTAGCTAAACAAAATTGAGTTCCCTGTAAACAGGTGCTGTTGTGTTTAGTAGTCTGTCAAGTAGTTATGATCTGCCTAGGCATGTTTGTGATCAGTTGAGGAAGCTAAATATTACAGATTCTTTTTACATTAAAGACCAAGTTGTTGGCTTTTTAAACAATTTTGTTTTCTATGATTTGATCTGATATATTAGGGAAGGCAAGCAAGAAGGGTTGTTTTTTTTGTCACGTAATGCAGCGTTGCAGTTCTCAGTACTTGGTTGTTACTAATTGCTTGCCTTCTAGATTTTTAAAAAGAGTTTACATAAACACTTCTCTATTTCCATGTTTTTCTCAATTTGCCTTAGTGAGAACATGTTGTTTCGCTATCTACTACACTTTATAAGGACAGCTTGACTGTGGAGAAATATGTGTGTTTAACATTCTAGGAAATACTGGATTCCCTTGCTGAGCTCTACTCTTTGTTACAAGAAGAGGATATGTGGGCTGGACTATGGCAGAAACGCTGTAAATTCCCAGAGACAGCAACAGCTATTGCCTATGAGCAACATGGCTTTTTTGAACAGGTACACTCTTGATATTAGAAACAATTTGAGTAGTTCTACTGTCAGGATCAGTATTCTGGTCAGCAAGAAAATATTCTGAATATTAATAAACAACTTCAGTCTTCTAAAATCCAAAGTGCCACAATTTCTCTACTGGCTAGAGTAGTAGTTTAAGGCCATGTAATACCTAGATAAGGTGAGATTTTTGAGCACATCCGTCAGTTTTTCATAAGGTTTGTAAAGCTGCCAAGTAATGACTATATTCAGGAATGAGTTCACACACTTTTTTTTTTTTTTTTTTTTTTAAACTTAGAATTTATAAAAGTTTTCTTATCACTTTTTTTTAAAAAGAAAAGAATGTTGAGTTAATGTGTATATAGCAGATGGAAAAATAAAATGGTTTGAATTTTATTTAGGCACAAGAAACTTATGAAAAAGCAATGGAAAAGGCTAAAAAAGAGCACGAAAGGAACAATGCTTCCCCTTCAATCTTTCCTGAGTATCAGCTCTGGGAAGACCATTGGATTCGGTGAGACTTTAAAGCTGATATAGAACAAGTATTTTTACCCTACAATAGAAGTAAAATACCCTGCTGGTTTAAAGCATTAGTTACGAGAATGAACTTAGCTCAGGACTTAGCTCAGATATAGGGGAAACTTAAGGGAATTAAAAAAGCTACTTTTTCCTCCCTTAACAGACCCTCAGAAGCGATCTGCCTGAAGTGTTGTAAAAATGTAATTTGCTATTGGTGGAAACAGACTGGAGCTAAAATTTGTTTTTCCTATTTAAAATGGTTGTTCTGGGAGACACAAAATGCAGCTCTTCCCTGTTCACAGATTTCTGTATTATAATTGGTAATAAATAAATTAAAAAAAATAATCTTCCCATCTGGATAAAACTTTTGCAGTGATTGCAAAGCTGTTCATAGACAAACAAATATGCACATAATATTCTGATACACAACATCTATAGTCACTTTTATTGAAGTTTTATTTTTTGATAACCAGACTGACAATGCTTTTGATTTTCTTAGTTGCTCAAAAGAATTGAACCAGTGGGAACCTTTGACAGAATATGGGCAGTCAAAAGGCCATATAAATCCTTACCTAGTACTAGAATGTGCATGGAGGGTCTCAAACTGGACTGCTATGAAGGAGGCGCTGGTGCAGGTGAGTGAGGGCTTTTAATGCTAATGTTTAGTTTCTTTCTTCATTTACTGATTACATTTCTAACAAGTCAGCATTACAGTTCATTTCACAGAAAGAGTGAACTGTTCTTTGGACGTTTCTTGATGTCCCAGCACACAGCTGGGTATTTTGGCAATTGAAGCATGCCATTTCAACAGACAAACTTGGTTCTCTTTTCGATCTGTTTATAAAGCTGTACTATGTAAGAAATTGAGCCAGGGCAGGTGAACGACAGCGTGCATGGTAATGAGTCATTAAAAAGCAACAAATGCTTGGCACAGGAGTGTGTGCCAGCAGGGATATGTGGAGAAACTTAAAATGGGACCCTTGCAAGTATATGAAATTTAAATAATATAATACTAGGGAGGGACGTTTTTTGTATTTTACACCTTTACAGGAACAAATGTTGCTTTTGTGAAAGGGAATAAAGTATGAAAATACACCTATTATCATCTCCCTGTCTGTGGGCAACATAACTATGCTTCCAGGTGTAAAAGGGCAAAAGACCATTGCCTCTGTTGGTTTTGTTTGTTTTGGCACTTGAAAGGCAAAGCCAAAGTGTTCCCAACTTCTACTGCCCAAACTTAAAACTGCAAAACACAGTTTATTCTGTTCATCATCACTGCACATGAAAGGGGATTAAAAGATGTATGAAAATGTTTTAGTGAAATGAGGGTCAGGGACTTGTCAGCTAAATGTGGTTTACATTAAATACCTTAGCGTATCTGAGGAATATTTGTAAGACTGTGTTTCAGGAACCTTGTTAAAAAACCCCTGAAAAAGCAACACATGAAATCTCAGTTTGTGTTGATTGGTTGGTGAGGCTTGTGTACACAGCAGATTATACCAGCAGTTATTGTTTTAATGAAGACGGTGACAAATTTGAAGTTGTTTATATGTGGTGGGAAATGTATTGACACATGCTGGTTTTCTTGTTTCTTAGATTTTATAGCCTTGCTTAGCAGAGGTATAATAGAAGGTTTGTTCTTTCAGTAGCAATGTTTTTCTCTACTATCTGTCTGGGAATTGCTTCCTGTATCTGTATTCTTTTGCTTTCTTTTTAGTTTTAACTCAGATACTTTATTACTGCAAATTAACTGCTGGATTTCTAACTTTATTCTCATTTTGAGTCTACTTTAGTTCCATTTAAAATAAGGCTCATTTGATTTTGCAATGTATCCATTACATATAATTTTAAAATATCTTGGGAGCACCAGAAGTTGGAGCCAGTGTGGTCAAGACTGCAAAGTGGAGATCTAATGAGAGATGAGGGACAAGAAGACCAGGTAATGAACCTCAGGCAGTGAGCCTGAGATTGGGAAGCAATGAGAAGCACATGAGGTGAGGCTGAAGGAGGCTGAAGGAGTATAAATTTGACTAGGAGTGGCAGGGATAACTGGGTAAATAGACTGAAGCAAGAAGTTGAAGAAAGTGATTTCTTTTGAGAAAGTGTAAAGGACTTGGTAAAACTCGCAGAGAGGAGAGAGGCATTGAATTAAATGTTGCAGGGTGCATCAATGAGACTGGCTGTGCAGGAGACAGGATTTGAGTTGATTGACAGGGAGAGAGATGGGGATTGGACTTGAACAAGGATCACTGGGATTACAGAAAGGGATAGGTTACTTCTGGGGGAAAAAATACTTTCATTCTGCAAAAGTAGGTTTATAAAGTAAATAGAATCATAATGCATAAGCACAAGGGCACGCTTAGCTTTTAGATGATTGACTTTCAAATGTGTTCCCCAAACAATTTTTTATGTGTATAATCTTTATACGAGGAAGTATACAAGTAAAATTACTGAGACCACTTACAAGAAAGAGTAGGATATTGTGAAGTGACACTTGTTTAAATCTACAATCTTTACTGAAAGAAAGAAATAAGGCTAAAAAGTACTTTTATCTGCTTTCCAATTGTGACAATTTGTGGTAAGTTTTGTGCTAGAAGTAAAGATCATAATAATTGTACAGACTTCTAGATTATGTATGTTATGACAGAGAGTGCTAAGGCACTCCTAGTAGTTGTTGTTTCCTGTAAGTTCATTATTGGATGTTCTGTGGAATTGGGAAACTTTAGTTTGGAATTTTCTGATGTTCCAAGGTTTTCTCAGAAGCTTAATGCATTGATTATTATACTTTCATAGTTTAATGTAAAGTTTACAGAACCATAAAATAGTTTGAGTTGGAAGGGACTTCCAGAGGTCATCTGGTCCAATGCTTCATTCAGAGCAGGGCCCAAATAGATCAGGTTGCCTTGTCTAGTAGGGTTTTAGTATCTCTAAGAACTGAGATGCCACAGCCTTTCTGGATATATTCTTCATCTGAAGTAGCATAGATGTTGTTTTAGAAACCAGTGCAGTACTTAGCTTCTATTGTTAGAAACCAAGGAACTTGTGTATGGCAAGTGAGGTAGTTACCATCTTCATTTGGTAACGGGTAATATGTATTGTTTGTACTTTCCTGCTGTTGACCTTGCTGATTCATTATGGAGTTCATTATTGTGTTCTGCTTGTAATTCATTTTGCTGAACAGCATGCACTTGTAAAATATTTAACCTTCTGTTTGTCCTTTCCTGGGTTTCACTCATGAGACTGTGTATTCTGTGCTATCCATGTGCCTGATGAATGAATGCTCCGTAAAGTTTTGGCTGTTATAGAACAGTGTGAAGGCGGGGGGCACACTATGTACAGAAAATAACGCTTTGAAAGATTTGAATCTGGAAGATCTTTTTTCTTTCCAAGTGTTCATAAACACTTTTTTTTGTGTGTGTGTGAATAAAGTTTAAATGGCTAGGGAAACATGCTGTAAATGAACCCCCCATTTTCTGAAAAGGTGCAACAGAAAATACGTAGGTAGACGTTGTTATCTGAGAGCAAATTTTTATGAGTTCTTCCATATGCAAAAAGCTGGCCATATTTAGGTAACTTAATTCCTCTTTATCCTCTCTTAGGCATCTTCTTTCCAACTATTTTAAGAACCAACCCACGTGAATAAGCTGGTGGTTATTGTTCTTGAGGTTGCTATAAAATGTCAGGCTGTACAGCCATCTCGGGCTTCTTGGGGCCAATGACAGACTTCTGTACTGGAGTCACCAGTAGATTTTTCTGTCTTTTTTGTGGTTGTGTTTGTTTTGTTTTTTTTTAACTTTGTATATGGTACCTATCACTCTTCTGTAGAAGATTGAAACTTTTTTTTTTTTTTTTTAAGGAAATACACCCTCTTTTCATAGTAGGTAGTTGTTAATCTGTGATTAGTTAATGTAGAAACATAAACCAGATGTAGAACTGAAATCTGAAAGGTGAGAATACTGCACTAAATCACAAGTGGAATGGAGCTTGCTGATCTTCATTGCACTGTTGCTATATAGTGTAACATTACTGAAATTACTCTCCTAAGGATGCCACAGTTTGGAATAAGGGAGTGAATTACATATTTAAAATATAATTTTACTGACAAATCTCTGAGCAGAGCCTTAGGCAATGTTTTTTCATATCGCAGAGAGCGAGCTGGAAGAATTAGTCCCTCACTTAATTGGGGTTTATTGTTTCAGCAGTACTGTTTAAATTTGAACCAATACTTACCAGTTAATAGTGTTACGTGTCAAATTGACAGTTGACTGTCTAGTTGCATATTATTTGCAAAAGATAAAACATGATTATGAAAAATGCTGAGCATCCTTTAATTCCAATATCTTGCAGGATTAAGTTCCTGTATAGAAAAAACCCTAAGAGCATGCTTCATTGTGACATCTTAGTCTCGTGTGATAAATATGCCGAGTTGTGTGTGTCTCTTACTTTCTTCAAAATCAGACTGAATATTACATTTTTAAAATGTAGTATGGTATTCTTCTGTAACACTTTCTCTTGTCAGAAGGGAAAATAGGTGGATGCAATCAGTATGTTTTGCTTTAAAGGCTGAACTATGAAACAGTAAAAGTTGTTTAATTAATTAAAGGTAGTGTTGTCTTTTGATGGTACCTAAATTAAGGGTGTCCAACTATTGCAACATTTGAAATGGAATTTTTCAATATTTGTAGTCCTGATGGTTCAAATTGAATAGGTGTTTCTAAAGATGGATTTTATCATTTGTCAGCCAATGTGAAGCCCAATCTGTAAGTACCAAGCTGCATATGCTACAAAAAAAATTATCTTATAGGTTATATTTACATTTTAATGAACTTCTTTTGTTCTTATAACAATTGGTATTTTGTGTCCTATTTAAGTATGCAACTTTAGTGGCTAATTATAGAAATAGTATTATCTGAGAAACCTTTAAAGCCTATAATAAGAACTGTTTTGTACAGTATATTATAAACCTTGAGTTCGAACAGAATGAAATAGATCATGTCTGACAGGTTCTGGTTGTGGAGATTTGCAAGTTGAGTAGAAGTGACAACCACGAGTAACTGCTGATATGCTTTAGTTGCAGTTATATTAAATGAGATATTTTCAGTAATGAGACATTTACTAAACAACAAAGGAGAAGATGCTGCTGAAGCCATAAATGGAGCTTTTGTGGCTCTACTCAGATGCTTGTAAAAGTGTCAGGACACGTTTGCATAAATATTAGGATGTGAAAGAATAATTGATTCTATGCTGCTATACTTGCTACTCCAATTTTATTGATATTCTTTAATGTGGTTGTTTTTTATCAAGTTCCATGGTTGATTCACAAGAGAGGTCAGAAAGGATGGCAAATACGTATCAATTTTCGTAAATCTTTGTGAAACATTTTTAATAATCTACCTATTAAAGTTGAGCTATTAAAACAGCAAGTGGCCTTTGATAGGACCCAAGACTCATTTCCATTTGCTCACATTGCCATTGTGTTTAATGATCCAGTAGATAATGTAATAAAGAAAGAGATTATTTTCACTGTGTAAGTGTAAGGTTGCTACCTGGCAGTTTCTCTTTGCTGGCTCAGGCATAAAAGTCAGTTGAGGATAACAGAAATAACAATTGTAATGGTTAAGGTACAGTATATCAACAAGAAGATAATGCAGAGGGATTTCTGTGTTGCGTATCAAACCATAAAGCGTTTGATGTAAAGCAGAAGAAAGAAGTGAAAAAGTTCTAGATTTAAGGCCTGCAGTGTCAGCTAGTGAGCATTGGTTAAGTGCAAGTTTACTGTAAAATACTCACAGAATTTAGTTGCTAGACAATTCAAGTACTTTTCTGTTTTTAGTTGCCATGTTTCTACTGTTCCAGGATTTTAAGAAAATGGTTTAAAATTATTTTTCAATTAATTTAGCACTATGACCTGACTTCGCACCTGTACTCAGTAATTACTTTGACATAAATGGGAAGGTAAGGTGTGGATTAGTTAAAAAATTATTAACTGTTTATTCTCCTAAACTTAGTAACATCCTAGAGCAGGCAGTTAGGAAGTATAATGCTGGCAAAATGTGCTGATGTACAAGGACGGGATCCTTTTAAGTGAGAAGTTGACATTACTTGTTCTGGAGCCCCTGAAGCATTTCAGAGGTAGTATGTGTTATCTGCTGAGAAGCATCTTTTTTCTTTATACAGGGTGAATTGGTTTGCAGTGAGCTTCATACTCCTGTTGCAAGACTGCTTTCAGCTTGCTCAGCTGTCTTTGAGCTACACTACAGTTGTCAGTGTAAAAATACCCTAACAGCAGGTTGTATGCAGGCACTTCTACTCTTGTGCTGAATTTGCAATTTATTTGCTAGCTTGTCCTTGCCAATAACCTTAAGAGAGCTGAAACTCCTCTAATGACAAAAATTTTGATATTTTAGTCTGAAATTTTTAGAAAATGAGCTAATTTTTATAAAAAATAAAACTGAGTGTTTGCTTAAGAAGGCGTTTATAAAAATAATTTTAACAAGACTGCATTTGAGTATGAATGATCTTTACTAGACTTTTTTCCATTTCGTTACCAGGTGGAGTTGAGTTGTCCAAAAGAGATGGCATGGAAAGTGAATATGTACAGAGGATACTTGGCAATCTGTCATCCGGAAGAGCAACAGCTTAACTTCATTGAGCGTCTGGTAGAGATGGCGAGTAGTTTAGCTATTCGAGAATGGCGAAGGCTTCCTCACGTAGTCTCGCATGTTCATACTCCCCTTCTCCAGGTAAGAATGAAAAGTTTTTATTGCCAGTTATTTTCCAGTAGCAGGTTTCAGAACTTTTAGTACCTGTGAGCATAAAATAATTTACTGTATAGTACTGATCAGTTTTTCATAATGGTGTATTTTTGCTAAAAGTTGAAGAATATGCATCTCGATTTGGATTCCGTTTAACGTTTTTACAGTTTACCTGAATCTGTTCTGTTTGTGGCATACAGAGGTAGCTATTTAAAAATTGATCAGACGGTTCAACTTTCTTTGTGGACTAATGCATAATGCATTGCAGTCCTTGGGGTTCTTGAATGTTCAGTGGGTTTTGAAGTGAGGTCCATTTTGGGTGGGTATATTATTGCATTACATTATTTGCAGACATGTTGAAATAACCTCCTAAGTGTTCTTTTCAGTTTAACGTGTTAAACGCGGTATGGAATTTTCTCAACTGTAATGTACTCATATTTTTTGGTTTTAAATATTTTTTTTTAAATCGGGGCATTAACAGTTAGCTCAGTAAGGGAAAAGTGTATTTAGAAATGCTGGTGTTTCTTTGAGGAGTAGTGTTCTCAACAGGCTGAGCAAGTTCTGAACATGCCTGTGGCTCAAGCATTAAGGTCAAAGAACCAAAAACTGTAAAAGTCTGTTGTTAGTGAAGGACTTTTCAGGTGAGCACCACTACCTTTAGGAAAAATACTGAAGGTTCTGGCCAATGTGAGCCTTACCTTTTCTTTATAATTTCTACATTATATTGCTAAATGTTCTGATTTGCATCATAGGAAGGAAGTAGGAAGGAATCTAGTCTTTAAGAATATGATATTACTCATTGGAGAGAGATTTAGTTGTATACAAGTTCTGCTGAAAAGTAGAGTGCATTTTATTAGTTAAAATAACGTGTGTGCCTCAGAACTTCATGCATTCGTCTTCGCTTAGTAGTTGTCCAGCTAGCTCATTTGGCAGGTTCTGTTCAACACTGCATTAAAATCTTGTAGTAATTTGTAAAAAGAATTCCCATGTTGAATCACATTGCTTCACAGACTGAGAGATGATGTGGGTTGTGAAGAGTGATCTCTGCTCCCCTCATCTAATCTGATGCCAGCTACAGGAAAGAAAACTTCTTTGGTCTGAGTGGAAGGCCATATTCAGTAATGCTCCTTGTCTACATCTGGGTGGGCATTGTCCAAATTTAGCTGTGCTGATTGAAAAGGTCACTGCTTCCAACTAATTGGTTAATTTTAATTCCAGTCTGTTGTGGAGTACTCATGTGAGTAGGTCAGCTGGAAGATTTGAGTCAGTGGTAACCTCTGTCAGGCGCCTTTTGCTGAACTGAGAAGGTATGGACTGCTTGACTCAGAATTGGATGGAGCCCTATGGCCTTACTGGTTTGTGATCTGAGAGAGATCTATATGCTTTCTGGACAAAAACAGACAAAGCAAGCATAAAGTTTTGAGACAAGCTTGCTCCTAAAGTAGGGGCAGAATTCTGGCAATGAAAGCAGTGAGCTGTCCTATCCAGAATGAAATGAGGGACAGCTAGTGAATTCGGGGTTACAAGAACTTTAAAAACAAACAAACCAACCCCTAAGACCTTGCCTCTGCACCCCAACCCCCAAACCCAACCCGGCCAAAAGTTGAGTATTATCTAATCTTCAGTGGCTTAATTCTTTGTTAAAATCATTTAAAACAGGGAGGAAGTTTGTAGCTTGAATTTCATACTGTCCTGTAAAATTACGGCAGTATATTGCACGTGACTTTTAACAGCACTGATGTTCAAATTAACTCTTGCCTGCATGCTTGAATCCTTGACTTATAAAGGATGAGTAACTTTCCAGTTACTTAGAGGATGGGCAAAGCTAACACTTTTTATGCCATTTTTCTACTTACTTACTTTTTTTCTTAACTCTGTCATCCATTTCTAGGAGAAGGTAGAGCTTGTTGGCTGCTTCTGAATCATGAAAACATTTTGCTCTCAAAAGGGAGCATACTATTTTCTGTTTCTCTAAAGGAGTATGCTTGGAATACGGAAAGTAAAAGATTACATTTTCTTTCATCCTTGCTAAACAGGTTCCTAGTGCTTATTTAAGTGTGCCATATTTTAGCCTTCAAATCATTAAATATTACAAGGCAAAGAATGTACTGTTTTCCAGCATTTATTTAAACATAAACTTGTTTTAAGATGCTGTACACCAGGTACATCTTTATTTTTGGTGTGAGAAATCTTTTCTTTTGTTCACACAGCATTGACAATTCAATTTCAAGACAAGATGTGTTTAAACCCTGTGTGTTTAGTCTTTCTCTTTGGCATACATGTTACTTGCAAATTGGTCCACTTAGAAAATTAGGGAAAAGCACTTGTTTCTTGTCCTGTCAGGAAGAGATCGTAAGAACTTGAGACTGCTTTTTTCAGACCTCCAGAAATATTTTTGGGAAGCAGTTGGCACAACTTGCATAATATAGAATATGCAGTTTAATTATTGTGTGAGATGAAATAACATGTACTACATGGTGAAAAATGCATGGCTTGTGTCCTTTGCAACTTTTATACATATTTCACCATAACAAAAATGGACTTCTGTTTCCTTTTGAAATGTATGAAATGTCAATGCCCTTTTGTTTTTCCCTTGGATTTAATTGTGTAAATAATTAGGTTTTCAACTGTAAGAGAAGAGTTTTTGAGAGTAGATGTTACTGCCAAGTATAATCTAATGGAAGTAGGTGCCTAAACTCATCTTTAAAAAAAAATTTGATTTGGCCTTGAGGTGATTCCAGAAGCTTCTTGAAAATGATCCTTGTGTCCTCTGATTTGTATTGTACAGCTGCAGCCAGAGTATGGAAGTGGGGCTGGAGCAGGATTGTGTTCAGTTTGTCATGCAGTATGTGATCTAGACAAAACATGCCATTCATTTGTCATTTAGGCTGAGTGTGTCCCTGTTTAGGTGTCCTGATAAACATGTACCTGACAAAGATCAGCTCTTGTTACTGTTGAGGGAACCTTTCGTCTCCAGGGGAGAAATTCTGGAATATCTCAGTGCAACACAATCTGAAATTTCATAACAGGGATGCATTTCTTGATGGACCATTGCTCAGAGAAGTATGAATGAACCTTACATGTAGAAATGCAGAGGACCTTGCTTTCTGAGTTCTGTTTGATATAGCGGCTTCTGTAATTCTGTTTAAGATCAGTAGTTTCACCCTGTGTTTCATGCCCGGTGTGATTTGTAAGTAACTAAATCTGCATGATCTAAGTAAGGTACCTCTGCTAAAATGACTGTACTTGTGGGTAGAGCTTACACAGCAGCCTATACCTTTGGATTTTTATAGTATAAGTTGATGCATCAGATCAAGTGAATCAGTATGGAAGTGTTCTCCATATTGAGAGGAAGTTGTCAAGTAAATAGATGCAATGCTTCATTTGTTTGAGCTGATACAATACCACTAGAAGACTTGATGAAATTAATTCCTTCCTGCTAAGTTTTCACTGATATTCAAGTTTTTCCTCCCCTAAGAATGGCAGTATCTGCAGCATGAAATGATTAGTATTGCTAAATAAAGTATTTAAATGCTTTCAGGTATCAATTAAAACAAGCTTTTAAAGTAATCTAATATGTATATATCCTTCATGAAGAAATGATAAATCAGTCAATGACTGACAGAGGTACAAATGCAGCCATGAATTTGCACTGCAGTAATTACTTTTTCTTAATATCAGATAGTATGTGATTAAATACCTGTGAGAAAATTAAATTTACGTGATGAATGGGTGTAGGATGAAGGTTAAGCTATTGTGAGAGCTGATACTGAGATGATTGTAGGAAAATATTACTTTGTTTAATTTATTATGTTTCAAGAGATTTCACTCTGTAAATTTGCACTGCTTTTTTTTTTTTTTCCAAATAGTTATCTTATTTGGTTGATTAACAATGAATACAACTGTTATCTGCCAAGTAGTAGCTTGGAGAATACTACATTGGTTTTATTGTACTACAGGTAATTAAATTCCATTAAAGTTGGTGGGCCTTTTCTTTAGGTTGTTGAAGTTTCAACAAAATGTCTGCTGCCTCTACTAGGTTTGAGACTACTGCCATCTTCTGTTTGTTCCTCTCATTAGTTTGAAGATAGTAGATGTCAGTGAAAAACCATTCTAAACTTAAGTAACTTCTCAAAGCTAAGGTCTTTGCAGAATATCTTAAAGTAACACCTTCAGGAGCACGTAGGTAGTATTTCTGTACATTCAAGTTTCTACCAAGAAGTCGAATCATGACCAGGGAACTTATGCTAGTAAGTTCTGTTGAAAGTTTTGGGTTTTAATTCATGAAAGTTCTGTTAGAAGTTTTTTTAAGGTCACTATTTTTACTTGATCCTTGTTTCTAGCACACTGTATATATATTTACTTATGCTTTTCTATGATTAGGGTCGATGTAGTAAGTTCAAACCTGTATGTTAGAATTTAATGCTAACCTGTGGTTTTATTTAGATGTGTGTGGGGAAAAAGGATGGGGGTGAAGAGAAAGTATAGGGGTTTTCTTTGGTTTGTTTTTTTTTTTTTTTAAGAAAAAAGTGCTTCTTAAAAGCAAGACACTACCATTTGAGGGATAATTTGTGCCAAGCATTTGCATTTAAAATAAAAGAAAGGATGAGGGTATCTTTATCTTAATAGTTTAAAGGAAAGACATGTCATAATTGCCCAAAGTTAAACCTGGCAAGCAAACCCATAGTATTGTAGGAAGAACACATTAAGTATAGATCAGTAATGTCTTTTTGCAACCAAATAATGTTAGGGCAGTCAAATTTTGTCAGAATGAGGCGTGCATGAAATAAACTGCTTGATACTTGTACTCCATCCCTGGAGAAGAGGGGAGTGTGAATTTATTCAGGGATGTTTTGCAAGCATGTAAGACAGTACTTTATGGCTCCTTTATTTATTTTTTAGTAAACAAACATTATTTTAAGACTAGCGACCCATTGGTATAAATTCAGTGGATGAATTCAATGTTTCAGTCAGTGACTAAAGTGTTGAATGAATCTCAGATTATTTTTTTTTTTGCTATTTTGTTAATGATTGGATTGGTTAAAGGTCATTTATGCAACTAATAGTCAGCTCCCTAAAACAGCATAGTTTCGTCTTTACTTGATCATTTAAAGGTGGCATCATTCATGGACACCTTTTTCTAACAATGAAATTGGCCAGCTTGTTTTACTGACCTTTATAATATTTATATTGTTTAATGTTTTCTAGGCAGCACAGCAAATAATTGAACTTCAAGAAGCAGCCCAAATAAATGCAGGATTGCAACCAACTAATCTGGGGAGGAACAACAGCTTACATGATATGAAGACTGTTGTAAAGACTTGGAGGAACAGGTTACCTATTGTGTCAGATGATTTATCGCACTGGAGCAGCATTTTCATGTGGAGACAACATCATTACCAGGGTAAAACTGCCTGGTCCAGCATGCATTCATCATGTAATTTTCCAGACAACACATTGTTTGAAATAAGTTCTTTGTATTTTTTTTTTTTTTATTTAAACATACAGGAATGTTGTTGATTTTGACAAGTGGTTTTTTTATTCAATTTCCATTTAAGTGTGTCATTATCTTAAGTCATTATTTCATATATATTGCTGTGTAAGGTATTGCTGTATATATATAATGTTATTTATAATGACAAACGTTTCACGTTTTATTTCTAGCCATTGTAACTGCATATGAAAATAGTTCTCAGCATGATCCTAGTTCCAATAACGCTATGTTGGGAGTTCATGCTTCTGCATCGGCAATTATCCAATATGGAAAGATAGCTCGAAAACAAGGGCTGGTCAACGTAGCTCTGGATATATTGAGTCGCATTCATACAATTCCAACTGTGCCCATTGTGGACTGCTTTCAGAAGATTCGCCAGCAAGTTAAATGTTATCTTCAGCTGGCTGGAGTCATGGGCAAAAATGAATGTATGCAGGTACAGTAGCTTTATCTCTGAAGTTGTTGCTGGAACTTGGAGGATTACAAGGGCCATCAGATACATCGATTTAAATAAACTGCCTATATACAGAACAGGGTCTGAATTTTGTTGGCTGTGTTATACCATGCATAGAGTGTTGCTTTAAGTAATGCTGCTAGTCAAAAGCAGTCATTATCCTCTTTGAACTGAATACTTTGAATATATTAAAAATTATCTGAATAAAAAGTAAGGTGGAAGTATGTTTTTTTAAATCTTCCAAGATAGATAAATGGGAGGGACTTAGAAAGTGGTATTATTTGCAATAGGAAGAAACAACACTATTGCAAGACTAACTGAAGCTCTAAGTCAGTTTGAGTTTCTGACTCATGAGTGATGGATGCTGGCAAACTGAAGTAAAATTGTATGTGTTAAAAGGAAAGGAAAAAATGTGATTGTAGGCAAAACCCACTGACATATGATTAAAAGGTCAGCAAACTGGGACCTTACAGAAATAATGTAATATAACATAATATAAATAATAATAATATAAAAAAACCCAAGATAACCCATCACCTGATGAATGCTGTCTATACTATCTAATAGTTTTGCGTAGGCCAGTGGAAACTTAAAATTGTTGTCAGTCCAGATTTTTTAAAATAAAAATTAAATACTAGAAACTCATGCTATTTAAATTTCAAGAGAATATTTTGGCTGTTGGTTTATGGCACTTTCATCTTAATAAAACCTTCAATTTTAGAAGGCTTTTCTCACTAAGGCTTATTTAACAGGGTCTTGAAGTTATTGAATCAACCAATCTGAAGTACTTCACCAAGGAGATGACTGCTGAGTTTTATGCATTGAAGGGAATGTTCTTGGCACAGATTAACAAGTAAGTATGTTGGCTGGAAGAGGAACTAGCACACATCTGAGAAAAATGCAGCTGAAGTATTTCAACACAGTATTTGAGCAGTAAAGATGTTCCATATGTGTATACCAGCCTAAAATTTGTCACAACTGTATAAGAAAGTAAAAGTATACGTGAGAGTTCCTTTGAAGTTTGAAGATGTAATGGTTGGTCATATTTCTAAGTATTGTAGGAAAGAACTAGTTAAAGCAAACATTCCACCAGTTCTTTTTACAAGAGTTTTGTATTTCAAGGGGTGAGATGGGAAGAGGCAGGGAGAATATATTTGTCCAAAGCTTTGCAGCTTAAGTTTTTGGTCGTCCCCCCCCCGCCCCGTTCTGTGAATACTTAGACAAACTTATGTCTAACTGACGTCTTAATATAGTTGATGAAAGGAGGTTGCTTTAATTATGTTCTTAATGTAAATATCACACATAAAACCAGGGGAAAAAAAAGGTTCAGTCTATAAACTTACAGCTACTTAAACAAAACTAGCCTACATCTTTGTTTCTCTCATTTCTGTTTCATTGTCATTGTGTATGTCCCATTAATAGCTGCAGCTGGTCAAGGCACAAGCAAATGTGTGGTGGTATAGTTCAGAGTGCTTTGTCAAATCTGCTGTGTGATGCAATATGGAAATGCAACACCCATTTCAGATAATAAAATTGAAAAGACTAATGTAGTGTGCATGGGAGACATCTTGTATCACAGTAATTAAACACCTAGGTACAAGCCTTGCTTTCATGCGACTACTTTTGTAATATTTTTGCTTTATGCTGACAGGCATCTTACTATTTTGAGGGAGATCTTTCTTTAATTCAGTAAACAAATATCTTAGCAGTCAAACTTTCTTCGGTGATGCCAAAAAACTGCTTC
Organism: Aquila chrysaetos chrysaetos; assembly: GCF_900496995.4. Taxonomy (NCBI): domain Eukaryota; kingdom Metazoa; phylum Chordata; class Aves; order Accipitriformes; family Accipitridae; genus Aquila; species Aquila chrysaetos. Next base: position 8,067,121 of record NC_044028.1, on the reverse strand, counting down.
AGATTTCAGCAGCTTTTAGTATGCATGGTATTTAATGGCAGTATTGCTACATGTTACATATGGGTGGAATAATTCCTTTACCACTACATTGTGGACACTTACGGAATGAAATCCATCAGGTTTTAAGCTGTACACTGCAACCTCACATAGCAATTTAAGTCAGGAAATGATGAATATCTTCTTGTGTAGATACAAGAGAGAATTTTAAATAGGCAGAATGCAATTACTTTGATGGAAGGTGCAGTTGGCTTTTTTTATGGCCGTAAGCGAGCTTAGTTTCAGCTGAGGTGTAAAGAGAAGAAAGTGTACCTCCCCCCATCTTTCCTAATTTTTTTTAAATTCACACAGATAAAGTAAGAGGCAGCTAAACTGTCTCTATTTGTTCTTTCAGGGTAGAATGGATAAAGGTTTCAGTTTAAAACATGGTTCTGATGTACTTACAGTTTCTTAATCTTACCAAAAAACATACAGGCATTTTAGCACCGCAGTTGAGGTCAGGAATTTATGAAGGTTACAGTTAGAAACAATGGCAGTGTTGAACCTGAGAATGTGTGACTACTGATTACCTGTGTGTCAACTAAACTGGAAGTTAAAGGTCACCTCTGCTCTTGCATCTCCCTGTGCTGCCCATTTGCTGAGCAAGGTGATAGAAACCATTTTAAAAAAGTCATCTCAGGTGTCAAGAATGATGGATTGTAGAGAAGGAGAAAAGAAAACCGACTGAAAAGTCCTCTTTTTATAAAGGAGAAGTAGTGATACAAAGCCATCTATCAGGCTGCTGCTGTGGTAGTTCACTTCAAAACCTCAATCTAGGGTGCAGAAAGCCTCTGAAAGCAAGCAACATATTAATGTAGCATAGAAACTAATATATACTTTGACAGACAAAGTTGCTTTCCTTTTTATAGTTTTGCTTCAATAGCTTGTCATTTTAATTTATCACTGTAATCCTCCAAGCTGATATTTTTAGATAAAAAATACTTTACAGTTAATTTTAAAAAATTAGTCACACAAGCATTACGTTACTTTTTTATGGTTTATTTCCACGCTTATTCTGTAAAGGAGAAGTGAGGCACTTTCTATTAATAAGGAATCTTGCAATGCTTTAAAAGTATCTTCATTTCAGTAATGTGTATGTGAGTTTTCTCTTCCTTTATTTTTATGCCTGAAAAGTTACATAGATTCAAGGGCTGTATATATATTAGGATGAATCATGCCAAATCTTGGAATAGGAACACTTGAGGAAACTTGGAGAAGACTTCAGAAGTATCAGACAAATAATCTTGTGGTTACCAAGAACTGTGTGATTAACGTTCATATTCCTTCACTTTTCCAGTTGTAAAATAAACTTTTAAAGCTGTGGGGATGACTAACTGACTTTTTCCAGATAATGTTGATTGTAAATTTTTTCATGACTTTGGTGCGAGAACAGTTAAGTAAGGTGTAGTCCTCCAAAAGATAGCTAATATGACATCTTCCCAATGTTGCTTTTCCGTACTGCCTTTTTTGATTAGCAGAGAAGCACTTTTTAATGCATTTGCTTCTGTTCTTCTTGTGTTATCATTTGTTCTTCTTCCTCGCAGTATCATTGCTTGGGTTGCAACTGCAGTGCACTGAAGTTGTTTGTTTTTTCAGGGAGTATCTGGAGATCTTAGACACTTACATAATTGTTCCCATTATGAAGCATTTACTTTCATAGGTGCTGAACTTTAAGACAAACAGTCATCAGGGACCTTACTAGAGAACTTAATGTATAAATATCATTAAGAAAGTAATTGAGTACCCTATCAGAAATCTGACTCTTACATAATTTAGTAACGTTTTGTTAGTATAAAACTAATATTCTTACTTGCCACAATGCAGGTCTGAAGAAGCAAACAAAGCTTTTTCTGCAGCTGTGCAAATGCATGATGTACTAGTGAAAGCATGGGCGATGTGGGGTGATTACTTGGAGAATATCTTTGTGAAAGAACGTCAGCTTCACCTGGGTGTGTCTGCTATTACTTGCTACCTGCATGCATGTCGTCATCAGAATGAGAGCAAATCAAGAAAATACTTGGCAAAGGTAAGATCTAGATGTTTAAAAAAGAATTGGAGCTCCACCCCTTCAGAAAAGGCTGGATAATGTTCAATGCCTAAATTCATGCAATTAGAGAAATATCAGTTACTGATGGAAAGCTTTAATTTAGGTGGAAAGTCTGCATGTGATTGCTGTTGAGTCACTGCATGTAACTCAACTTGGGTTTTTCTACTTCATTGGGATACCTGGAGTTTTCTTTAGGTATGGAACCTTTTTATGGGAGAAAGGGTAAAAATCACATCCAGCATTTCTACTATATAACACAGTGAAAAATCTGCAGAAAGGCATCCTTTGGTCCTTTAAAAAGTAACATAATTTGATGTCTGTTTATCATTACTATGGATAATTCATATTAACTTTTACCTCAGTGTTGCATTTTATTCCAAATAAGCCTTTTCTGTAAATTTTTACTCTAATTCAACAAGATTTCAGCCAAAAAAAGCTCTTTGTAGTATGTATTTCTTAGTTTGGGCATATTTACTTTAATCTCTCTCATGAAGAAAATTTAAAAAATGATAGCAGACTGTGGAAGACAATCTGAAACATGAAACAAACACAGAAAATATTTTTTTAGATTAAAAGGTGGCTTCGATAGCACTCTGAAGTTTGTTATTCTCCCTGTCTGGTTGCGTAACTGTTAGTGATTTTTAGTCAGTGCTTAATATATTTGCATTTAAATTAAACTGTAGAAAAAGTATTAGGGGTGGACAGTTAAAATAATTAAAAGCACTCAAAGAAATACTCTCAAGCTCTTGCATCAAAGTTAATTTATCTGAATAGCATATCTTAGGTTGTACAAATACACTTCATTTTCCACCCTCCCTCCTTCCCCCAACCAAAACCCCAAAGAATTTGTGGAATGCAGTCATGTTCATTTGCTTTTTGTCTTGTTTCATAGCAAGTAGTACACTTACGTTTATTTTTTACATCCTTTAAATATTATTTCTAAGGGAAAAAATGACATTGGCCAGGCATAATGAATGTAAGTTCTTATGTCTGAGGCAACTTTAACACTTAGAAGGACTCCGTTATCATATTAATAAGATATCTGTGGGTTTTTGTGCATCATAATGATTGATGTGTCTTGAATTTAAGCGCTGAGATGTCCTCTTGAAATTCTCTTTTAGGTTCTTTGGCTGCTGAGTTTTGATGATGATAAGAACACCTTAGCAGATGCAGTAGACAAGTACTGTATTGGTGTCCCACCCATTCAGTGGTTGGCCTGGATTCCACAGCTGTTGACATGCCTGGTTGGCTCAGAGGGCAAACTCCTTCTGAACCTTATTAGTCAGGTACAGAAGATAATCACATTATTGTCTGTAATCTTTGTTTTCAAGATGAGATACAAATATTTTTCAAAGCAAACTAAGAAAATGCCAAGCTTTAAAAATGCTATTGTTTGCAACTGTTGATGAGTTAAAAAATGGTAATTTCTCTCTATAAGTAGAATATTTTAAATTTCAAAGTGAGTGTTACTTAATGAGATTAAATCCAGTGAAATTGCATGCCATGTGTGCATGAGACATTATAGCTTTCCCTCTGGAATTCTATTTATTACATTTTTGTGAACATTATAGAATGCATTTAGAAATAGTTAAATGCTTGTAACATAGGAGCAGGGATGAAGAGTTGTTAGCATTAGTGACTAAAGGGCAAACTATTTCATTAGTGCTTTGTTTTTTATTAGACTTGATGTTAAAAAACAAGGCTCTGTCTGTCACCATCAGAAATCTTACCAGGGCTTTGTAAATTTTCACTTGAAGTTTAGCGTGACAAATGATTAGACAAATACGGATAAGGTTTAAGGAGTTAGATGAAGAAACTGACTTCCTGGGTTTGTACCTCTGAAGTGACAGATACGAGTTTTGATTAATTGTGCTTTGGGATTTTACTGCCTATTGCTGTTTGCTCTGAAAGAATCTAAGAATAGAACATACACCTGTATCTCAGTATAAAGTTGGTTTAAGCATGTCTGTAGACTAAGGGAGAATAAGTGACATCTTTCTGTTACTGTGTTTTTAGATACTGTTTTGTTACTGTTCAGCGCGAAGAGGGTTCAAACATGTTTTCAGAGATGTTAACTGTTCATGGTCTAACTTCAGCTCTGTTTTAGCATGTGTACAAGCTGGAAACATTTTGATGTTTGTTCATTCAGGTTAATGTAAAACAATTGTGAAGTCCTATTATTGTACAGGTGAACATACGAAGCTCTCACAGTAGCCTGTACCCCAGACCACTTCTGTCTGCAGTGCTCTGCTGTTTCCTGAAAACTGGCATAGGGCAGCTGTTGTGCTGAATTCCTCACAGTATTCTTTTTCTTTCCTTCCCTCCACTCCTGATTTTTGAGATACGGACTTCATGATCCATATGGGTCCCTTCCAACTTGGGATATTCTATGATATCCAGCTGCTTTTACACTATCCCTTTTCTTTGCTCTTTCAAAACTCTGAGAATGTATATTTTTTTAGAGAAAGAATATGTCCATGTGTGTTTGCATGTGCATTGATGCTTGTGTACATAAATCTAGATAAGTATGTGAGTGCATATGTATACATAGGTTTCCTTCTCTCTCTCCATAAAATTAAAATGAAACTCTGAAGAGACCATGCACCCAAACAGCTTAAGAAAGCAAAGTAGCTAAGGCAAAAGTTCTGATGCATGTGGCTTGCTATTGTCTTGGAATACCAATGTGCTCAGCTGTCTTCTGACAGTAGACAGAAAAAATTATTTCAATGAGTTGTAGACACTTTTTATTTGTTGAGATATGTCTAAAATTTTTAGAAGTGAGTGCCTACTTGGAAGTCTTACTGTAGTCAGAGCTTAGGCTCATAAATATCGCAGATATTTTTGTTTATCTTGCCTTTAAACTTCAGGACCATAGAAGGAATATAAAATAAAAAAATACTGAATTTTCTGTGTTACTAGTTTAAAACTCTAAGTTTGCAGAAGTACTAGAACCTAAACCTTACAATTCTCTTCAAATAATTTACTCTTCAATTACAGCACGAAGCATATGTGTGTCACGTTAGTAATCTGCCATAAATACCATGTTACTGAACAGTTAAATGCCATTGCAAAATTTCTACCCCTTACCATACCCATTTGGATGGAGAAAGAATCCATGATTTAATAAAATTGTGGCTGGAGAAGCCTCTAATCATGTCTTAAGATGCGCTTTATCATGGGTAGTACTTAGACACATCGTTTCTTTCCTCTAATAGATACTGAGATTTACAAATTTTAAGTGGATGCTGAATGTTAATATCTCCTTAGCTTTTTTTTTTTTTTTTTTTTTTTTTAATGGAGGCCATAAAGTCTCTTTTATTTTTGGGTGAAATTGGTATCCCCTTACATTAAGTGCCACAATTAGGTGGAGTAAAGTTACTCTCTAATGGGTTTTCTTATCAAGTATCGTGGGGCTCGCTGGGAATTGTGGCCTAATTTAAAGACTAACTGCTGTCATTATGTCTGTTTTTCTTCCATTATGTACATGAGTAAAATCTTTGAGCTGGCCCAGCTGGTACCCTGGCATTATGCTGTTTTCAGGTTTATTAGGCAATATGATCTGGAAGCCTTAATTAGGTAATGCCTTGTCAGTGTGTGTGGCGAGTTACCATTTCATCCTCTTTGGGTTTCTGTTACTGAAAGAATCTTTAATTTCCTAGTTTTCCATAAACCGTTGTTTAAAACAAGGAGCTGATTATTACCGAATTGCACTCATTTACAAAGAGAATCTGTACGTGTTGATCTGAACTATAGTCAGTTTTCCTGACTGACTGAGAAATATGTATATGTGTATCTCCAAATAGGTGGGAAGAGTCTATCCTCAAGCTGTCTACTTCCCTATCAGGACCCTCTATTTGACCTTGAAGATAGAACAACGAGAGCGCTACAAAAGCGGTGAGCTTGATAGTGATCAAATTGTTTGGGCTCTTTGTAACTTAGTTATTATTTTGAGGTTCACCTGATTTTACTGGGAAAATAGATTCTCTAGAAAACATACCAACTTATCAAGGCTAAGGAAAAAAATTCTTGATAAACTTTGCTTGCATTCATTTGTTTCTGTGAAGTTAAATCTAGAGATGGCTTGAGCTGTCTTGAATTTTCTTGAATAAGAATAAGTTTCATCTCCTTTGTTCTCATGTCACCTTAATTATTGAGAACCCATGTTCTTTACTGGTTTTTTTTATCTTTAAGAATTGGTAGAGAGGTAGAAAATTCTTGGATTACAAATACAGAAGAGCATCATAGTTTTCTAAGATGTTCTAGTCTAATTTTGGTTGGAAGAATGAACCATGCAACATTCGTTTTCTTTTCAAATGACTCAAACCTTTAAAAATAATTTTATAAAAGATGAGTTTATGTAACTCAAGTGAGGTAAACTGCTTTGAATAATCTGTACTTTAATGTCTCCATAATAACTTCTTATGGTGAATTTTCAAATAAAATGAGCATCTAAGTTCACACAAAATAATACTAGTTTTGGCTTTGAAGAAATGTTTGGGAGGTGGGGCAACTTGCACAACACCTTTCTTTCCAAGAACAAATCCTATTTAGAATTGTTATGTCAAATGATGCCACAGAATTTAGTTGTTCTTTTGTCCCATATAATCTCCTGGGAATCCCAGGAGAGCTACTTGAAGAACTCCCCCTTCTGTTGTGTATTCTTTGTTACAAAGTGCATTGTTTATTTAATTGCCCTTTTCACTTGGGAATTGATTCACTAAATTTCTGCATAAAATTTTGAAGTGCAGTAATTAAATAATGTCTTACTTTTCTTTGGGGTCCTCCTTTGGAGGAGGAGGAGATGCCTGCATACCATAATACTTCACTACATTCATATCCAGTGGCAGAGGTTTCTCCGCCAAATTCTTGGTATTGCTACATGCACAATTAGTGATAACCAATAAAATATTTTCGTAGAGGTTCTGCCACAAACTTACGGCTCTGTTGGTGGGTTGTGTGAAGTGGTGGGGGGTCATCTGATAAAGCAAGACTCTGTGCTTAATCACTGACTGATGTAGTTGTAATGCAAGAGATCAGTTGTTCTAAAAGATACACTCTACAACAATTTGTGTGTTGTTGGCACCAGCACGTCTATTCTTCAGTTACATGTGAGAGATATCCCCAAAAGGGAAGGAAGCAAACCCCCCATAATTTAAATAATTTGATCCTATGTGAAACAACGTCATTTACTTCAAGAGCATGGTTAGGTAGTGTGAAAGCTAAGGCTATACCTCCTGTGAGTTTTTGAAGAGTGTTTATATTGCTTTAGCTTTGGGAAGTCTGTACCACTGAACAGGCATTGGAGCAGAGTTTTCTTTCTAAAAAACAAATTTGCTTTCTAAAAAAAAATTTTTTTCTCAGATTTTCTGAAATTCAGTAGGTAATACATTAATACTTAATGCAAAGCTAAAGCAAATTCTTGGAACACTTTATTTTATGTCATGCAGGCATGTGTCAAGTTTATGAAAGGTAATTTTTACATTTTTTTTTTACATTTTCCGCTTTCCAGATTCTGGGCAACAACAGCCAAGTTCAGTTGGAAATCAGTCCCACTCTGCTTCAGATCCTGGGCCAATCAGAGCCACTGCACCAATGTGGCGATGCAGCAGAATTATGCATATGCAGCGAGAATTACATCCAACACTTTTGTCTTCTCTGGAAGGCATTGTAGATCAGATGGTCTGGTTCAGAGAGAATTGGCATGAAGAGGTATTTGGCTTTAATACACCTTCATACATGTGTATCCTCTAAAGAAAAGTTAACTGCAAAATATTTATCTAGAATTATTTTTAAACATTAAAACATAACTGTTTGTTTTGATTAGTAAACTGATGTATTTGTAGAACTGATTGTTCTGTTTGGAATTTTAAGGATCTTGGTTATTTCTGGAAGCAATACAGAGGTTTCCCCAAACTATTTAATTTGATAAATGCCTCTAGGACTTAAGCTGTTGCTTGTATTAACTGAAAATTTATATTTTTGCACTAAGTTTCACAGATACCAGTTTCCTTCTTGATCTGGTGGTCTGTGACAGGTGGTGATTATTGTCCGAAGTTTGAATTACAACAGATTGCAGATGGACATGCCACTCCACTTCTATTATTTGCCTCTCAGAGTGTCAGGCTATTCTGTTCTGTCTACCTAGCACAGTGTTTGTTTGAAGAAGGATTCCTTATATCACATCATTTTCTAATACATCACAAAATAGGAAATCTAAAACTTAGCTGCTGTTGAAAGAGCAAGGTGTACTTTGGGATGCAGCATTTCCACTGCTCAGTTTGTTCAATTGCAGTGCTAATAAGAATCAGTGCTGTGTCATTGTGACTGACTGTCTGATGCAGTTTAAAAATACAGTTTTAAATAAATGTTTCTGAGAGGATAACTTTACTATATAAAATGCACTGTGGGAATAAATACTTGGTGTCAAATCAGAAGGCCTAATCTTCCTGACTATTTTGTCTTTTTTTTTTTTTTTTTTTTCCCAATCCTTAGGTTCTTAGACAACTGCAGCAGGGCTTGGCAAAGTGCTATTCAGTTGCCTTTGAGAAAAGCGGAGCCGTTTCAGATGCCAAAATCACTCCCCATACACTGAATTTTGTCAAGAAGTTAGTCAGCACTTTTGGAGTAGGTCTTGAGAATGTCTCTAATGTGTCCACCATGTTTTCTAGTGCAGCCTCAGAGTCACTAGCTAGGAGAGCACAGGCAACAGCTCAAGATCCTGTGTTCCAGAAGTTAAAAGGGCAATTTACAACAGGTAAATGTTTAAAATGTTATTTTAAATGTTACTTTTAATCTCCAGAGAAATTTCCCCCCCAAAGTTCAATTGTGAAAGCATTCTGCTTTTCTATTCTTCTTCCAATGTTTTTCCTGAGAGAAAATATAGAAAACAGCACCTTTCTGTCATTCACCAAACCTGAAATAGTTTGTTCCAGTCTTCTGTGGAGTAGTAAAGATAATTCAAGTGAAAAACAGACCTCAACATAGAGAATGAGTATACTGTTGTATTTTTATTACCTAAAACTGTGGTCAAATCATATATGTGTTTAAAGACAAACTAGATTACTTCACTACAATATTTTTGCAACTCACTTAGAACTGCCTGCTATAGATGAGGGGCAATAATGATCTCTATTTTATGGTGATGCCAGAATTTAATGAAATTTTCACCCCAGAACTCTAAACTGACAATATTGTGTGAAGTCTTTCAAAACAGCCTACTTCTGATGGGTAAGATTACTTTAGTGTTTTGGATAACTAGATTATAAAAATCCTATTACACAAATTTACATCATTGTTAGGTTAATTGAATCAATAACTTTGATCAGACCTAATAAAAAAGATACTTAAGGAAAGTAGCTCTTTTGTTTCATTCGTTTTCTCTTTATCAGTGGAGTTACATGTTTGAGTATCTGATGCTGATTTAAAATTCTAAGCAAAGCTTATGCATAGTAGAGCGTGGCTTTGATATATTTGATGAAAAGTGTTAAGGCCATGCAGCTGTATATGACAGAAGGTGACACTGATTGGCATCAGTGTTTTGGATTGCCAGGATTTTGAGTTTTGTATCTATCTATCTAAACTACATCAGGTTTTCCTTAAAGATAACTGTAGAATTAGATGAAAATGATTAGTTAAATATAGGTGTTGATTTTTTTTAACAGAAGAATTCAAACTTAGTAGTTGTTCAAAACTGGAAAGTTAGAATTTTTGTGAAGATCTGGGTTTTCATCTTTTTCTGAATCTACTTTTCTCTTTACCCTACTGGGACTCAGATGATTCTGGCATGAGTTAAAACTCTATCATCTTAGTTTTATAGTGATTTAAAAAAATCGCCTTTCCACATCAAGCTGGTTCCTCTGCAAAAGTGAATCTTGCATTGAAAAGTTATTCTTGTTAGAATTCTAAGTTGCATAAAGTTGCCTTAACTTAAAATTACTTGAGGTCTACACAGCTACTGAGCATTTACAGAGTTTGACAAATAGACTTGCGGTGTTTTTTCAAGCATTTTACTGATAATGTTGTGAAAATAAGTGAACTGATGGGAATCTTGTGAAAGTAACCCAGTTGTAGATATGCCCTACATATCTTGTGCACGCTATGTGTCGCATGATGTCCTTTCTGAGGCACAACAGTTGCATGACAGCAGATAATGAAAGTCCTGAACCATATGATTAGATTTTTAATGGATGAAGTGTACTAGGGAGGGAAATGGAAGTGGAAACATTTTGTGTGTCTTTAATGGAAGCATACAGGGTGGGGGGGTGGAATCATTGGGCAATGATTAATGGAATAGAATATAACAAATCCAAATGCTGGATTCTGTACCTAGGGTAGAGTAACGCTGGGCACAGGTATAAATTGGGAGAGGAGTGGCTGCAGAGCAGCCCTGCAGAAAGGGATCTGGTGGTGCAGGTTTGACAGCAGGCTCTATAGGAGTCAGCAGAGTGCCCTGGCAGCCAAGAGGGCAAACTGTGTCCTGGGGGGCATCAACCACAGCATAACCAGCCCGTCAAAAGAGGGGATTATTCCCCTGTATTCAGCACTGGTGTGGCCTCACCTGGAGTACTGTGTCCAGTTCTAGGCCCCACAGTTTAAGAAGGATGTGAAGGGAGGTACTTGAATGTGTCCAGAGGAGGGCAACAGAGCTGCTGACAGGGCTGGAAGGAATGTCCTGTGAGGAGCGGCTAAGGACTTTGGGCTTGTCTAGTTCGGAGAAAAGGAGGCCAAGGGGCGACCTCATCACTCTCTGCAGCTTCCTGAGAAGGGGACGTGGAGAGGGAGGTGCTGATCTCTTCTCCTTGGTAGCCCGTGACAGGATGCGTGGGAATGGTTCAAAGCTGCACCAGGGGAGGTTTAGACTGGACCTGAGGAAGCATTTCTTTACCGAGAGCATGGTCAAACACTGGAACAGGCTTCCTAGAGAGGTGGTCGATGTCCCAAGCCTGTCAATGTTTAAGAGACATTTGGACAATGTCCTTAATAACATGCTTTAACTTTTGGTCAGCCCTGAATTGGTCTGGCAGTTGGACTAGATGATCATTGTAGGTCCCTTCCAACTGAAAAACTCTACATTTAATACAAGTTTGGACTTGCTTTTCATTTTTAATAATGGTTTATATGTCCTTCCATTGCAGTAGCAGTATAGTCACTTTTTTATGATTGTAAGTGTTGTTGATATGCTCAGTTTTTGTTGGATTAGAGTTATTTTTGGTCTGTCATAGTATCTCTTAGTTTCTTTCCTTTGAGTGTTAGAGAGATCTGGGGTTTCAGAAGGTATAAAGGAAAACTAAATGCAACACCAGGCTCAAGTCTGCAAAATCTAAAGTAATGTTTCAGAAACAATTAAGAAAGTTTAGTTACAATTCAGTTACCATTTTTAGTTAAAACAAAAAATGGAGAGGATTTTCGGTTTTTATATGCTGTTGTGTATCTTTTGCATGTCTTTATGATATATAAACAGCAGTTAAGGTTTTCAGGTTTGCTGTCTAATCACAGCTTTTATAAAGAATTATATGGAACAACATATAAAACAAAGAACGACAACACAGGCCTGGACATAAAAATCATGTAAAGTCATCAGATGCAATGTGTTTCTCAGTAAACTTTAGTTTAATAATAAGTAATTACTTTCTGTATATTTTTGTGTTGAAGAGTTCATGTTTTATTTTTCAAGTATGAGTAAACATGAATGTCTACAGGATTAAAATAATTATTTTGCTTAGTGCTAGGTTTGGTTTTATTTTAATCTAATAAATTCAGTGTTTTAATTCACAAATGAAGTGTGGGAAAACAGAAGAAATTAAACTGATCAATATACTTATGCATTTTTGTAATTCAATTCATTATGCAGAAAATGAAAATAAGGTTTTTATTAATTTTGTAATAACAGTAAAATGCACATAAATAAATGAATAGGATTGTAATTACTGTACTGAAAATAACAAAGGCTGTTTTAACATTATGAGAAACCATTTGTAAATCATGCCTACTGTGTCCTTTTGTCACACTAGAATGTTATTGTTTGTTTTTTTTTTCTGATTCTCAGTACCAGTTGCATTTAGATGATGGACAGATAATTACAATGGTTGTCTTCCATTTCAAAAGTATCCAAGCTGAGGAGCTGTCTTGGAGTAAACTCTTTTCTTCATTTATTTCTAGATTAATGTTGGCAGCTATGTTTTATAGACACTGTCAACTCTGTTTGGTTGCATAATCATTTCCATCAACATCTGAGTTGCATCTTGATTCCTGTTTGGAGCCATTGGGGACTCTCACACCTTTTCTTATATTCTAAATACTTTGTCTGCAGTAGTCTGGACTGTTGGAGCTTTGATAGGTCATCTTTTTCTATCCAAACATTATGTATTTTAAAACCAGATTTTACTTTGAATTTTTTTTTCTGGAACTTCAAATGCATAGTTCTTTGACCATCTGTTCTTTGTTCCTTCTCTCCTTTTCTGCTGAACCTTTGACATCAAAGAACAGGCAAATGCTGAGAAATGTTCCCTTTGAGACCTCTCTCAGCAAAGAAAAGAGAAAAAATGCCTCAATTGTTCATTTGCGGGCAGATGATAGTTTAGTGTTTGGATTGGCTTCTTTCTGCAACCATCTCTCCACTCAAGCTGAATACGAATGGAAAATTCCAAAGTATACCTTAAAGGGCACGATAATTTTCTTGAGAGTTTTGGCACCCAGCACAATGAATTATTTACTGCGAATGGAAACTCTGTAATCAGAAGGAAGCTTCTTGAAGTCCTGGTGTGTTTCTGAAGTGTGGGGAGAGGTCAGGGGAAAGAGCTCTGCTAATAATTTTCAGGGTTTTTTAAGTTGTTTGTTTTTTTTTTTTTTTTTTTCCCTCAAGAGTGAGCATAGCATCACTTAGGTAGCTCTTTCTTTACTTCCCTTCTAATTTTTAGATAACAGGACGTTATCCAGAAAATCCAGATGAACAGATTGGAGTTAGCATTGGATTTGACCTTGGTCTGGTCTTTGCAGTCTTGGTTTTCTGGAGGTGACTGATAAACCAGAAGTCCTGCTTTGTATTTCTGCTTTAACTGTCACTGAGATTTTTCATGTTTGTTGGTGCTCTCCAAAAGTTCTTGTGAGATTAAAAAGAACTTTTGGGAAAGTACAGAGTATGTAAATGTCTGAATAATACTTCAAAAGCAAGACATCTCCTCTCTCTTGGAGAATGCTTGGATCTTCTTCAGTATCATATTTATAAAGGATTTGAACTGCTCTGCAAAGCTAAGCTTACATTTCAGTCATAAAGTGGCATCTTACGTGATGGGTGTCCTGGCTCTTTAGTTGAAGATCTTTGGGTCATGAACTTTCTTAAGCAGCTTCGTCTATGGTCAGAATAATCTTTAAAATCTTGCAAATGAGCTATTCTTGTGTGAAAAGCATTAACTGATTAGAACGGTTTTCTACCAGTGTAGCAGAAAGGGTTGGTTTTAGTTTTTAAGGCTTTGTTTGGAGGTGTTTTCTTTGTTTGTTTTTTAATGGTATGTTAATGTTCTGTAGGTCAAGGGTTTTGAGGGCACAGAGCATTTGGCATTCTAGTTTTGCTAACTCAAGTGTATCCTTTTTTTGTGTGGCTTCATGAGAAATGATGGTACAGCCCTCATTCAGAAAGTATTAAGCTTTATCTAGTTGTGTTAAGAACCATCAGGAATTTTTAGGTTTGTCTCGCTGGCAAGGAAGATTGTGCCCCCTGTTTGTCCTTTCAATGAGAGTGGCAAGAACTTGCCAATTATGCTGGATTGGATGGATTCAGGTAATAATTTTTAAGGTGTTCAGGACTTTGAATGACTGTATTTGTTTGAAATACGTATATCGCACTGTAAAATCTTTAGCAGCATTGAGAACAGAGAGCAAGCTTCCTCAGTTGAAATGCAGTCTGTAAAGTATCATGGTCTTCTGTGAATATCTCCATTAAAGATGAGGAGGTAAACTTCCTATTCCGTTTAGGAAAAGATGGTATAAGCAGTAAGGTATTTTAGACCAGCATGTGTTAGCTTGAGAAGATGTTCTCCAGTAGTAAGTACTGGAAAAAGTGGATTTGTTTTAAACAGAAATACTATTTATATAGATTAAGATGTCTGCAAAGCAAAGAGACTTTGTACACAAGTAATGGCTGGTCTTGTATTTCCCTTTCTTCCAACTGAAGTGATTTTTCTTCTCAGATGGGCTCTCTGTGACATGAGCAAAAAGACTAATTGAACTCTCTGTTTTTCCCATCTGCCACTGGGAAACAGAACAACAGAAAAATCCTAAAATAGGCATTTCAATAAACTAGAGCTATTCTCGTGGTGAACTGACTGACTTTTTTTGTAAGGAATATATATTGATGCATATTTTTACTACTTTGGTGATTCACATTAGCACAAAAACTAGTTGCAATTTGGGGATACTTTCCTGCGCTTCAGGGATTCAGGAGATAAATGAGTCAATAATTTTGCCACTTTCATGAAATGATTTACTCCCACTGCTCACTAGAGGGTAGGCTTGGGATTATAATAAGAGCGTTCTACAGTGATATTGCAATAGATGCATTGGCCATACCAGGTAGAAAAAGAAAAGGGAATATTGCAGAGTTATACTAATTTCTAACATCCGTAAATATGAAACTGTATTTTTCATTATAGACTTTTTTTCTTATAGAAGTGGAAAGGATTTTGTATGTGCTGGTTTTTTGCTCTGTTTTGGGCTAGCGGACTTAAGACTTTCACTGAAAGCTTTTAGCGTATCAGTATGTTGTGGATACACAATGAAATATGTTGGGCTCTGTGTTCTCTGATACTCTAAGTAACAGAACAGCAAAATGAAAGCAATCCTAGGTTGCATTATTTTATTTGGTAATAGTTCCTGTACATGTAAAGAAGAGAACTTGAAGAAGAAGAGTGTATGTATAGAATTATATGAAATCTTCTGGCTAAAAGAACATATGTTGTAAGCTTGTTTTTAGGAGTAAGTCTTGTGGATAATAGGAGTTTTGAGTGGTTTTAATTGTGGTTGAAAAAAACTTTTATATGCAGTAATTACTGTGTGCATGTACTTAATTCACGATTAGCATACTTGCAGATAGATAGATGCTTGTAGTATATTTGTGTGGTCAAATTAATTTCCCCTCTGAGCAGCACTCGTGATTGTTTTGTTTTGGGTTGGTTGGGTTTTTTGTCAACTTAGGAAGATATTGTGTGTGTGTAACATACTGAAACGTAGGTTCTGCAATAGGATTCAAACTAATTTTTGAGACTATGTTAATTTTCTCTTGTATTGAACCATAATGAAGTTTCTGTTTGCTTTAGCTGTAAATCTCAGAAATACTGAATCGACATTCTCTGTTTCTTTTGTGCTGTTGCTTTTTTACTTGTAACATATTGAACTTAAAGTGGCATCTTTTAGACTCTGGTAGAGAAGTGGTTTTTGAAAATTCAACTGTTAGTTAACTTGCACAATTTGGGATGCCATAACTAATGAGGTTACAGAGAGAGCAGTTTATTTTCGTATACGATTGTGTTTAATCTCTCACTGTTGTGGTACTGAAGTGCTGAACCATAATTTAATTAGTGTATGTGGTTTCCTCATTTTCCCTCTTTTGAGAAATTCAAACATATTTATTAATTTGCTGTGTTCTGAAACTGTAGCGAAAGCAGTGTTGAGAAGATGGCATTGGTGTTGGCCCAGAAAATTGTTGATATTGCAGTGATTTCTGTTACAGAATTATTTGCATAGTGTATTGAAGACCACGTATTGACCTTGGGAAAGTTCTTGCTTCACTTGCACATGGGCTAGAGGAGATAGTTCCACACTGCAGTACTGTTGTGTTGCAAAGGAAAGAGCAGGCTGTTTGCATAATATTGTCATTTTTGCTTAGGCTGTCATATCTGTTCTTCCTGTGATGGCATGCAATTGTTATCTAAGCCAGGAAAGAATAAAGAGAATTTTCTTGCAGCTCAGTATAGGAGAATAATAGTAATAGCAGTTTTACTACTTGTCCTGCAGTTGTTCACAGATTCTACATTGTATTCTCAGTTGAGGCTCTTTCATCGCTTTTGAAAGTAAAAAGCCTCCATTGATTTTAAATAAATAAATAACTTTTAATGAAACAGGCAGAAAATTATAGTGCTAGACTGTAAAATAAGCTTACTTTTCCTCTTTCACTAAATGATCTGATCTAATCTAATCTATTGGTTTGTTGCTGCTTTTTTTCTATGCAGTCTGGCTGGTTGCAGTGTAGAGATAGTTAAATACAGTAGTAGTATTTGAAATTTTCACAGTGTATTTTTCTAAGGTTTACATGACTGTAAAACAGGAAAATCTTGGGAAGATCATTATTTACTAAATAATAGTATTTTCAAGCTGTGTACAGAAGAGAGGCAGCACATGCTGACAAGTTTAAGTTATATATAATTTTAGGACTTTACTACAAGATTTTCCATAGAGGTGAAATATTCAACAGAACCTGTCTTTTAAAGGCCGTACAGGTCTATGTGTGTGTTAGGTTTGCACTATTGAACTATACGATTTGTTCTCCTCCAGCATCTTCTGTTGTAGTGTTGTTGCTGTTGTATGATCCTATACCAATTACACTCTGACACTTCCTTAATGATTCTTATGTCTCTTCTGTGTTTGTCTGAACCTGCTAGTTTTTCTTTGCGTTTTAGGGTTCATAGGTAGCTGTGTTTCTCTGCTGGACTTGCTTGGTAGTATGCTTTCCTTATTTTGTGTGAGTTGCTGATTGTAGTACCTTTCTGTTTATACTATAGTATTCAAAACTGGTGTGATGCCTTTCTATGTAACAAGTGTGTGTCCTGTATGTGGAACTCCTTAAAGTATTTTGCTTCAAGGCATGTGGCTGAAAGAACCTCTTTGCAAATGCAAACTTTTGACACTTTATAGTTAAATACCCTATATAGAATTTGAAATGCTGGGGATGTGTGTATTTTTTTTTTTTTTTTTTTTTCTTTTAGACTTTGACTTCAGTGTGCCAGGGTCAATGAAACTTCACAATCTTATCTCTAAACTGAAGAAATGGATCAAAATTCTGGAGGCCAAAACTAAGCAGCTTCCAAAGTTCTTCCTCATAGAGGAAAAGTGCCGCTTTCTAAGTAATTTTTCAGCTCAAACTGCAGAAGTAGAGATACCTGGAGAATTCCTTATGCCAAAGCCAACACATTACTACATCAAGATAGCAAGGTAACCTAAAAATACCCTTTAGTAGTTGTAAATCTGAAAACAGAGAAGAAAATGGAAACCTCCTCCATCCGTCCACTTTGTAAAAGTAGATGTTGTGTATATTTCATATATTTAAATTCCATATATAGAGTCATACTTTGGTATAACACCTTTATTTTTTATTTTATCCTCCTTTGGTAATTTTACATTGTCTCACTAAGCAACTGTACTGTTATATGAAGCGTATATTTGGTTTTCTTTTATGTTGATTTTAGTTGAGAATACTTGATGTCAATAGAGGTACTACTCTTCAAAATAGTGATAAAGGTCTGATCTAATGATTAATTTTGCTCGAGAACTGTGTTTTCGTAAAAACAAAATCAAACAGAAGAGCTTTTTGACTACAAAATAGAAACCATGGGCTAGCTAGATAATAGAATTGTACCTTGTAATATAGTTGCACTGCCTTATTTCTTCGGTGGTTTGTTGGGTTTTTTTGGTTTGTTGTTTTTGTTTTTTTGGGGAGTTTTAGGGGTTTGTTTTTGTTTTTTGTTTTTTTTTAATGTCATGATTTAATAGCAGAGGAGATTAGCTCAGATGCTTTAATATCCCTTTCTTCCTGATAGGTTTATGCCCAGAGTGGAGATAGTTCAGAAACACAATACTGCAGCTAGAAGACTCTATATCCGAGGCCATAATGGAAAGATTTACCCATATCTGGTAATGAACGATGCTTGCCTGACAGAGTCTCGTAGAGAAGAGCGGGTATTACAACTTCTTCGCCTTTTGAACCCTTGCTTAGAGAAAAGGAAGGAAACCACAAAAAGACATTTGTTTTTTACAGGTACTGAAAAGAGGGATTTTTATATTATTTTTAAATATATGTTATACGCAAAGATTATAATTGCTAAAGTTTTTGACAGCTACTAATCACTGATACTGAAGTTTTTGAATATTCAGAAGGTAAATTCACATCTGTCTAGGTGATTAGTCTTTTCTAGCATTGTAGCACCCCTCTGAAGAAGTAGAGTTGATTGCAGGCAATCTAGGGTGTTTTTAGAAGAGTTTACACGCATCATTTATGGTATAAAGTTCAGTTGTGAATAACGTATAAGGCAGAGGCATGCCCATCTGTTGCTATGGAAATAGATACATGTACTTCAGAACAAGTGTTTAGACACAACTGGGGAGGGACAGAACAAAACTTTTTCTCCCCCAGTTGCAATATATAAATATTGACTTTCTTTTACCTCTTCCACATAACACAGAAGAAGAAACAATTTTTTTGTAGAGCTTTGAATTTTATATATACTTTCTGAATTCTCTGATATGAGAACATATCTTTGTAATTTTTGAAGTAACTTTGTATATCCATGGTGATGTTTACTTTCAGGAATATATACTGACTGGTTAGTTGTTGCCAAATAAAATCCATTCATAATCTAGATACTGGATGCAGGACTTCTGTTGGGCGTACTTCTGTGATCCCGTAAAAGGTTACTTGGTTTGGAGAGTGCACTTTGCCAACAGCACCACCTGGCAATGCTTAAACATTACAGAATTAACAAACATAATGGTAAGGAGGCCTTAATGAGGACAGTTAAGGAGGGTTGCAATATGATTTATGTGTATAAATGGCCAAAATACTCATGTAATAAAAAGGTCACATAAATAAGCATTTCAAAACAGGAACAGTGAATGAAGGCTGAACACACGGTCTTAATTCTTTCTCTTTCCTTGTGTATCTTGGCTTTTTCATGTGTTGATTATAAATAATTCATTCATGAATTGAGGAACAGAGAATATCCAAGTCTCACCTGGCAACATACTTGATCTGCTTGTGGTTCAAATACTAATGTAAATGCTTTAAAATAGTTAAGCTCTTGTGTTTTCCAGATACTAAGGTTGTTGGCAAGTACCAGCTTACAGCTGTGTAGTTACTTCATATTAATATATAAATACTTCTCATTTCAGAAGGCCAATGAATCACTTACTAAATTCATATAAATGAGTTCTGTACATTGCATTAGTCAGTTCTAATAATCCTTGGTTGGTGAGGAGGAAATATATTATGGATAAGAGAAACTTTTATCAAAGACGCTAAGGCAAAGCTGCTCCTTTGCTGTTGTCCTTTTAAAAAGTGCTGAGATCTGATTTTAAAAAAAGTACGGCTTTATCAGTCCTCCTTTTTGGGCTAATAGTATCTATTGACATGTAGTTGCTGTCATGAGCTTGGGTGGCCAGATAATGCAAGTTGCACTTACAGAGTTAGAAATGCATATTTGAGTTCTAACTTGAAAAAGACCAAAATGTACAAGCCAAGGGATTTGTTATAACAAAAAGTAAATATAGTACCTCTACATATATGAAGACAGTTTTGCATCGCTCTGAGGCCAAAATAACAGAAATGCGGTAGATAAAGCCTTGAAAAATATGGTAAACAAGGCCATTGATACAGAAATATATCCCCTATATAACATGATTAGTGAAGTAACATGTTTTCCTTCAGAGAGCTGTTTTTAAACTATAGTGTTTTTGGAAATAATTCTGTACCTTGTGTTTGATACTATTTGAAAGAACCTAAAGAACATTCATTTCTCTGCTGCCAGAGGTTAATGGAAGCAGGCCAGAAGAAATAGCTCATTAACACCCCTCCCTTCTGCAGAATGCATTTTCTTCTTTAAGATTGAAGAAATTACATCAAACAATTTAAATGCATTTAAACAACTTTTCCCTATATTTCTGAGGTTAATTATTACAGCTTCTGAGACAAATGATGGGAGAACAGTTTTGGGGGTAACTGGAGGTCGCTGTCAAACAGTACAAGCAGTCTCACTGGAAAAGCTAGCTATGGAAGAGGCCTTGTCTGTCTTGATGTAGGTGGGGATGCACATAAGACTCAGAAGGGTGATACATCTGCTGAGCTCCATGAAAGTGCAAATAGGGTTTTTGCAAGTTTACTGCTCATCAAGGGAAAGCTCAGTGGCTTAAGTTTTCTTATTATTGAATATTTCCTTATGTCTTCCCTATGTTATTTTCAAATAGTATCATTTAAACATCTGTTCCTCAACTATGTTCAGATTTTTTTCCTCCTGTTCTTCTGAATCACTTTAAATACCCTATTGAGTTTAGTAGTTTTGTTGTTCAGAGTCATTTTTATTGACATAATGCCAGTGTCATGTAATCAGATACTACAAACCCATTTGCATCTGAACAAAATATTACCCTCTTTTCTGCAGATAAAGAAAAGTAGGAAGAATAACGAGTGCTCAATTTTTTTTGCTAATATAGTTGAGATGTTTCTGTTAAGATAAAAAAAATCTGCTATCATACATGCTTTGTTTTTAACTGAGCTTGTGAATTAGTTATGAGTGTAGTAATAAAAGTTTTCTCTTGGTATACTTCAGTTGATTAGCACAGTTGTGTTTTAAGGGCTGATACTTGAATGCTAATTCTTCTCTTAGTATTTGGGTTATGGATTAACTGTTTTGTTTTGTTTTGCTCTCTCTGCCCACCCCCCTACCACCATCCTCTCTCACCCTTCTGAAATTACTCCTAGTCCCCCGTGTTGTAGCAGTTTCTCCACAGATGCGTTTGGTTGAAGACAATCCCTCTTCTCTTTCCCTGGTGGAGATCTATAAGCAACGCTGTGCTAAGAAAGGCATTGAGCATGACAACCCTATTTCTCGTTACTATGACAGACTGGCAACGGTCCAAGCACGGGGGACTCAAGCTAGCCATCAGGTATTAGAATATATAATTAATTTTAATCAAGGGCTTTTCCTGAGGACTCTATGATACTGTGTCCAATCTGCCCCTGCCCTGACCCTTCACCTCTCATTAGATGTGAGACAGATATATTTTGCAGAGGTAGTGTTTTGATTTTTGGGGGGTTTATTTTGTTTTTGTTTAATGTATTCTTGGGAACGCACATTTCTTTAGTGTTTTAGATTATCTTGGAAAGCTTCAAAAAAGCTGTATTTGTTTTACTCTAGGTTGTTTTGGGTAACTGCAACTGAAAACAGGCAAGGCGTTGATTGCTTTTTGGCCCTTTCATATAGTGCTTTGAAAATAATTAATTGATAACATGGGAAACAGCATTCCTAATTTACATAAGCAGTTACAGCATGGTATTCAATACAGGCTTCCCTATGTTCTTCTAATGTATCTTCTAAAATTACCAGTGGATTCATTTCATCTAAGTCAAATAGAAACAGTTGAGTAATCTTACCCTAATAAATGATAGTACTCAGAAAGAACAAAGCTCCCTCTCTCTGTAACCTCCATCAAACATCCGATTGTGATAAATAAGGTTATTTTATGTTTTTTATCTTAAGGTTAATGCAAATTCTTACATAAAATGCAAGTCCCATTTCAAATACAGCTATTAGAAAATACATATATAAATGTATCACAGACATAATTTAGAGAAACTATCTTTTCAGGCTTTCTTTGTTACAAAATAAAATGAAGTGTTACGTAACATCTGTTTCTATTTTGAGAATTTTTCCTTCAGGTTATGAAACTCTTTAACAGCCATTTAATTGAAGTTAGTATGACTATCATGCTTTCTGGTGTAATAGAACAGATCCTAACTTTATTTCTTTTTCTAATTAATTAGGCTAGTATATGCTACAGTGATTAAATATTTTGGTAGATTGCAAATGTTTCCATCTAGGGGAAAAAACTATTGCACAGTGTTCACTGACAGAACCAGGTGAATAGAGCTCTCAGCTTTTATCTTTTTGTATTTTTGAGGTAATTTTGTTGTAATAATACATGATACAAATTACTTTACCAGTGTTTTTCCCTATCTTGTGTAATAAAAATCCTTTACCTTTTACCCTGCATATGAAGAAACCATGCAGAGAGCCATCTTTAGGTTGCATGCTTTGTAGGTCCCATGTATAATTTCAAATTTTGCTATTATACTTAAAATACAGGATTTTATTTTATTGCTGCAAAATGCATATCCAGCTTGTAGTGACCCTAGAAAATGGTGAGTATGTTCCGTTAGTTTCCCATAAGGAGGTGCAGCATTGTGAGTTGAAAGTCTTGAACAGAAGATATTTCAAATCAGGTCATATAACTTTTCAGTTTCAGGTTTTCTGACATGCCTGTTTGCAGTTCTTATGCTTATATGATTTTTATTAAAAAACTTAGTCTTTTCAGATAAAGAATATTTTCTAGCTGTGCAGAGGATGGGCTAACAAAGTATTATGTGTGCTTTGACAAAGAAGTCAGGAAACAGTGTTGGATTGAAAGCGTCCAAGTTCAGGATGTTTTTCCTACAATGGGATGCAGCAGTTGAGAGAAGAAGTTTGGTAGTTGCTTTTGGCATGTTTGTCTGTTGCTAAGAAGCGTATTAAAAATGATCGCTTTCAACTAATATTTTTCCTATGTAGGTTCTCAGAGATATACTTAAAGAAGTACAGAGTAACATGGTGCCGCGCAGTATGCTTAAGGAGTGGGCTTTACATACATTCCCCAATGCTACGGATTACTGGACTTTTCGAAAGATGTTCACTATTCAGTTAGCCCTAATTGGCTTTGCAGAATTCATCTTTCATTTAAATAGACTCAACCCTGAAATGCTGCAGATTGCCCAGGTATGCTTTAGTTTGTTCTAGATGCATGCTGTCATCTTTGATCAAATGGAAATTTGGACTATACTTTTGAAATGAGTCAAAACAGTAATTTGACATATATAATTAACAGTGCATTTCAGTAGGCTTTTCATTTATATGTGATTGCACATCATGTAGGTAGTAATTTAAACTGCAGTCCCTGTGGACATCAACTCTACCTTCTGTGGTGAGAATTTAGAACTTTGTCTGTGAAATTGTTCTTAGATATTGGAACTGTTCATGTAAGTAACTGATAAGTCTCTTTTTAGCCCTCCTTCAAATATAATGCTTTGAATATATCTCTGTGTCAAACAGATTTAAAGAAAAAATAAAAAAAATTAGAGCTTAATTTTCTTAAAGGGGAATGCCCTTTCTCAAATACTGTTCTCTTTTCAGCATTGCCATCATGTCAAGCTACAGCTCCTATTAATAGTGATTTTTCTGTTTTAACCCAGCATTGAAAATGAGGCTTGCAACCTTAGTAGGGCAAGGGTGGTATATATTAAAATCTTAATGCCATTTTAATGCATAGAGTGCTATACTCTGTATAACAATTAAGATTCTTTAATCCCTCTAGAGAAGCGTTCAGATGCTTACCCAGAGTGAACAATGCCTAGAGAATGCTTACCCAGAGCTGGGATGCATAGCGAATGGAGATCTGTCTATCTGCATGACTCCTTATAGATCATACTACAGAAGAACCTATTACTTAAGTTTGATGTTACAATAACATGTATTTAGTAAGGGGGCTTGGAGACACGTTTTGAGAGAAATACATACCTGACTTTGTGCATGCCTTTGATTTTAACTTTTTTGCTCAAGGACTGTTTGACTGAAAGAATGAAAAGCTATTGGAGTACTATTTGTACTCTGAGTATTAACAGTAAACAAAAATCCAACTTCTTTTGGTTTCATTAATGAAAATCTGTTCCTGTAATTACTTTTGTGCATCTTGCTTTTAAATCCAGGATACTGGCAAGCTAAATGTAGCTTACTTTCGCTTTGACATTAACGATGCTACTGGAGATTTGGATGCCAATCGTCCAGTTCCATTCCGGCTTACACCAAACATTTCTGAATTTCTTACCACCATTGGGGTGTCTGGTCCACTGACTGCATCTATGATTGCAGTAGCTCGCTGCTTTGCACAGCCAAACTTTAAGGTTTGTATACCTTCTGAAAGGTTGTTTGCAGGCATGTTATATTTGGCAATTTCTAAACTAAACAGCACTTTCTTGGTTAAGGTAGCAACTGAACAATCAGTATTTGTTTTTAAACCTTACCCTAAGGTTATCACAAAAGCCAGCTGAAAGGTTTGCAATTCACCTTTTTGGAAACAATACAAGGAAGATAGGTGTAATTCTACCCTTAATTTAATTTTTTGTCCACACATGTTAATTCAGGCTGATTGTTTCAGTGCTCTAGCATCATCAATCCTTACAAATTCTGGCAGTGGTGAATAGTAAAATGACAAATGCAACATCATGTAGAATCTTCATAATAATCTGTGAATAGAAATGTGTCTTGGCCCTTTGTTAGTGGAGTAGAATGATGAAGATACACTGTTACTTTGATGGATTCTAGCTCTTAGCAGGGTGTAGTTTACTAAAGACATTGTCTAACTTCCTTTTAAATTCTAATGCTTTCCAAAAATGAGGCATCTTGCACTTAGGCAAGCAATTTACACCAGAAAGACATTGCATATAACGTGCTGTAGCTATGGTGTGAGCTAGTTACATTTTAAAAGATGGAAAATATCCTAAAGTGATTTTTTTCTTTATAGTACAGAAAGCTGTGTTAGAATATTTTTGATAATTCTTCGTCTTACTTTGCAAAGCCATGCCTATATATGCAAATGAATTTGCAGACATAGCCTGTAATTTCAACATCTGAATGATGTATGCCCAATTAGACTTGCCACATCAATTTGGTGTGGCCCCACCTCGAGTACTGTGTGCAGTTTTGGGCACCTCAATGTAAGAAGGACATCAAACTATTAGAGTGTCTCCAGAGGAGGGTGACCAAGATGGTGAAAGTTCCCTAGGGCAAGACTTATGAGGAACGGCTGAGGTCACTTGGTTTGTTCAGCTTGGAGAAGAGAAGGCTGAGGGGTGCCCGCATCGCTGTCTACAACTTCCTCAAGGAGGGCAGTGGAGGGGGAGGCACTGATCTCCTCTCTCTGGTGACCAGCAATAGGGCACAAGGAAAGGGAATGAAGCTGTGTCAGGGGAAGTTCAGACTGGACATTAGGAAAAAAATTGTTCACTGAGAGGGTGGTCAGTCACTGGAACAGGCTCCCTGGGGAAATGGTCATGGCACCAAGCCTGTCAAGAGTTCAAGGAGCATCTGGATGATGCTTTTAGTCATATGGCTTAGTTTTAGGTGGTCCTGCTAGGAGCAAGGAATTGGACTCGAAGATCCTTATGGGTCCCTTCCAACTTGAGATATTCTGTGATTCTATGATTCCTTGAAGATCAGAGCACAGGTGCCCATTTATTCTTTTCAGAGTGAAGGGTGCCCAGCTCAGTTCAGGCATGTGGCGATGATTGCTTTAGGTTGTTTATCGCTTGGATTTAAGAGGAATACTTTTAACATTTTCTCCATTTATCTTTTTTACAAATGTCCATAAAATATATTTAATATGTGTTTGTATATGTTGGCCTATGTGTTATAAAATGTTTTATTATTTATGTGCAAACAGTGAGTTTGACTTAGACTGGATACCTAAAAGTTTGTTTTAGAAGCTCAAGACTGTTGGAGTTGACAGATAAATGTCAGTAACTCAACTCGGTGATGAGAAAAAACAGGAAAATATTTGTTGCAGGCATTTCTTTTTCATCCAAGGATAGAACTGGCCTATATATACATATGTATGTACAAATATGTATTATATACATATGTATGTATGTTCTTTCCCTGTTTGGCAGAAAACAGTATTCTCTGAGAGCGTAATCATTGTGCAAAAAACCCCCCAGCTTTGCAAAGCACTCTTTGTCTTTGCATAGGACTTCTGTGTATGTGTGCATGTGTGTGGGAAAAGTAATCAATTTAGTGGAGTCATTTAAAAATAGAATATACATGACTGTATGTGTGTATGAAGATCTTAATATATGTTATAGTTTATGGGATTTTTTTCATTTCTGTAGGAGTCATTGTGTTGTGTTTTCATAATGAAAGCTTTTTATGAAAAGAAAAACCTTGAGAGGAAAGTAAAGACAGTTGGAAGCCATACTCATCTTGAAAAGACTGAGATTGCAAAGTGGGAACAAGACTGTCAAAATGCTGTTGACTAAAATCTAGTTACAAATCTATAATCCCTGATGGTTCTTTGGATTAAATATAATAGTCTTATTTTTCTCCTTCATATAGGTTGATGGCATCTTAAAAACTGTGCTACGGGATGAAATAATTGCATGGCACAAAAAAACACAAGAGGATACTTCCTCTCCACTCTCAGCAGCTGGGCAACCTGAAAATATGGACAGCCAGCAGCTGGTTTCACTAGTTCAAAAAGCTGTTACTGCTATCATGACTCGACTTCATAATCTTGCTCAGTTTGAAGGAGGAGAAAGCAAAGTCAACACTCTGGTAGCAGCTGCAAATAGCTTGGATAATCTCTGTCGTATGGATCCTGCCTGGCACCCCTGGCTGTAACTTGAAATTTTTCAATAGCTTTTTTTTTTTTTTTTTTTTTGCTGCTGTTTGTGGTGTGAGCCATATATTGTGTTAAGAAAATGTGAAAAAAGCTTTCCAGACCATGGCTTATCTGTCACACTGCATTTTGTCAGTCTTCATTTTAATCGTGTTTACAGTAATATGACAATTTTACTGTTTTTAATTTCATAAGGGGATGTTTTCTCCTGTTTAAAAAAGGTTGTTTAATATGCAACAACAGCTTTCACAAATAGCTTAAAGTGAAGAAAGGAAACTTAAATAATGTACAGAAAAATCTTATTTTATGATGAGGACTATAAAACTAGCACTGTTAGATTTAGGGTCTGCCATTCCTAATAACCTGCAGTATATAATTTTTTTATACAATAGTAATTATTAAAAAAAAAAAAGACAGTATTCCCAGTTACTGAATTTTACTTTGTGAAATTTTGCTTAATCACTGTCCCTTCATTATACCAAATTGAAGGCACAAATAAATACTCTTCCTTTAAGTTTGCTTCAAATTTACATGAGCAAAGTTGGTTTGTACAGAGAATTTTGTACCAAATGTATAGAGGTGACTTTTTGTTAGGCACTGAGAAAATGATGATCAAATTGTGCTAGCTTTTCTTGGAGCACAAGCTATGTACAGTAAAAGTGTAAACCATTTGGGTATTTGGTTTAGTTGTGGACAGTGTTTGGGGGGGGAAGTTTGTAAAAAGGATGGAAAAAGTCATCCTTTGATACATGGATTTGGCTGTAATAGGTAAAAAAAGTAAAATCTTAAAAAGTTCTCTTTTTTTAATGTTTAGAATTACAATAGCTTCTTTAGAATGAATCTGTTTCTTTGTAATTTAAGAAAAGATCAGTTTAATGTTTCACTTGTCTTTCTGTTGTCTTAGCATTTTTATAAAACTTCGGTGTTGAGAATGTTAAATTTGCACAGAGTGATTTTTTTCAAAATAAATATTTTGTAAAACTCTCTATTGTATTCATTTTATTTAGATTGTTTTTCATATAATACTATGGGCTAAATAGAAAAGACCCCAAAGCAGATGTAATCTTTAATAAATGTTAAAGGGTGATGACTGTATTAATGAGACGTGGATGTGATGTTCTCATGTATAGTGTTGAATTTGTTTACAGAAGACCTGCAAATAGGAAGTATGTATATGACAAGAATTTCTTCATTCAGTGTAGTCTTCCTAGCCAGTCAATTAATATTAACCATCCATTTTCTGAAAGTCTTTCTTCAAGCAGAATAGTCTATTTCATGTCTACAAGAAATTCAGCTTTTAAGTAATTGTTCAGAGGTCAAGATTAAATGTGCAGATGAATTCTATTGGGGGATTTCTGCTATTCCCACAAAAACAAAGATGATCTTGATTGCCATAGCAAAGAATGGGTCTGCCTGTTGTGTGTGGGCTTTTTTTTTTTTAATGTGTGGGGTTTTTTTGTTTTTTGGTGTTTTTTTTTTTTAATAAGCAGTCAATGGGTTCTTTAGAGATTTCAGGGTAACATGAGAGGCATAACTGAAGTTAATCACCACTGTTCAGTAGTGTACTGTCTGTGAGACAAGGGGAATATCTAAAAGCCAATCCGATGACTTTTCCTGGGTCGGTGAGCTCACCTGCAGGTTAACAGATGAACAACATCTAACTCATTGGTTACCTGCAGATCAAGGCTTGCGGTAGGTATGACTGTGGTCAAGTCATTATTTAAAACCAAAGCAACATGTGCTTTCCGTAGGTCTCTTAGAGTTGCAAAAAGACCTGTTCCTTTGATCTTTGTAGCCACTAGCAGAACCAGTCAATTGATATGAACTTTGAGTGTCAGCATTATGCAGGGGTACATGTCCCTCTCTACTGTTCATCTTGTACAAGTTCTGCTAACACCATAAGCAACACTGAACTTGATGCAGGGAGAAGTGAGGCTGATGGACAGAAAGTGCTGTATATATGTAGGTAAATACAAGTGTGTAGGTAAATACAAGTGTATATATAAATACACACACAGACAGAGGTTGCAGCCATGACTGTAATATGAACTCAAAACTTTTAAACCCATTTGAAGGCTAAGCATTAAATTGATTTTTACTGTATGTTTGGCTGAGAGGCATCACTTTGTCATGTCAGACAGACCTTGGGTATCAGTTATTTGCTCAGTCTTCATTACCTTTCAGGTGGGATATTCCACTGTTATACTGGGCATGAAGCCTTTGGTGGTTAGTACAGAATATTTTGCTATATGTTAGTTATGCTACATGTTACAGTAAGTGCCACTTATAGTATATAGGATAATATATAATTTTGCAAGGTTAATTTATGAGTTTGCACTTGTTCTTTACTTTTTTTACTAGTAACAAGTGCATCTAGTATTAGAAATGAAGATACCTTGCACTCCAACTTAAATGCACTTTTTTCCTCTTGGGATATAACTATAATATAACAGGAAAAATAAAATGCAATTTTGAATTTGGAAATTAAGATATTATTGACTTGTAAATGAAAAGTAAATGTGCAATAATGAATTTATGGGAAAATGGCATATTTTAGAGAAGAAGCCTGGAAAATAAATGAATGTTCATTCACAGTACAATATTAAGGAACAGTGATAAATTTAGCTTATTCTGTGTAGGAGTTGTAATAATCTAATCCTAGAAGTTTGGGAATAAAAAGTGACTTGGAAATACTTGTTCACTAGCTTAAACTGCAACTGCAGTAATGCATTATATGTTTCTCTGAAATTATGTCACTTGGAGGATTTCCCATGTAAGTTTCTTTTCAATTCTTTCCTAGGTGAGATGGACCAGAGCTTTTCTCAGCTGAATTACTACTGCCTTTCCCATTAGTTGGTTTGAGGACCTTAGCAAGAACAAAGGGACTGTCATCAAGGAAGTCATGACTTTTCTAGGTGTCTGCCTACTACTTTCCTGGGTCCAGAAGAGCCAGTAGCAGATAAGGTCCAGCAGAAACAGATAGTAAGCATTCACCCCTCAAAAGTTTAAAACAGAATAGTAGCTAACTGGTTGACCCTGAGCAATATCCATGTGATGACAGGTAAGTCTGGTCAGTTTGTGGACTTGTGGAGTTGAGATGCAGGCATTTAGCTCAAGGGGATCAAGCTTTTCTGCTTAACATAGTTCTTATGTGGATCAAAGGATTTGCTGTGGGATTTGGCTGGGAGGTAGAGTATATTATTTCTCACCAGATACTTTTTGTTCTAGATTATGGTTCTGTTTCCTTGTATGATGAATAAAGCATGTCCCCTTTATTCCCACACTTGGTTTGTGTGCTCCTTATACATCGAAGAGAAGATGATGGATTGAGTCATGCTGTATGCTAGTATATACAAGTGGAAGCACAAATACATGAGTGGTGAGGACTATATAAGGATTTGGAAAACAAACATACCTTTTTTTTGGCAAAGACTTGCTTCCTTATCAAAGTCACGTTGGCAAGAAGAATCTGAACTTTCTTATAAAACGTAACGCTTCCTGCATGTGTCACAACATACTCTATATGCAGTCATTCACAACTAAGCTTAGTGCTTTCATGACTTGAAGGGAATTATTGGCTTCCTTTTATTGAAGATTATAATATTGCAGCTGTGAAATATGGCATATGCTGCATCAGAGGAGTTGCAGTATCTTTTCCTTAATCATTTGCATGTCTTCGATATGTCCGACTGAGAGATAACAGCATTTGCTGAAAGGAAATCATCAGATAATTCAGCCACTTTTCTGTTCATGATAGAAATCATAATGGAAAAATGAGAATGCAAATTAAAAGAGACAAACTTTGTTGTTTTTAGATTTGTGACATTTCTCTTGTTTATTCAAATATATTCCTAAAGGAAAACTTGGGGTGTGAAGGAGCAGAGCTAACAGGGAAAACAGAGTTATTTTAATGAGGTCCCTGACAGTGTTAATATGCAAATGTTAATACTTGGCTCTCTTCTTTCATGAATATATGCTATGGATTTACCTTATTTTGTGAGCAGGGTTACACAGTCTTAACCAAGAGTTTTACCACTGGCTCCAAGGAAGTAAATCCTGAAAGCTTTTAGTTATAAATGAGCATTCTTCAGAGTCTGGAGGAAATCTTCTGACATATCTTGTATGATCAGCAACTGTCCATTACCAGGTAAGTGGCTTGACATCGTACAGTATATGAAGTTCCTGATTATCTTCAAGAACACGTGGCATGTATGTTAGCTGCATTTAATTTTTTGTGATTGTAGATAAGGGTTCACTCTGTCTCATTAGTTCAGATACATGCTCAATATGCATCTTGCTAAGCAGATACTTGAAAGTGAAATAGATTAATTGTCAATTCACTCTAAGTACTCCCTTTAAGGTTTCTTCCCTCAGATTAGATACTACACAAAAAAAGTCCATGTTATTACTCAGTAAAATCAAATGCTTGAAAATTAAGAGACATAAAATTTAAAATTTTCTCTGAAATTGCGTGTATGAGCATTATGCCATTCTTAAAATTCCTGGGTTTTGGGTTTTTTTTTTCCCCTGTAGTGTCCTGGACAGATTTGGCTGGATCTTTATGAGAGTAACTAGTGACAAGTCCTCGACACCAAAGTTGTGCCAGCCATATTTTAAGTCTGTATGAAATGCATAGAGATACACATGTTGGTAGACTTCCGTGCACATACCTGTGTTGGTGTGAAGTGGGCTTTATGGTAGGTCGCTCAAGTGACAGAAATATTAGTAACTAAGAAGCAGATCTGGTGTGAAAAACTGTAAACAAAAATGTGAGCTGTGGATTTTACGTGGAGAATAAATAGTTGTCAGGTTTCTCAAATTGTACTGTATTTTTTCAGTCTCCTGATTTTTGTAATCATGTTTGGCTCCGTCTTTATTAGACGATGCTGCTTCATTTTAACCATTTATTATTGCAGTCTGCTCTCAAAGTAGATTATCAGAATTCATTTGCTTAAGTGAATTATACTCCAAAGCAAAATAATTTAACATTAGTTGGGTGTTTTGAGTCCACCCTCTGAAACTGGTATGCCGCTTTCCTCTCCTGTAATTGGGCTGTCCATGATTTGTCAGATACAAAGAGAGCGAGTGAGAGATTAGTTATTACTGGAAGAAGATGACTCAAAGCATTTCAGCAGCAGACAATGAAAGCTCTGTTTCATAATGGCAGTAGAATAAAGTTGCTTTTAAGGCTCCGATCTGTTTCAAATATGATGTATGAAACGTTCTTTTGTGGTGTAGAAACCTATTCAGGGAGAAGAATTCACACTCACAGGAGCTTTTAATCAGCTCAGTGTGGGTGCATTTCACATTTAAAAGGTTCAAGAGAGCACATGTGAAACAATGGTG
The DNA here is from genome assembly GCF_900496995.4 of Aquila chrysaetos chrysaetos. Lineage (NCBI taxonomy): Eukaryota > Metazoa > Chordata > Aves > Accipitriformes > Accipitridae > Aquila > Aquila chrysaetos. The sequence continues at coordinate 8,035,233 of NC_044028.1, read as the reverse complement.
TCTCGCATGTGATTTATCGTTCACTGGATGTCTCAAGGTCCTCGGCGTCCACGTGTGCAGGCACTCTAGGCTCACTCTAGGGTGTTAGTCAAATGGTAGTGAGTGCTACATGCAATTTCTTTTAAAGGAGGACTCAAGGTGCTGAAATGCAGGAAAAAGAAAAAAGTCTGTGAAATTGTTAACTTAGAATTTCGTGTCTTTTCATTGGGTCTAAATTATCATTGCCTTTCCCTGAGAGTTTCAAGAAAAGAGCAGAGGAAATGCTATTTCTGTCTCAGCCATGTTGCGTCCCCTCTCCGCTTTCAAACTTCTCCCTTCCCTGTTATAATCTAATGCTTTACTCTAAGAAATCTTTTATTTCTTTCAGTTACCCCACGGAAAACACCACATATGAGCGTACTGGGCGTAAATGCCAGGGTCTGGGTAGCAGGGGCTGGAGCAGCGTCCTGTGGGGAGGAGGCTGCAAACTGCCCTGTGCCGGTCACAGCCGGTTCCAGCCGGTTTGGGAAAATGGCGGCAACTTCAGCCACTCAGGGAGCACGTGGTGCCGCGGCTCCAGTGTGCTTGAGAGAAAGCAGCAGCTGAGAGGGGCCCCAGCTACGGGTGATCCGTGCAGAGCGGAGGAAGAAGACCTCTGGACGAGAAGAGAAAGAAGCAAGGAGCGGCTGAAAGGCACCATTACGTGCTGCCCGTGCCCTTCCCCAAGGGGTTGGGAGTGACTGAGTGGCATCCGCTGCGAAGACGAGGGAACTTGGGGCTGCGAAGCGGGGAGGAGAGGCGGCAGACTGAAGCTGAGCCCGGTGAAATGCAAAGAAAGGTGCTTCCCTACAGGTTTGTTTCATTGTTTGTTTCTTTTTTTCCCTCAATAACTGAGACAGTAATTAAAGTTTTGTGCTAATTGGCAATAAATTAAATTGAGTGAAGTGTCCTCTGCTGACGACAGTAAGCAGCCTGGCAAATGTTTTTAGCTGCGGTAACTTACTCTGATGGCTGGATCTTGCACAGCCAGGACTTTGAAGACATTGTCATGGAAGCTCGTTAAGGGAGATTTTGGTGTGACAAAAAGCAGGTTTTTTGTTTGGTTTTTTTTAATTTTTTTTTTTATTGGGTGATGCTTTTCCCTCTGACTTCACTGGAACACTACATGTGGTTAATATGCTCTTGGAAAATCTTTCTTGAGTGAGCTATAAAACTTGTCCTGACCTTGTCTAGTCCTGAAAGATCATATCGTGCTTCTTGTAAGAAATGAGGTGCGAACCCTGCAGTCATGGCAAAGTTTCAGGTGGTTCATAATGTTCTGCTATGTCTGCGTTTCCAAGGGAGAAGCAGTAACTAGTGTGGGTGCTTTCTCCCCTGTCCCGTATTTCAGCAGTGTAGTCTTTTGGATTTACAAGGGCAGAAGCTGTTTATTTCTTGTTGTGTTCAACAATGCGAACCTCTTTAGCACTTTGTATGAATACGTATCTTGCCATTTAATCGGTGCTGGTTGGATTTCTTGGAAGAAAACTAACTGTCCCAGAAATCAGCTGTCCTAACTAACTGCCAATAAAAGCCCTTTTCCAATCCACCTGATTCTCATGCTCCTGAGGATGGTATAGACATTTGTTATATTTAGAAGTGATACTAGCTTTGGCTTTTAAAATTCATGTGTCCTATGCCCTAATACCAGGCCTCACTTGCTGCTTGCAGCCTAATTTTATTTTTTTTAGGAAAGGATATTTATCCAGGCTCCAAAATGCTGTCAGAATTGTACTGTAATCAATCAACCACTGCTTACCCTCAGTCCAGCCTCTATGAACTGTTACAGTACCAGTTATATTAAAGAAGCTTTCTCAGTCTGTTATCTGGGAAAGGACAGAGACCTTTGCAGGCTCTTTGTTGCTCTTGATACTAACACATTAACTATTGTGTCTCTCCACTCCTTGCTACTCTTTCTAAGAAACTGGCATTAAAGAATCTATTCTGCTTATTCAGCAAGAGTTCTTATCAGTAGCAATTCATAAACCACTTTACCGTGGGTCAGTATTGCTTAACCATCCCTTGAAGCAATACAAGTGGCACAGAACTTTTAATTGAGGTCTGGTGGTGTCACTGAAATGTTGTTTCATTGTGTAATAGCTGTCCCCATTCCTTTCTGTAATAAAAAAAATAGCAATTATCAAGTAGAGAAAGATGCCATATTAAAATTCTGTAAATTGAACACGTGCATCATTGTAAAGGCTATTTTTAACATCTCATGCAATAAAATCTATCCTTCAATTTTTTAGCTTAAGCATGGAAGGGACTATCTCTGTCTTTGTGAGATTCTCTAGAGGACTGGGAGTCAGGACTTCAGGAGTCCTTGTCTAACTCTGCGAGTGATGCAGACTTTCCAGTATGAAGTAAGTGGGGGGGAAAAAAAGGTTTGATACTTGGAGGGGGGTGTTGTAAAACATATTTGCTTTGTAGTCTGTGGGTGAAAAATGCTGCTCTCAGTTAAAATAATCTTATCTTTCTTGTTAAGGTACTGCAATCTGAGTGGTCCAAGCTCAATTTTTGGGGGATTCAATGAGTTTTGAGACACTTTCGTGGGACAGTGTCCAAAATTCTGTGATCTCCTGTAGGCCCTTTACCCTCTTCTCCCTTTTGCTACACATGCTTGACAACAACTAGCAGAGACTAAATGTATGGACATGCACAGATACATAGGAGATGGCAAGATCACAATAAAAAAAAGTAAGTGGGGTCAGATGAATTTGCCTTGCAGGCTGTGTTTGATTTCCAGATATGTAGCTAGATGCATCCCGTGTGAGATGCATTGCTCTTGCTTTAGCCTTTGGAAAGTTCTGAAGAGAAAATAGTATTTTTTTTAGTATTTCATATAAACTTTTGGTGGAAATGTTGGGTGGGTGTGTGGGATTCTGACTTTCTAGAAAGCAGTTACTGCATGTTGCTGGGTATGGTTTGTAACTGCAGTGGTTTTCTCTGTAGGCAAATATGCATGGAGAAATACCTTAGGGAAGGATTTACCTGTTTCTCTATGCAAACAGCTCATCTTTAGCACGCTCTCAACTTGAATTTGAATGTTGCCCAGAATCAAGATTCTCCTTTAAGGAACCACACGTTCCTCTTGTGGTGGCACTTTCAGTTCAAGCTATCTAATTCCAGGGTGTCAGTTGGCATAGAGCTTCACTCGCACACAGAATCCCACAGCCCTGCTTCAGAATTATGTGGCATTCAGATGAACTAGACTAGTTTTAGGAGCCAATCTGACAATAGGTAACTTAAACCAACCCTACTGCAAAGATGTAGTCTTAATTGTTGAGTGTAGCTATAGATACTAAATGGAAAACTTTCAGGACATTGCGTACTGCTCATGAGAGGTCCTTAATTGACTGCAGTGGGGCAATAATTTAATCCTTAACCTGTGAATTAAAGACAGTATAGCACAAGAATTATTGTGCAGACTAGTCCAGTCTTCCACAGCTCTGACAGTTCATTTCTTTCAGCAAAACATCTTAATAGGCCTGTCTGTGCGTTGTGATCTTTTGTATTCTGGAAATGGATCTAAAACCGAAGACTTATTAAACAGAGACACTAGGGGACTGAAATAGTGGGGACCCTTCCTCTGACCATCTGCTACCTGGTTTTGATCTGGTGATTTTGGAAAAAAGAAAGACAATCTATCTGAGCCTTTCACAACTTTGCAAGACAATAAGCATTCGTTTGGGGTGAAATGATGACTTGCTTGTCTCTGCTTTGGGTGTTTCGCTAAGCTGTTATGTTGTGAATGAGGTAACTATTGAAAACACAAAAATGCTTGTTTCATTCTTTTTGTGACAGATGTGATGCTGTAGAGCTGTGGGATGGTTCAGTACAGATATGAGTTCTGTGTTCAGCTCTCAGAGCAGGCTATTAGTCATGCAGGGAAAGTTATCTGGTAAGTCCAGTTTAGCTTTCATTCTGACTTTTTTTAGGAGTTATGTGTACTATGTGATTCATCAGTTCTTTTCTGTGACCTGAATGAAGTCCTTAAAATGGTGCTTTGCTGTAGTAATAGCTACACACAAGGGCTCTCAGCTTCATTTGTTGCGCTCTTTTGCAAATCCACCCAGAATGAGATCTCAGCTTTGGTGACTGTGTTTTTAAACCTGGATGTGCCTTCTTTATGAAATAAGTTCATAGATTGATGCAATAGTTGTTCTTTAGGGGGGCTCATTTAATGTCAATTTAACTCAATTTACTGTATAAACCCCCACTTCTTAACTGAAGGTTTTATTCTAGAAAACATTTTGTAACTTCTTAGGCTGTTGCTGAATAAGACTGGGTACTTGGGTAGGCTGTGTTTGTGTAGTTCTTGGTATTTGCTGCAGCATGATAAGCAATGCTTGAGAAGAGGATTTTAACCAATTTTCAGTCCTGTCTTTGTAAAAGAAGAGAACTGTAGACTTCAGGGATTTTGTTAAGAGCACGCACAACTTAATGGCATAACCCTTCATTCCAGATTCCAATTAGACAAAGCACTGATATATTTCCTTTGCAATGAGACATACTACCTTCAACTTCTGAGTGTTTATCTTTTTAAATGTCATTTAGTCAAAGAATCATCATGAATTCCATAAAGAATAAAGTAGCTTTCTGGGATCGCAGCCTTAAAAATCTCCCTTTTATTTACACAGTAAGTGTAGATGAAGAATTGGTATTATCCATCGACTGTAGGTCATTCTTAGAGGAATGCAGCTGAATGAATTATAACTGTTTACAATACCTGCATCTGAGGACTCAAGAGAAACTCTGATGTCCACTAGCTAGGGCACAGGCTGGAAAATTTCGAGATCTGTTTTCTGTCTTATTCTGCCATTGACTTGCTTTGTCATGTTGGTCAAGTTACTTCACTCATGCCTGCTTTTGATTTCCCTGTCACTCTTTTGCCTTTTCTGTAAAGGGAAAAGCTTGAACAGTGCTTGGTACAATGAGAGGCCCAACGCAGGACCATGTCTTTAAGTGTCCTTGCTATGTAAATAATATGTTGCTATTCAGCTATGGTTAGTTTCATCACTCACGAGCTAGATGCAGACATAGAAAAGAAATGTTGCCCCTTTTACCTTTAGCAGAATTCTTCTCATTTAATTTCTATGTGTTAGTTTAGCACTTTTGAGGTATTACACTTTTCCTAGAGTGGAAGACAACACAAACACGCAAGTTAATTGCCTTAGTTGCAAAATTTTTCTCTCTGTATTTGTAGATTTGGTTAACAATTATATTCCTATTTTGCCTGAATCAATGGTAAGAACTGCACACTTAGAGTTGTATGATTCACCTCTCTACATGCTTTTAATATTATTCAAAAGTAGCAGGGATAAATGCTGTCAGTTGAAGCAGCAGATTACAGAACATGAATCAGTGATAAAAATGTGCAAATGGACCTGACATCAGTGGTGTAGCTGAAATATTATTTCATGATTGCTCTTAGGGATTTGCAGTATCTGTCCCCACCATCTTTAATAGGTAGCTGTTCATGAATCAAATACAATTTCAGTCAGGAAGCAGCATGCCAGTGGGAGGAAGTGTATGAACATAAATTACATAATTACTATTCCACTTGCTTTTATGCATTTAATCACAAAAGAGCAGAAGCCTGAAGATACAAAATAAACCTTAAAGGCATCATAATCTTAAACAACAGCAGCAACACACCAACATGTGCCCTGTAAAATATTAAAAGATTAATAAGAGTGGTCAGGACGCTTCTTAATTTATTTTCCTCTTTCATGATCATTAGGCAATAACACTAAATTAGCTTACCATATTTGCTTACACTAAGTCAACAATTCTTGAAGTAAAAGCTGCAGAGAACTGGAAACTTACTGGGAAAAGGAGATATGTTGATCTACCTTCTCTTATTAGAGGAGAAAAAAAGGGGGGGAATTTTTGTCTGTATTTTCTTAGGGCAACTGTCACTGCGTGATAGATATAACCTGATGCAGTGATGTCTGCCTGAATTTGCAGAGAGCCTGAAACAATGATTTGAGGTGAAAAGTGCTTCATCTTCTGTAACTAGTTGCTAACACCAAGGTCAGTCATGGATTTTTTTTTTTTAGGTGTCAGCATTGTGAACAGTGTCCCTGTTTACGAAAGAAGAGCAAGAGTCATACAGTTGATTCTTGTCATTCATGGACAGTTCATCCAGGCTGTAGATTTTGTCATGAACACAGATACATGGATGTGTATTAGGGGTAATGAGTTTAGTGATAATGGAGGGTCAATAATATTAAAATCTTATTTGTATTTCCCACAAGTGGAATATGTCCCAGGGCTTGTTATGGGAGATGGGGCACAAGGAAGTTCCACAACAATACTGGAATTTTGTGCCTTCCTCAAGGGCAGCTCAGCTCAGCCTTCTTAAATTTGGAAACTCTGTTCTAAACGCTGTCATGGCTATGCACAACCTTTTTCCAACAAAAGAGTGGTACTTTCACTAACAGAAAATACAATGTGTTTGGTTATAGTTGCCTTTATTTTTAATAAAGGATGGGCTGCAGGAATAATAGGTCATTGCATGGGATGTGCCTGGATCCCATTGCACAGAAAACACCTGGTCATTTAGCTTAGCAAGTATCATGATCTCATGGAAATTGTCACAGTAGACTCATTGATCGGTATGATCAGTATTAGTACTCTGAACCTAGTTTACTGACTCCAGGTGTAGATTCATTTCACTCAAGCTCCATTCAGAAATGGATTCCTGAACAACCCGAAGGAAGAATTTATTTTGTAGTCAGTGGACAATCAAAATTAATTTCATTCTTCTTGCCTATAAAGGAATATGTCTAATCTTTTTCCTTTTTAGGTGTATTTCTAAGACTTAGCCTGCCTTGAAGCCATATACAGAAAGCAGAATGGATGTTTAGCTGTGAGACCACAGAGCTTTAATGTGTCAATTGGTGTGGCAGAAAAGTCCGTCTTTTGCAGGAAGTTAGAAGCGGTATATCTTAGTCTATAGCCACTGGCCTAGGTAAGGAGACATTTTGGGTTTTGTTGTGGCACAGTTTGTTTCCCGGTGGCTTTTTGCTCTTTCAGCAGTGGTTTTGACTGTTTTCTCATTTTTCCCTGGGCTTCTAGATAACTGCCATTCATACCCTCTTGGCATCTATAAACTGCAGCACATCTATTTTACCCTGAACAACACAGTATGAAATCACTGAGCCACCTCCAGACTCAGAAGCAAGGTAACATTGTCAGCTGGATGATCCGCCCAACCTAATTCAACCTGATGAAGGGTAGAGCTTATCAGCTAAGGCAAAGAAACAGGGCAATTTGGCCATAATGCTTTCAGAACTGAAGCTGGTGTCACCATGTGGCCCTGCTCTGAGATATGTGGGTGCATTAACACAGCCATAGCGTCCCTGTGGTGTGTGAATGTAGTTAGTGGGTGAGGGTTTCCACTGTGCACTACCAACACCCGTAGGTCTTGCTGAACAAAAGGGCAGAGCAGAAACATACAGAAAGTTGATTTAGCCATAGATTGCTGGTCAAGACATTAATGACTTTGTTTCACTTCACTGTACCACAGCTGGGAACAGGCATAGCCCTTGCTCCTCCCTTTTATATGACCACCTTTAAGTGTCCTACAAATATACACATTCAGTAGGAATGCGTTCCCATTATCTTCTCTGCAAGAAAGGAGCAATTCTTGGGCAAAAGATACATGGCATGTTAATAAAGCTGGCTGAGGAGTTAACTTCATTGGAGCAAACGACCTAGGAACCTTATTTTTGTTACTTCAGTTCTGTATACATCAGAAACAAACAAGCCATAACAGGAAAACTATTTTATCAATATACTGTGTCAATGATATGGAGATTAAGGGCAGCTGAATTCTAGCACAAGCACAAAATGTTGGACAAAGTACTCCTATACAATTTAATCCTTTAATCCATGCAGTAAATAAATGTGTTTGATGTGAAATCAAATCACTTTGATTTCAGCAGCAGAGGGGAATATTTTTTCTTCTGCTGCTTTATGTAGGATAACTAGGAAAAAGACTGATGGAGGTTTGACAGATGAAGCCTTATAAATATACTGTCTTCCTGTCTTTCAGATGAACTAATCTTTGGATAAGGGCACTATTATTAGCAGAATATGCCATGGCTCAATTTCTCATCACTGATCTCTTGAGTATTATAAGTATTCGTCCAGAAGAGTTGTTTTTATTGATATGGGATAATGTAGTATTTTTCTGAAGCTCTACTCTTTAAAGTGGTCTATGAACATCCACTTAATAACTTTAAGGTCATGATCCTGTACATTTCAGTACTTGTTTTGGTCAGGCTTCAGATGTGGTATCACAACACTACCATATCCTGTATGAAGTCAGAGTTTACCCACTTCATGTTTTTATGGTAATGTTAAAATATTTGGGGATGAAGTTCTACCACAGGAGGTAAAAACAGGTCAAAATGTCAGCAGAAACTGGTGAGAAATACAGAGCCACCAACATCAAAGCATTTCGTTAGTTCATTCAAATTTTATGAAATTGTTTTGTTTTCAGAAAACAATATAATGGTTGTTCTTTCTTAAACATTTTCAAATGAAATGCATTTTGATTTTATTTTTTGTTCAAAAAGACTTTTTATTTTGCAAATTTTATTTTCAAACTTTAAAATTAGTAAAAATCTAATTTTTAAAATTTTTTTTTTCTTAGTTCAACCAGAAACAAAGTGAATTGTAACTTTTTTGGTGGGGTGCAGTTGGGATGTTCACAACTTTACAAGCATTCCATTTCATGTCAACTTAATACCAAACCATATATTTTTACTTTGGAAAATGGCAAATAGATAGAAAAGTTGTTTTTTCTTACTGTGCTATTGTTGGCTTATATTTGCAGTTGGTTTGCGGCTGATATTTTAAGGAACCTCAAGCTGTTACTGCATGCCACTGGGCTACATTATGCTTTGGGGCTGTGTTGCCTTCGGGCTACCCAATTAAAATAATAGTGATTCTGCTACAATAATGGAGGAGCAGATCACTGTGATTAAAGATAGTGAGTTATTTTGAGAGTATGACTTTGCTGTAGATAAAAAATATTTTCAGACTGAGATGCGTTTAGCAAAGACAGATAGACAGAATTTGAAAAGGTTAATCCAGAAAATGATGTATCTATCCTTGCACATACTGAGTGCAGTGTTAAGTAGACAAAGTAGCATTAACTAACTTAGTCATGTTCCTACACTATATGGGGGTATTTGTTTGGTACATATATAAAAATGAAAGAGAAGAGGAAAGTTGTGATGCTTCATTCTAAGCTTCTTAGTAATTGCTATCAATTATCAATGGTAACACTACAGTTCCTATGATGGAGCTGCCTTCCACTGGGTGCCATACAGGATTGGAGCTTTGAAAACTCTAGGGATGGAACTGATGGTTTAAAAGTGAAGGAGGGCTTAAGCAGGGTGGATTATAATAATCTAGTTAAATTAATTGAGATCTAAATGGGGCAGGCCTTTGAACATCTCCTGAGTAAATATTGGCAGGATTTAGGGAGTGTTGAGTTTAGTTGTCCTTCAGAATTACCTCTTGGCATCTCTGTTTTATGTTTGCAGTGTGGCTCCTTGAGAACTTTTGTTTATTAGTTACCCCTTATTAATTACAGTGATGCAGTTCTGAAGCCTCATGTTTATTCATGATTTGTTTTAGCCTACTTTCTAATAAAGGCTGTTGGGCTCCTTAAAACAAATTTTATTGTCTAATGTCTGTGCCTGATTTCTTTCTTTCTTGGTTTTGCACCCCAAACTTGTTGTCCTTTTCCAAAATTTGGAAAACATTATCCCAGATCACACATGGATCCAGCCTTGGTGGCTATAGAGAGCTTATTTAAATTCTAAGTTGTTTGTAATATCCTGTTTTTTGAAATGTGGTAGAGCACATTATTTCCATTTATTTTTCTTTAAAGAAAAAAACAAAAAGAAAAGGTTCTGGATCCAATTTTCTTGTTTATATAAAAATTAATTATACTTTGATTTTTGCATTATCAGTCCCTTGTGATGTTTCAAGTAGATATTTTTAAGTGTAGAGCTTAAGCTCTTTGTGCAAGAACTTTTTTTTGTAATTTCTGTATTTACATACTGCCCACCACAGTGGGGTTTTTGTTCATCCCTCTATGCTATTCCAATGTAAATAGTAAAGGGATGATGCATTTTCCTCAGAAATCCAGAGGGGCTTTTCAGTACAACTTTTTTTGTTAAAATGTAATATTTTAAGTCTGATTTTCCATCCTACAAGCTATAAATCATACCTGTTTACAGATATGTATAGAATTCTGTGGACTAATGATTTGAAAGTGCTATCACATGAAAACAATGGTGTCGCACAATAGTTGACTCCCTTAGGAAATTACATAGCTATCTCAATACTCAGGAGGTTTAAAACTGTCAGTGCTTGGTAAAGATGAGTAATAACAATCCTAGGTGTTCTCAGCCTTGAGTTTTAAAATTGTTTTCAACTCTCAATGCAAATGTCCCTTTCAAGGTGAGAAATGTCACACCAGAAAGGCTGAAAAGTTTCCAGGCAATTACACTGGTGAATAAGTGTGTATGGATTCTTGATAACTTCTAAATAAGCTCTTTTAAAATAAATAATAATAGTGAAAAAGACAAGAGCTTCTCGTAATTTGTATATGGGTTGACTGGACTGGAGAAAATAAGGCATTGAGTACATCTGTAAGGCTATTTACTGATTGTTGAAATCTATAAATGATTTATTTATCAGTGTTGTGCTAAGCTTGCCACTACAGATCTGGCTCTACAAAGGCTATCAGGTATTATGTAATGACACGATCTAATCTCAGTCAGTGACATGCAAAGCCCCAGATCTGATTTTAAATTGCAAACCAATATAATAGGCAGTAGACCATCCCCAGATTATTTCTTGTTAATTTGAGAGAATATTTAAGCAGCAAATGAGAGCATATATAAGCAGCAAACATGGCTTCACTTTTGTCTCACCTATAGCTCTCTCTGCTGTAGACAATGTGAAGTCTTATACAATAATTTTTTTCATGTTCATATTATGGCAGGAATTTGGCTACCTGTTCAACAGATGCAAAAAGCATGCTTTTGTCTTTTTCTGGCAGTTTTAGGAGGTTGAAAGACAGAGACACAGAAATAGGATTGTTACGACTGTGATTACTACTGAGCAAATGAAGGTTAATATTTCAGAGGGGAGAGAGGAATTTGTTTAATGTATGTTGTGATTTTCATAATTTTCTGTTGACATATGATGGTTGTTTGATGGGCACACAAATGGCAACATGTTCGTGTTCAGCACGACTTAAGATTTAGTTGCCCTGTTGCCCCCGTATAACACTTGAAAGCAAGAAGAATTTGGGTCAGAGATGTTACATGACAAGTTCTTGGTCAAACAGTTGATTTCTATGAGAGTGGAATTAGAACTCCCCACAGTCTGGGGAACACCTGAGCTTTGTCTTTGGTTGCAAACAGAGCAACCATTTAAATGCTGGCTCTTCTATTGAATCACTCAGTAGTGTTGGACTTACCTTCATCTCTGTGGTTATTCCCCTCAATCTTTCTACTCTACTATTCTTGGTGTCTTGTTGCATCACGTGAAAAGGCTCAGGTTAGATTCCCCACTGCAGTAGCTCAGCTTCTCTTCAGTTTTCACATTTGATGAACTGAGACCAACTCAACTGCTGAGAATGTGCAAATTGCTGGCAATATGTCAGGGGACTGTGAAATGATTGCAGCTAAAGCCTCCACATCCTCCCCAATAACTTTGTGTCTCCTTGACCATGAAGTAGAGCACATACAGGATGATGCGCTAATGCTGAATGAATTAGGCTTCAGATCAGCATAGCCAGCTGAAGTGAGACTTGCACTTGTAATGATGGAAAGGGCCAAACACAGTGTGCCCAGGCTGTTTCCTCTTCTGGACATGATACTTGTGGCCCACTGCTCTGTTTGGCTGCACAACTGGCCTATAGCTGCTTTGGGTATCTTTAAGTTGGTCCCACACTAAGCTATGAGAACACCTGCTGAGTGAAAAGAAGACAGGTCTTCTGAAATGAAGACAGGTTTTCAAAAAACAAGCTGTAAGATTTCAGTGTGAGAAAACAAGAATCCTCGTATATGAGAAAATAAACATGCTTCCTTGAAACTATTATTTGTAGCCACTTTGAAAAATGACTTTTCTCTGTTTAGCAAATTCCCTTATGCAAAAGAGAATTTTTATTACTCCAACAATTATTATTATTTAATGTGAATTTGAATTTTAAATAACCCATTTCCAAAGAAATATGTAAACTTGATTGCAATTCTTTTCCCTGTCATTATCCTTTAGGGAAATAGTACATAGCGTGCCTAAAGAGAAACCTTAAGGCCCTCTTAGTAAACTGCTAGTTATGCTGCAGAAGGAAAGGGGGTATTTTAGATCCTATACAAATGGCAGAAATAAATCTGGTGCCATTTTGTACCAGGCATAGGTTTGTGGGTTAAAGGGAAAGAGTAAATACTTTTTTTAACATTGTAACTCTCTGAAGCATAGCAGGTGAAAGAGCTGAAAATAAAAATTTAAAGCAACTTCTCTTTAAGCAAAACGAAGCGAAGAAGGATTAAAGCAGGTAAAGGAAGTACATAAATGGATAACTGGAGGAAAGTAATTCTGTGAATCATCTAGTACAGACAACTGTCAAAGATATGAGGCTCTACAACTATTTTTATCTAGTGCTTTATGACTGTGATCTGGAAAAATGCTTACACACATGTATAACATGGAAGCAATTCCATTGCTTTCAGTGAGTTAGGAACAAATAGGGCAGCCATATGTGAATACGTTTTCAAGTATAGATCTATCAGACTCTCATTCTTTATGCCTGTTCAAAGCATCCACTGAAGTCAGTGGGAATTTGGGCCAGTTGGAAATTTCATCTGGAGTTCATTTGGAGCAGACTCATAGCAGAGCTTGTATTTCCTCTCGGGATGTAAGTCATAAAAAAAAGCAAAAATTAGGCAGCCATTTCACCCCTCCACATGGCCTTTTCAAGACAAAACATATTCTGATTACTGCTCATGGAGGCTAACATCAAGAAGACCATTGCTTAGCCTGGAGACATTTATCCTCCCAGCCTTGTAGTCTTAAGAAGATGATGGCTTCAGCAGATTGCAGGGCTTGCTAAGACAGAGCTATGAAAATAGAGGCAGGCAAGCCTCATGCTAATGATGTCTACTAAGGGCAGGCTGAATGTCTTCTTGAAAGTTTAAATTTGGGCTTCCTGACCACATGGTGAGTGTCATGAATGGGTTGATGCTAGTTTAGAAACTTGTTGTCCTGTATCCTCCCTGCCTGGGGTGAGCATGCTTTCCCTACCTTGTATTTAACAGCTAACCATGCTCCACTCTGTCCTAAATGTGGCTTGGGATGGACAAGCACTGGGTAAGCTTGGCGTGGCGGGGTAGTTTGAAACAATGAGCCAAATACGGCCACTTGCTAAATTATTTGTAGTACAGTTGAAAAGAGTGAATATGTTGATGTCTGGGTTATCTCTAGGTTTCTCTGATCTAGTCATGAAAATTGTAATTACGATCTCAGTTATGACTCTTGCCTTTAAGGATCAATAACATGTATAAAGCTGCAAACTGTTTCCATTATAACTTACCAACAGAATAAGATTTGTCTTTTTCTTGGAAGCCTCTCCTTTTTGACTGTGTAAGAAACAAAACAGTTTAAAAATATTTTTTCCCAAAGGATTAATTTTCCATTACGTATTGATATACACTTGAAAAACAGCACCTATCATACAAACATCATTCCTTACCTATCAGTTACCTAGAGTCATTTAGCTGAAAGCCCATTATACACTCCTACCATGAGTAGATCAACACCACGCATCTATGAAACAGTCCATTGATATGGTCGTAATTAGATTTTTATCAGTTTCAGCTAGGTGTAACCATTTCATTATAATTGACCTGGATTAGTTTCTACATGTCTCCCTCATTAAAACGTATAGCACCTGTGCTAATGGGTTTTGTTTCTATCAAGATATAATGAGGACTGGCATATCTGCATATTCTCCGAGCGCACCAAGAACAGAGACAAATACTCCATTTTATTACCATCTGACAGAGACATAATGATTGCTGAGAAACTCATTACCATCATATTATGCAATGATTTAACTTGAAAACCTTGCCGTGCTGCAGCCTGGCAGTGGTAGAGCTCTTGGAAATGCATGGTTTTTTGTTTGAATAGTGTGAGCTGAGCCGATTCCCTTCTCCCTGTGTGCTGTACACAGTCTATTTGCTTTACAGATCTCTGACTGATTTTGAGTGTATTTCATTACTGTGCTGTGTAATTAAGGAATATCACTGAAAGATGGTTAGAAAAACACATGTGATGAAACTACAGGTAGTGCAGGAAGGTTGTACAAAAGGCAGAACTTTAAAAATATTTTTTTTTCCTCCTTTCTCAGTACTGCCTCATTTGCACACCCCCATAACACTGTAGTTTATAGGTAAGACATCCTGGTGCCTTCTCTTTTGAGGCAGCTGGTGAAAGAGTTCTTGCTGCTCTTGGTCAACTTTTCTGCAGCTTTGCAGATATAGACAGGTACTTACAGATAAAAGCTTTTCAGCTGTAATTTGTGTCTTCGTTCTCTGTGCAACTTACCCTCTTCCAAATGCTACTGCTGAGCCGATTTCTTCAGAGCACAGTTTAGTGCAAAAGACCATGACAGAAAATGTCACTGAGCACAGTTTATCATTTGAACACAAAACCCCTCAGTAATGCAAAATAACACAGTTCATCTGGCAAATGCTGGCTGCAGTCTCTCTGCCTCCATGCTAGACGGGAGAGGTGGGTGTACTAATAATTTGTCTCTGTCACCTGAGATAGGAGGTCCTTAAATATTCTAAATAAATATATATATATATGGTAGTCAGGAATGCCAGTTCTAACCCCTTCTAGGCTGTTTGACAAATTTACCTCGAGGTTTAACATTTCACTGTACGTGTAGGGGTGGCTGCCTTAGAGAGAGATCCCGCTGCTCTTCCTTACATTGGGTAGTAATACTTCTGTAAGTAGCCAAAATTATTGTACTCTGACAAGTGCTCATTAGCTTGAATTAAATGTTTTATTGTTTCCATGTGGTTTCTGGAGAGAAACATCCATATTGCAAATTACTCACTAATTAACAATCTCTGTAATAGTACTGGTATAGAGATGAAGGTGGGACTTATTTCTGTCCTAGCCAGAATGGATATTTCTAGTGCAGGAATCATGGTAGCAGTGATCAGAAGGACAGACAAGTATATTGTTCTGGAAGCAATGTTTCCATTACTCCTTTCAATGTGTAGAATTCACAGTGTTGGAATATGTTAAAAAGTTCATTCTTTCATATATGTACATATACACAAATACACACTTTTTAGCAGTGGGACGGTAAGAGAGTTTTGTCATTTGTAAACTGTTTAAAGTTCAGAAATTGTGTTAACGTTTTCAATTTCAAACACTGAGGAGCTCTGACCACAAAGCCAGGCTGGATTCATGTTTGGGGTGGCACTGACATTTTAAATCACTGGACAGGTACTTCAGCAATTTTGATCCCTTTGAAAATCATTTGTTCTTTTAAATAAGTTCAGTTATTAAAGAAACATACAGAGTGTTCACACAGATGTAATTTATTTGGTAAGTGAGGGAAGGAGTTGACTCATGTAGCAATCTAACTTTAGCCATTTAATTTCAGTACTGTAAACTCAATGGATAGAGATTAGTTCCAGGCTGTCCTTTAGAGGAAACAACCTGTCTCCTGTGCTGATAGAGACTAAATATGGATGCCTAAAATGAGACAGTGCTTTGTATTCAGCAAGAAAAATGATGGGGATGTTTCGTAAACCTTCTGTTTTCATCTAATCAGCAATGAGAACTTTGCAATACAATGAATTTCAAGACTTAATTCAATCCTGAGCTTGTTTACCTGTGTTTTAATATTTAGAAAGGAAGGGGATTGGGAAACTTCTTATACTGTCTCAGTTTATGAACATTGGTGAGCAGGTTAACAGTTTCAAATGCCTGCTGAAAAAGATAATGCAAAATTGATAAAATAGGCTGTGCATACCTGAAAATAGATGGAAAGCTTTTTCCATATTCAGTGTTTGATCATGTAAGTAATTTAGCTGTGTTATGTCATAGAATTGTAAACACAATATTTCACCTGGGAGAACTGCTATCGGTTTATAGAGCAGGTTTCCCAGTTGGAAAATGAACCATATGGTGCATATGTCAAACCAAGGGAAGGAGGTAAGCCTCTCAATACATAGAATTAACAGATTGACTCTTAATTAAGATCAGATGGTGCCTACCATTAATCAGATACGCAGGCAGTCTGTCTATAGTTGCCTTGATCTTTGGTGTAAAGTTGTTGTATGAACAAATTTCTCCACTCACCCCAAATCAGTGGAGTTTCACTGATGCGAATGAATGTTGAACATGACCCTTAGTCTCTGTTGGGGGAATTCTTGTGAGTGGAGATGAGAACCTATCCGGACAAGCCATCTGTCTGCTGCTCGTGTTGTTGTCTGCTGCTCATGTGTTGTAAGGTTTTCATTCTTGGAGGAAGACAACATGCAGAGCAGCAGGGAACTAGGAAGAACTGTGCATGATAGAACTTGTTTCTAGAGGGCAAAGGGTGAGATCCCTTAGTTTCTCTATCTGCCTGCTGTTTCCATCTAGCTCTTTGCTCTTCACCATGCTTTCAGATTCTAGAAGGCACCAAGGCATTTCAGTCTGTTGCAAAAAGCTTATTTGCTCAGAAATGTTGAAGATTATTTTAAAAAAATGGTGGTGTGTATAAACCAAAGAGATCTAAAAGTCCTTGGTGGTCTCTAGATGCCATCAGCCCAGGAAGCATGAAAGGGAGAGCCAAGACTTGTCTCTTACCTCTTAAAAGGTTCTTTATAATACAGTTTGCACAGCCCCGTGCAGTGTAAAGTTGTACCCCTTGGTTATCACTTCTAAGTTTTGGTTTAGAAATGCCTTCTTCATGCAGTCCTGCCCTGCATTGCTGGTGTTCCAAGCCAAGCAGTGAATGAAGACACTTGAGAGGAAAGGATACAAACTGATTATAAAGTTTTGTTTTGTTTTCTGAATACATTTAAGTTAGCCCCACCTGGCACCTCTTCGAAGTGACCCAAAAGCATTCAGCAATATTGTGTCAGCCACCACAAAAGCTGGCTTATTCTTCTCACCCAGTAT
This sequence comes from Aquila chrysaetos chrysaetos, assembly GCF_900496995.4. NCBI lineage: Eukaryota > Metazoa > Chordata > Aves > Accipitriformes > Accipitridae > Aquila > Aquila chrysaetos. The sequence goes on along the minus strand of NC_044028.1, from coordinate 8,017,989 downwards.
GTAGCATCAGGCTGGCATTTTGTTATCACTGATACCATCGAAGAAATACTTCTTTTGTAATGCAACTTATGAGGGAAAGGGAAGAATACAGTCCTCCAGAAGAGTCTGTGGATAATAGTTACTAACCAAGTTTGGCACTGGGGCTATGAAAAGACTTTCTGCAGATCATAGCATTTCTTTTTCTTTCCTGTAGCTTTTTCTGTGCTTTGGCCAAGGCGATCGTTCTACCTGTGTTCTATATCCATGCGTATAGAGTGTGTAAGAAAGTGCCATAATAGTTTTTGAGTAACGAGAAGGAAAACACAGTTGTGTACAAATTTTTTTCCAACAAACTGTAGGACTGCTGTCGCAACATACAACTTCAGAGCTCAAATGCTTGCCCATCTTGCATTATTCTTTCACACAGAATTTTACATTGATTGTATTGACTAGAAAGAAATAAGGTCACTGCACAGTGAGGCGTTGAACTTATTACTGATGTTGTAAAGGATTGTTTTTCTTAAGTAACTACAAAGATATTGATAACTGAACTATACCATGTGTTTGTTTTGGGTAAACATTTTGCTGTAATTCAATTTATGAGAGGGATCTTTCTCTTAAAAGCATTGGACACGTCTGCATGCTAATAAGAGATTGTGCTCTTTAGTCCTACATATAGGAGTGGTTGAAAACAGGTCATTTAAGTCCAGCAGAAGTTTGTTTACTGTGTAATTCTGAAATGCAAAAGAGCACCCAGAATGACAACCAGAGTGCTGACTTTGGAAACCTCCTGTCTTTGGAAACAAGAGTTGTGTTCATTCTTGTATTGGAAGACTAGTATGTTTTAATGTTGTAAAAAGGAAAAAAAAAAATCTATATGATAGAGAAAAGCAGTGAAAATAACTGTAGCTGTGCAAACCTTAGAAGGATGAGAATAGCTGTTTCCCTAGCACAGGTTTGTGTTTGCAGTGTACAAAAAGGAGTCTGATCTTTGTGTTTGTTGGTTGGTTTTGTTTTTTTTTTTTTTTTTTTTTCCCCTCAAGCTGTAAGCAAAGCAGGATATGGAAGAAACCAATTTGTGGTTGTCCTGTAAGAATAAATTCTGGGGGAAATTCTTTTACATCTGTAAGCATTCAATCTGTATTCCGGAGTTTGGTAAGTGGTTCTTTCCAGTAAACAAGACCAATTTTTTTCTCCTGTCTAAAACCATAAGAGGTTTTCTAAGTAGCATTATACACAGTTTAACTCTTTAATATAAATTCTTAGCTCAGTGGCTGTGTCTGCCCAGCCAAGAGAAGGCCTGACACCAGGCCTTTACACTCCAGATCATGAGACTGCAAGAGCAGCTGTCTTTTGGAGCGTGTGATGTGCTGAGGCTGGGAGGTACCTTGTGGTAGTGTTCCACCTCTCCCTGTCTCCATGTTGCTACCAGCCAGCCCGTGGGCAGCAGCCAGGGTGTGAGTGTGCAGTCTTTCCTTGGGGGTATAGGTATAGAGCCAGAAATATATCCTGTGGTGATGATTTCCCTTGGTAGATGGCACACTCTAACAGAACAGGTTCTTTTTATTTGCTGAGTTTTCATTGTCTTTCAATTTAGGTGAGTTTCGGTTTGCTCTAGAGAAATGTTTTATAAGTCAGTCAGAAACTGTATTTGTGAATCTGATAAAGCAAAGGCCTGTACTTGCTGTGAAATATGAGCCTGATTCAAAGCCCTCTTGAGCTCTTGGAAGTATCTCCATTGATTGCAGCAGGCTTGGATCTATTCTTATTTCTGTGAAAATTCTGTAATAAATGAAGCTGCTTTAGGTCATTGGGAATGAAGGATAGCAGCTGTAGTTAGAATGTTATTACTGTGGTGCCAATAATCTCCAACTGTATTAGGGCTGTTACAAGGTGTCTATGGGAAGTGGTTCTTTTTGTGAGGGAGAGATGGTTTCAGAGTTCCATAAGAATTTTTTTGGCTTTTCACTCCTGGTTTGTACTGGTTTCTCTTAGGTTCCTGACTTTTTGTTCTTTTTTCCCCACTGGTGTTCCAGTCACCCAGGGAGCCAGTAGCTCATTAGATACCTTGCTGGATTCTAAAGTTTAGCTTCTAACCTGCGTGATGGGTTGACCCTGGCTGGATGCCAGGTGCCTACCAAAGCTGCTCTATCACTCCCCCTCCTCAGCTGGACAAGGGAAAGAAAATATAATGAAAGGCTCATGGGTTGAGGTAAGGACGGGGAGAGATCACTCACCAATTACTGCCATGGGCAAAACAGACTCAACTTGGGGAAATTAGTTTCATTTATTACCCATCAAATCGGAGTAGGATATGAGAAATAAAAACTCAATCTTAAAACACCTTCCCCCCACCCCTCCCTTCTTCCTGGGCTTAACTTTACTCCCGATTTTCTGTACCTCCTCCCCTTCTAGCGGCACAGAGGGTCGGGGAATGGGGGTTGCGGTCAGTTCGTCACATGTTGTCTCTGCTGCTCCTTCCTCCTCAGGGGCAGGACTCCTCACACTCTTCCCCTGCTCCAGCATGGGGTCTCTCCCAAGGGCTGCAGTTCTTCATGAACTGCCTCACCATGGGTCCTTCCCACGGGCTGCAGTCCTTCAGGCACAGACTGCTCCAGCGTGGGTCCCCCGCGGGGTCACAAGTCCTGTCGGCAAACCTGCTCCAGCGTGGGCTCCTCTTTCCAGGGGTCCCCAGGTCCTGCCAGGAGCCTGCTCCAGCATGGCTTTCCCATGGGGTCACAGCCTCCTTCGGGCACCCACCTGCTCCAGCGTGAGCTCCTCACCAGGCTGCGGGTGGAGATCTGCTCCACCGTGGACCTCCGTGGGCTGCAGTGGGACAGCCTGCCTCACCATGGTCTTCCCCACGGGCTGCAGGGGAATCTGCTCCGGCGCCTGGAGCATCTCCTCCCCCTCCTTCTTCACTGACCTGGGGGTCTGCAGGGCTGTTTCTCTCGCATATTCTTCACTCTTCTTTCCAGCTGCAGTTTTCTTGTTGCGCAGCAACTTTTTCCCCTTCTTAAACCTGTTATCCCAGAGGCACTACCACCATGGCTGATGGGCTTGGTCTTGGCCAGCGGCGGGTCTGTCTTGGAGCCAGTTGGCATTGGCTCTGTTGGACACGGGGAAGGCTTCTAGCAGCTTCTCACAGAAGCCACCCCTGTAGCCCCCCATACCAAAACCTTGCCACAGAAACCCAATACACCTGGATAATTTATTTAGACCATCAGCATCTTCTATAAGAGACGTTATTATGTAGCACTCTCAGACTGTATCAGCCTCTTATATAAGAGAGTGTGTTTGGTAAACAGCGCTCTGGAGAATACTGTCTGTACCATATTACTAGAATATACTTCCAACTTCCCCTTAGTTGAGAAAATGCTTTTGATACACCTAAAATTAAATGTTTCTCCTAGTACATTTTTGTTACTTAGTAAGCACCTTCTTCGCATATTTAACTGAACTTAAAACGTACGTAGCTTTTTCTGTCCAGTCTTTTGGTTTCACATTTTTTTAGCAGTGATGCTGGTACAGCTCAGAAATGCTTGATAGCTAATTGCTGCTGCAGGACCATCAGAGGGGCAAAAAAGTGTACGGTGTTGAGATACTGAGCACAGAAACGTTGGTTGTTAGCAAGCCTTCTACCAAGATTTCAGGAGAAACATGATTTGAAAAAGCTCTTTCTCTCTTGCATTTCCTTTCTCTTCTCTTCTCTTCTCTTCTCTTCTCTTCTCTTCTCTTTTCTCTTCTCTTCTCTTCTCTTCTCTTCTCTTCTCTTCAGAAGAGGAGTTATGAAGAGGTCCAAGCTGAAAAATTATATTCTCTTCCATTTAACCATAGAATGTGGTACAGCAGGTAATGGTGCTGGTGATGCTGTCAACGTGCCTTGGCTCTGAAACAATAAAATCAACTCAAAATGACAGTGAAGACTGTTCAGTCTTGGACCTCTTCAATCCTCATCTTCTCTGTTGAGACAGGTGCCAATTAATCCCAGTAACAGTGGATGGCTTTGATGATGTGGAGACTTCTAAATGAGGAACAGGAATAAAACTGCTAGCTCATTTTATAGATGTTTCTATACAGATATTCAAAAGTGTCCATTTGTCATTGTTACTGTCTGGGATTTGGGTCAGAGAAAATCTCCATGTCTTTTTGCTAGCCTTACGGACTTGGTCATTAAAATAGGTATTTTAATATCTAAATCTAAGAAATGTTGGGCATCAAACTGTAAGCTGTAGCTGGTCTCCTTGAAACAGGTCTGATTTTTCTGGTTTTGGGGTTTGGTTGGAGTTTTTTTGTTGCTGGTTTTTGTTTTTTTTTTTTTTTTTTTTTTTTTTTAAGTGTAAACATTGTTGTGCTTTGCACAACTGGGTGTTATTTTGTCTGTTACTTCAGAAGAATATCTTTAAGTTTCCAGTTGTTTATCTGCATTTTTAAATGCAGGGTGTATTCAGGTCATATTTTTCCTTCCCTTTCCTTAGGCTTATTTTAGGTATTTGACAATATACAAAATATTGTCAGGCAAATTAGAAACAATATGAATTGTCATCACTGGTTTAACTCTGTCAAAAACAAAGCATAAGGTTTTCCAGGCACTAAGTTATCTTGCTTTTATTATGTTTACTTTATTATTAATTTGAATATTGTAACAATATAGTAGATAAAATGTCCAGGTATATTTTTATATTTATAAGAGAACTTTTTGACAGTAAAAATCTTAATAACTGAAATGAAAAACAGCAAACAATTACTTTTTCCTTAGAAGGAATTAGAAGATAAATGAGGCTCAGTTAACTAAGGTGTTTACTCTGGCCATTTTGCTGGTAAATGTATTATGTTCTGAGTTTTCTAAAGCAACTAACTGCAGAACAAATTGGAGTAGTTTCACTTTGATTATATCATGTTATTCAAATTCCAGAGATGCTGTAGACAGTTCTAAAGTAGCATTAAAGAAACCCAGTTATGTTATTCATAGGCATCATACCATTGATGCTCCCGAAATTTAAACATGGTGCTTAAGTAATTTTCCTTGCCCCATCAATATTTTTTCCATCCATTTCTACTGCTGCCTTGTGTTTGATTGGGTTGCATCTAGCCCCAGAAAGCTCTGTCCTGTGATTTCATTTTTTTGAAAGTTAGACTTCACATTCAAAGGTGCACGGGTTCAGATAAAGTTATTTTCTAGATTGTTTCAATTTAACATGTCCATGTCCAAGTAGGATCCTCTGAAATCTATTAAACCCTGACTTCTGGAAATATTTGAATTTGAAATTTGAAGGGAATGGATAACAACTGTAAAACACTTAATATTGGTTTAGCTAAATAAGAGGAAATTATGAGAAATCAACAAAAAACAAGTCTCCCTCCTTGCCCTGTCTCCTTGGGCCAGTTCTGTGCAGGTTATTTTCAGTAGTGCACGTTCCTTTCTTTACTGGGATTGGAAAACTTGGTATTTTGATTCCTGCCTGGTCTGCCCAGTTTGAGAAACTAACCTTAATATATCAATTAAGATGAGAAACACTCTTTCCCTAGCATACACCCATGGAGATTCCTGATGGCCATTTGGATGAAGCCCAAGCTCTTGTAGTGGTTGCCTGTGGTGAAAGTCCAACTGCTTTTGTGCATAACAGACCTCTGGGCATGGATGGAGCATGTCTGCATGGGTCCAATTGTAGGATCAAAGCTCTCATTAGCTTCGCTCAGGCTTTTGTTGGAAGCTGATCTTTCATTTGCACAGATCTCTGCTTTACCACTGTGGAAGTGTGTAGCTAGATCATATGAATTTGCAAACAGGCTGAGCAGAGAGGCTGTAACTACCACATTGATTCCTGCTCTTGTGACGCAGTAGGAACTTTGCAGCCCACCCAGCTGCATGTATTGCACCCAGCCACACATAGACATGTAGAGACAAAGCTCATCTGTCTCCTTCAGCTAAAAGTTTTTTACTGACCCTAATTAACGAATTATCCTTATGGTATAGTGCCTTCTTTCTTGTCATCGCTTTCTGGTCCTGAATTCACCATAGGGTTTGCAGCATTCAAGAACCTGCGTATTTCAGAATAGCTTTCAGTGAATAAGTGTGTTGCACTAATTCAATGGGGGAAACGGTCAGGACAGAGGGGTTTTGCCCAAGAGCTAGCATTTCTGTAACAATGCCATTAATTGTCTAAATGATAGTAAGTATAGTTTCACATGCACTTTGAGCCGGCATAAGCAGACATTACTGCCAAGAGCAGCAGTTCAACCCTCCCCATGCCCCTGGCTAGTTTTTCCCATTCCAGAGTCTCCCTCTTTGGTGAACTGCATTGTTTTCATTCAGATAAGTTCCCTGATACACTTCCCCACATGGCCACACAGATACTTGTCAGCATGGATGAAGGAGTGGAGCTGGGAACAAACAGCTGGAACCTGGGGGGTAGGGCAGGACTGCTTTTTCTGGTGCCTGTCCTAGTTTAAGCCAACATAAAGTGTATGTGAAACTACTGCCTCACATAAAATGATGTTATTTTACATCCTGGTCCTTTAATTCTTCACAGGGTTCCCACTTCAAAGTGCCTGTGCTGTAATATCTGATTAGAAGAGCTGCAGTGAGAGAATATTTGTTATGTATTAGAAGATGGGCTCAGTTAATTAGAGTTTGAAAAAGGATTGGATGTCCTCTCTCAAGTCAAGAAATCTAGAGTTTATTGCAGGCACAGAGAGTGAGGGAATGGTTCTGGAGACATTTTAAAAATCTGTCATCTGGAGGCATGGATTCTCCCGGGTTATTCGCTTTCTTTCCCTTGCAGGTTCATTGGCTGGTCAACCCTCTGACTTTGTAGCAGCCAGTGGAAATTTACGTAGATTTTGAGTTGTTTTATGTTATACATGGCTGTTTCTTCTCTGGCTTTGGACTTGGGAGAAAGAAAGAAGATGGCATCAGGCCACCTCAGCTACCTGTCTTAGCTGAACATCCATTTGTTGCCCTGTGGAGTACTGAAACACCATCTGCTTCCAGCACTGGGATCCCTGCCAGCTGGAGAAATGTGGGGGTGCTTGGACAGACTGAGTGCATTGCCCCAGGAACTATGATCGCAAGGTGGGCCTTTTTGGTTTGTCTCGTTGTTCTTGCTGCATGGTTAACTCTGTGAAGGGACTTGCTAATTCTTATGCAGGGCCATCTTTACTCAGTCTCACCAGTAACATCACTGCAACTCAGATTTAAGTGGCCAATTTTTTAAAAGCTGCTACAGTCTTTAGGCTCCTAATGACTCCTAAAACATGAAGTGAATTCCTGTTCACTGAGACTGAAACAAAAATAAGAGAAGAGAGCTCAGTGCTTTCTCTACTGTGTGTTTTTCTTGCCTTTTCATGGGTGAATTATTATAAAGGAAGCTATGTATCCATGGAGACATGCATTATTATAATGATAACTGGAAGGGGCTTCCTGTTGAGGAAATAATAAGTATATCCTGGGTTGAATAAACTCCAAGAGAGAAAACTCTCTCCTGCTTGTCCCAGCATGGTGCCCCTCTGCAGGAGCCCTGACGATTTCTATGTAGAGCACAAGGGAGAAGCTGCTTCTCACAGCACCCATCTCTGGCTGTGTTGAGGTCTCCAAATGGGAACCCATGTGGGAGGTAATAGAGCTGGGAAATGCATTTCCCTCCCTCTAGGTCCCATCTGCTGTCACCTCTCAGGCAGGAACCCTGCCAGTGATAAAGTGGGTACGATAGCACAGCAATGGGGAATGTATGATGAGATGTTATCCATTTGCTGTGGGAAGGCTCCTGGCTGCTATGGGAGGAGAATGGCTCTCAAGGGAGAACTCTATAATCTGTGAGTTTAAAAGAAGCAGAGCTTCTAGAATAGCAATGACTCAAGTGCTTTTCTCTGTTAAGGGCTGTTTTAGAGGAAGGAATGAGAGGGAAACCTTAGAGGGTTCCTCTTTGCTTTAGTAACTTCTGCAGCAGCAAGCAGTCTGGCCCTCAGTTCTCCAAGTCAACTGCATAAGGCCTGTAAATGGGGAATGCTCGTAGACAAGGCAGGAAGGATAACCATGTGAAAACCGTTCATCTAAAGTCTTCCTCCTTTCTATGCGCATTTATTTCTCCTGTGTACCTTTTGGACAGTTAGGGTCATTTACTGAAGAGTATTTGCCCAGGGTTGTCGTAGGTTTTTTAGGTTTTGTTTTAAGTAAGCTGGGGAAACATATCTGTTCCAGCAGGGAGAGCAGAGAACCATGCAGAGTGTATGGCTGATTGAAAAAAAGAAATAATTACAATAATTAAAGGAAATCAGTGACCTTGGATTAAATGCTGCTGTCAGCTGCTCAGAGCATGGAGCTTTGCATAGCTGTGGGGCGATTATGCAGATCAAATGCACAACCAACCAGAAAATAGGAATTCTGTTTTGTGAAAAGCTAGAATTGTGCAGCAGTACCACAACAGCATCTCTGCACCCAGGGTGTCTGGGGCAGGACTCCTTCAGTGTGTATCAATAAGCCACACACACAGAGGCCAATCAAAATTCTCCTTCATTCAAAATCCTTTTATTCTAGATAAAAAATTTCATGGTTAATCATTATCATCTTGTTCCCTTGCTAGGTAATTAGTATTGCATTGTTGCTTTGTGCCTTTCCCTATGTTCCCTTCATGTTAGAGAAGTTTAATTGACATTAAAAGAAGAGGAAATTAAAGGGATTTTAATCAGTTGGCCTGTCCTATCTGTTTTAAAAAGAAAAGCTGGAGTAATAGAAAAATAGGTTGGTGTCTGTGCTCTCTTATCATCCATTTTGCCATTCATTACTGAATTGATGAGAATGTCTGCTTTGCATATTTAATCATATAACTGATTAAAATACTACTGGGGTTTCTTCCAATTAGTAGGTCTATAGGCAATGTTATAGGTGGTCAATAGGCTTTTGCCTAACTATTACCTCAACTTTTTTCAATTTTCACTCAGAAACCAACAATGTGAGTGAAGAAAGGATGCTTACTGCAGTTTTCTCAAAACATCCATTGATATCGACAGAAAGACTTCATTTCATAAAGAGCTAAGGAAGAAAATAATTTTCTTATCTATGAGAACTCTTTAAGTGTACACTTTAACATAAGGGTTTGCTTGAAGTTGTTTATTTAAAGATTTTCCAAATGAAGACTTCGGTGCATTAAGCTTGCAGAATCTACAAATGCCCAATGTCTTAGTTATAAAATGATTAGTAAATTTACACTGAAGGCAGCAAGAGAGTAGTGTAGGTCACAAAAAAGAATATTTTCTACTACATTAAATATTTAAATCCCGAGAAAATTTTAAAACAATCTAAATAATAAGTCCTTTCTAGAATTTGGCCCAACAAATAAAGTCGGTTTAATATACTTTAATGACCTTGATGAAAAGAAAAGAAAAAAAAAAATTGGTCTAATTTTTCTTAACCAAAGATGTTGAAGAACTCTTATTGGTTTTCAGTGTTTCTTATAGTAAAGAGCAAATATGGATTTTTAAATATCATATTTATTAGGCTCTCTTCTTTTCTGGAATTTGCAACAACAAAGAAAAATCAGAGAACATTCTTTAAATAGCCTTGAAGAAATTTGCTAGAAGAATAGGACTTCCGCAATTTATTGCGTGCTGTTCAGAGGTGAACTCAAACATGCCTCTACCAGGCAATTAATACAAAGCAAATTGTTAGGGACTTCAGGCTGTACACACTGGAATAAGCAGGAGGGCTCCCACTAGTTTCAGTGTGCCTGGAGTCAGGCAGTGGAAACAAGATCCTGGCAGTTCTCCAGTGCAAGCTGATGGCAAAAATCCCATTGCCTCATTAGGGGCAGGATTTTATACTAGGTTTTGCTAAGACTTCATTCCTACAAAGTTTTTATCCTTAAAAGAAAGAAAAGCAGGAGATGCATCTCATTGGGTCTCTGCTTTTGCTATTTAGGTGGAAAGCACTTAAATGCTATAGTCAGGTCTGGATTTAGCAGCCTGGTTGGTGGTGGGAGATGGCTTTCAGGAGCTTTATTAGTCATTATTGGGAGATGGAGTCTTTCATGAGGAGGTGCTTACACACTCTGACTGTATAGAATCCGCAGAGTAACACATTGGTGGGAACATGCTGTGTACATGATGTATGTGGAGAGGAAGCTTCCTCGCTTATATCCTCGTATTAGCTGTGCTCATTCACCTACATCTCAAAGTCATGGGAGTGTGTACATGTGTTCTGAATCCCAAAGGGCAGTGTTTCTATTTCATTTTTTGTTCCTTTCTATTCTTGGCATGTGATAGCAAGTTGGACAAATTGCTTATAAACCTCAAGACCCTCCCTAGGATTTTTCGGATCCCTGAGCTAAGCCTTTCTAGATCTGAGAGCAGCTGATGTGTTTCCATGCACCCCTGAACAACAGTGACTGTTCTGTCTGTGGTGAATGTATTAGAGGGAAGATTCCAGCCTCTTCTGTAAAAGCACTTAAAATGGAAACTGCATAGTATCCATTTTGATTTGCTGTCCATAGTCTAATGTTGGAGATGATTTGGGAACTGACGGAAAATAAGTAGCAGGTTTTTTGTCTCGTAATTTTGAGACTTGCTGTCCAAATATGACACCCGAGCGAGTTCTGATTCCACTGAAATGAACACAGACTTTTTGCTTTGTTTTTCATAAACCATGGGTTGGTTCCTCTGTCTACATGTTAGTAATTACAAGAACAATCATGTGTAATCTGTAATTACTCCTATGCTTAATTTTCATCCTGGTTAAAGGCAGAAGGAATTTATCAAAGCAAAAATGGAAATGGCTTGGTCCCAGATATGGAGTCATGTTCTTGCATGTAAAAAGTTGGCTGACAGACTAGATGAAATGCAGACCTCTTCTGGGAGGCCTTTAGCCATGGTGTACCTAGAAGAAAATGTATTTGTAATGTAATATACATTCCTCTCAGATTTTATTTTGCATGTCTTTTGGAGAAGGCTTCTTTGTTTTTTTGAGAGACATCATCTGCGTGAAAATCACATACTTCTAGGAACATCTGTGCCTTCACATTACAAGAATATCTGTGTCTGTGAATGAAAGAAAGCAAGGACAGGTGTAGTGTGGTTCTCCTGGGTGTGGGATGATGCTTTATCCACAACAGCGGTCATTTGCACTGAAAAGAGAAAATATATTTACTGCTACTTTCTTTTCTGAAGCCTTTAATTTGGGAGATCCTTAGACTGATTTAATTTCAGGATCTCTTTATAAATAGCTGCCCTGGTATAGGAAAGCATGGAGGTCTTTAAAAGTGTCTTCTGTGTCTTACAATAATAGTGCTACAGTCGTGGAGGTGTTGTCTAAGCTGCCTTTAAACTAGCTTACTTATCTGGAGAAGTATAGCGCCAAAAGTATAGGGGTAGTTATAGGCTAAAAAGCCATCTGAGAAAGTAGCAACAGAATTCTTTACAATCCTTCAAAAAAAGACCCTATATCTACTATTTTATGAAACATAATGCTCCAGACAGCATAGAAAGGAAAATATACTTCCACATCTCTCTACCTTTAAAAGGCTATTTGGGATGGTGGGGGGAAACTCTTCATTTTTAATTCAATAAGGCCAGCACTAGAATACAGACAGGAGCATTCCTGAAGCTTTTTCCTGCTCCTTTTCTTTTTGAGTGACTGCAGTCTCTAAGGGGAACATGGACACCACCACTAGCAGGGGATGAAGAGAGAGCTGTGTTGCTTTTCAACAAGTGGACAAATAGAGTAACTTGGAAAGGAGATCTGAGGAGAAAGGAGACTCAGACCCATGCATCTTTGATTAATGAGCCATCTCAGTCCTGTAATAGTCCCTCTAATAATTCCTGAATAGGGCTATTTCCTAGCAATGGAGTTGAAGGACATTATACATCTCCAGTCTTCTCCTCTTTCCCTTCTTGTCCCTGTCTTGTTTCTGCACTCAATAAGCAGAAATCTTTGCTGCAAATTGACAAAGGTCCCAATGGTTTCATAGCAATCAACAGCTTCCTGCAGGCTTTGCAGGGTGTCCTGATGTGAAGACTGGAATGATGAGCAATTCAGTCTGCACCGATGGCTGGGTCTGCGGTCACTGCCTGAGTGCACTGAGAAAATCAGTAGGGTCTCTTGTTGGACCTCGGGTGTGATTTCCCTGTGGAGAGGCTTGCTCCCTGAAGCTCCACTCTTTTAGTCTGAAGTTCTCTTTATTAATTCTGGAATAGGAGCCTGATAATAAAGACCCCATGTGCCAATTTAATCGATTAGACCTATAGGAAGCCATTAATGTAGGACTGTGTTGTGTAAAGCCATCAGCATTACATGGCACAGATTTATCTGTCCCTTCACAGCACTTCAGCAGGGCAACGCATGACAAGGAGGCAGTAAGCCAAAGGGAAACGTACTCTTGCAAGCACAGTTCTTTGGAGGCTAACCAGTTTATGGCAATGCTGATATAATTAGGTGGCTGTCGTGGTTTAACCCCAGCCAGCAACTAAGCACCACACAGCCGCTCACTCACTCCCCCCCCCACCCAGTGGGATGGGGGAGGGAATTGGAAAAAAAAAATAAAACTCGTGGGTTGAGATAAGAACAGTTTAATAGAACAGAAAAGAATAAACTAATAATGATAATGGTAACACCAATAAAATGACAATAGTAATAATAGAAGGATTGGAATATGTGAGTGATGCACAATGCAATTGCTCTCCACCCACCAACTGACACCCCTGTTAGTCCCCAAGTGGCAATCTCCCCACCCCCACTCCACCCAGTTTATATACTGGGCATGACATCACATGGTATGGAATACCCCTTTGGCCAGTTTGGGTCAGCTGTCCTGGCTATGTCCCCTCCCAACTTCTTGTGCCCCTCCAGCTTTCTCACTGGCTGGTCATGAGAAGCTGAAAAATCCTTGACTTTAGACTAAACACTACTGAGCAACAACTGAAAACATCAGTGTGTTATCAACATTCTTCTCATACCAAACTCAAAAACATAGCACTGTACCAGCTACTAGGAAGACAGTTAACTCTATCCCAGCTGAAACCAGCACAGTGGCCTTTGGTAGGGAATGAGACTCAAGAGGAGCAGATGGTCCTAGTAACCTGTGTTGCTGGGATGCTCTTTGCAGTGGACCACAAGGGGGAGGTAGATGCTGCTTTATTATCAAGGAGGATAACATACAGCAAGGAGATGCAATCTGAGTGATACATGAGGGCAGGGAAGCTGGCTGGCTGGAACCATAAAACCCAGACCTCTGATGAGTTCCTAAGGCCTTGCTCTCATCTTCGTCTTTCAGTAGTCAGACTCACAGTGTTTTCAAACAGGAGCAGTGTCACTGTGTCACCCATTTCACAGGTGGACAGCCTGAGTTACAAAACTATGATGTGAGCTGACAATGATTACTCAGAGAAGCTGGGTGACAAGGCACTGGATGCCTGTCTCTGGCCCAGGGCGGTCTGTAAAGGGCAAAGGCTCCTTCCTCATCTTGTCTGCACACTCACTTGCTAGGAAATACCTGTGTTGTTGCAACGTTTGTCGTATTGTGTGCTACTCTGCTGTTCCTCAATGCTCAAAGGTAGCATTTTGTGGTCCTTTTGTATCAGATGTTATAGATACTTTTGCCACTCCCCCCACATGGGAACATGCCCTGGGAACTTGCTTAAACAGAAGTTTTGTGGTGCTTTGTTAGAGAGCTGTGACCCTTCTTCTGAAATGCTAGTGTTGCCCTCGGTTTTCAGCAAAGAAAAGATGAGCACATATTTACAACTTCACATAATTACATTTTGTGATAACCTGATGCTAATGTGAACACCAAATTGAACATAAGAATCTAATTGTGTACTTCCTGTTGAATAATGCAAGGCAGTAGAAGTCATTAGCCTTGTACTGTCTGAGAATGCAAGGCTCTTCCCTTTGTGGAAAGCACATAAACAGAAGACAAAGAAACAGAATCTTCTCACAAGGTTGTCATTGTTCCTTTCTCTCAAATCAGAAGCAGTGTCTTAGTGAATCAGATTCCCAGCATTGAGCACTCCCTGGTGTGCCAGATCCTTAAAAAGAGGGTGTAAAACATGTTGTACCAGCTAGCAAGTCACACTAGCTTCTTTGAAATCAGTGGTTGCACTAAATGCCCATCTGGTCTTGAAATGTGTAGTTTTCTGCTAACACAGGGAAGTAGAAGGAGAGGAAAGAAATGAAAAATTTCATGTTGAGGCTGAAGGATAGAAAGAATGAAAAGCAGCAAATGGGCCAGCACTCTCTTGGTAACACCACCTATTTCTGTGTGACCACTTTCATAGCATTCTGCAAAGTGTCAGGGACCAAATATTTCCAGGTTCACCTGCAGATTCAGGTTCAGGACTTAGAGTGAGGTCTATATATTCAAAGCTCCTTTCAGTAAGGAACCTTCCACGTGGAAAGGGTAGGAGGAGGAAGAGGAATTTTGTTTGGGAGGCAACATCATTGGTTCAACTGAAGCAAAATGCAAGACACGAGACCCTACAGACCTAGCTCATTACCAAATTTCACTAATGTGCTGCAACATTTTGACAAGGCTATCAAAACTATTGTTTTCAAATATCTGGCCCAAGTTGTGGATGCTCAGTGCTTCTGCAAATCTAGGCCTTAGTATGAGGCTATTCATCAATTTAGAGAACTGAAAAGTAACTCTGCAACAAGAGGAACTTAGAAAATAGGATGGAATAACAGACCAAAGGTTTCCTGATCTGTGCCTCAGCCTTCTTCTCTGTCCCACTGGTATTCAGGGGGCAAAGGAAGATAGTAGAGGGGATATTTTCCTTAATATAATCTCCTAGCAGGATAGAATTTTCCTCTTTAGCAGGCAGAGACCTGGGAGAGAGATTAAAAAAGGCCTTATCCCCAGTGGAGCATGTATTTAGTGCTGGCACTAGGAACAGTGGCAGGATTTAATCAATAGTGTGTTTCTCTTGTCTGCCCTGTGGCAGTCACATCCCACTTATAAACAGTCCTTATACTCTTACATTCACTCTGGTGGGATTCTCACTTGCACTGTGGGAGATCCAGGTAGCATCATGTACCTGGATATCCTTCCTGTCTGTCAGCAGAGCTTGGTGGTACGTGTATCTGACAAGCCAGCAACTCCATGGCCCTGAGTAGGTAAAAGCCCTAAAGGAAGTAAGAGTGACTGCCACACACAGCTAGAAGTTTGAGAGCATATCGTTACGTCTGTCGGTTTGCACTGGGAGTACCAGCTGCCAATACACAGCAGTAGAAGCTCTGACTCACTATTGTTCCTGTTTCTGGCAATCGCAATATTTGCAATCACCATTGGGCTAATTGTTATGAGAAGTGCCACTCCACTTCACACATCTGATGCGTGTTGATTGTAGTTGTATAACAGAACAGTTTATAACCTTCTGCTTCTTGTCTGTACGAAAGGGATGTTTCTTTTCACCCTTGTGACACTTGAGAAATTAAAAGCTGTCTCAGCTGGGGCTGTGCATGATGTAAGACTAGGGCCTGTCTTCTTCTGTCATACAGCTCCCTTTACTCCTTTGGGGCAAGCTGTGGAAGTAAGGGTTTGCTTATGTGAATATGCGTGGTGGGTTGTGCCTTCAGATTGCAAGGGTGATAGTCTGAATTTCTAAGAGTTCAGAATGTATGTATGGTTTTCCAGTCTCTGAAGGTGCAAACCATTGCACCTGAATTCGACTTAATGTGATTTGGGGGGTGTACGGGCATAGCAGAAGTGTCGGTCCCTTGACTGGATCACCTGGTCAGACTGGCCTCTGTTCAAAGCACTGCAATCACTTGTGGTGCTCTGAGGCCAAACTTTTCTTCTGTGGCAGAGCCTTAAGAGGATAGGAAAGATGCTCCTGGCTGCTGTGTAATTTACAGACTCAGTTTCACAAATGCATCTGTATGATGTGAATGTATGAAAGAAGAAAGTAGCATAAGTTTGGTTGCTTTTCCCTCGAGTTGAAGGCTTATGGTTTGCTGTTAAGTCTCATGCAGGATATGAGTGGTTTGGGAGAGTTCCTTACACTTTCCTTTTTCCTCACGTTCCTTCTAGACCTGCATAAATCCTAAATCCCAGGTCTGTTCAGCACTGTCCAGGTGCATTGCTTAGATGCAAGTCAGGTGGGCTAGGCTTGGGACTCCGCCAGTGCTGACATACTATTACTGTCTGTCTTTCCTGTGAGTTACTGCCTGGCTCTGCTGTTTGTTTTTCTTCCTGATTTTGATCAAATGTTTATGTACAATAAAGTTTATATGTAATATGAAGATACCCAGTATTATGAGCTCTCCTTATATCTGTAGACTGACTAAAAAAGAGTCAGTCAGATTTTCTTAATGGCAAATTTAAATACCTCAATGTTTCCAGGGTTGTATTTCTATCTGTACTATGTGCTGGTTGCAAGGTGAGTAAGGGTTTTCCTGTGGGGCTGTTTCACTCCATGCTTACCTTTTCCCCCTACACATCTACTGTCTGGTATAAATGTGCTTTTGGATAGATTTGTATGTAATCTGAGAAGCTAACTGCTTCTTTTGGTAATTTCTCTTTTTGTTTTTTCTTTCTTTTTTTTTTTTTTCTTTACTCCTAACCTGAGCAAGAACAATTTTGCCTTGCTTAATGTCAGATCTTTGCAGAGGAACATTTTAACTATGGTTATTTGAGGATTTTAAAGCAGCAATTCTGGGGCATTTTTAAGAAGAATATTATAAATGTCTGTATTTTTCCATCAGATTGCTAAACTCTCGATCTTCAGAGGCTGAGACTGCTTGTGTCTTTGTCTCATTTTTATTGCAAATGTTTCTTTTTCAGACTTCTTTAGTACTGGCCAACTGTTCCCCAACTCAAAATTTGTTGTCCAGCCCTTAGTCATCCTTAGAAATGAAGCTATGCCATTTAATCAGTAGTGATGGTCCCCACAGTTAGCGTAAAGTTGAAACCAGCTGCCTGCTTGTTTGCATGTCGGCTTTGCTTGCTGTGATCCCTGGGCCTTGTGGGCACTGAGCAAGGGAACAAGATACCCTTTGCTCTGTGAGAGGTTTAAAGCAGAAGTCTTGTGTCGGTGACCTTTAGCAGCCTTCAACACGAATTAACAGGCTGCTCTTTCACCAAAGGGTGAGTCAAGTATCCTGCAATGCCAACCTTGGTCTGACACTCTGTACGTGCTGGTGGCCTCAGCCAGTCCCCCAGGGCTCTGCAGCCAGAGCCAGGCACGAGGCTGTGAGTGTTTTACTCTGGCGAGCACCTTGCTCACGTACCTGCACTGGGACTGTATCCATGAGCAATTGCTCCCCAAGGTGAGTAAGGGCATCTTTCACAGATGTGTCTGGCTGGACATTTAACCTCGCTCTAGCATAGCTGTGCTTGGCACCACGGTGCTTTCTGCTTCTGGACCTCTAGGGAGGAAATTGCCTCACTGAGGTGCACTGTATGATTAATGAAAAGAGTCCAACCAGTCACTGAACTTTAAATAGGAGACAAGGTGCTTTTAATAATGCTAGCACACACTTAAATACCTTTGTGTATCTAGATTTTGATTACTTAAGAGCCGCGTTTCCTTGAACTCCTTGAAAGTCCCCGGGGCTTAGCTCAATTTAGCTAAGCTTCCAAGGGAGGTAGGGCCACATGCTCTAATGCCTATGAAAGTTTTACAAGTCTACCCACCTAAGCAGGGTATAACACTAAGGATGATAAATGAAATGTGTTAAAAACAACAAAAAAAGTACTGTCAAAAATCACACTAGGAAGCTTAGCAGTTGTCTGAAAGGAAAAAAGTTGGGGAAGAGAATGGATCTGGGGGACAACATCACAACAGGTTTCTGGGAAATGGCTTGAAATGGCATGAAACAACATTTTCTAATCCTTCAGGAGCAGAGAAAAGGCTTTCAGCTCACTGCTTTTAGCACTTATATGTTGTGGCTTGGCTTTATACTTAAATCCCAATAATTTAATATTTAGCTGAGAGTAAATGCCTTTGGAAGCAAGAGGGTGAGAATGGCAGCCTGTAATCTGGAAGGCTTGATGTTTTAGGCCTGATCTTATTTGAATTTTGAATGTAATGAAAATGCTCTTGATACATTGATAACCAATAGCTTCTTTGAGCTTCTTAAATAAAAAGTAGGAGTGAGTGTTGTGCAGAATAACATCTTGTGCATACACAACTTTTCTTTAGACGGTTTTACCCTTTGTCATTCCTATCTTGCATGGTTAGCTGAAGGACTGCCATTGTTTTGGAAGATGGAGAATTTTTTCCTTCCAAATTATTCCTGCTTATGCTACTTTACTTAATTTTCCTTAAACAGATCAGCCTATTGACTTACTAACTGTGTAGTCACTAGAAAGAGGGACCAATCCTGTGAACACTAGAGGATAAATCTGTCAGGCAGAGAAGAAGGACTTTGTGTTAGAAAGAAGTCAATACGAGACTGTTATCCTGAAGTCCATAATCCATTTAAGTTCTTGTCTCAACACACATTAGTATGTACATTTTCCTGTAGAGTCATTGGCGTTTGCCCTGAGTGAGATGTGTGTATGTACCTTGTCAGGTAGGGACAGATGAGCAGTGCTGTCTTCTGCTCCCTGAGCATGGGGCCAAGGCCAACCACCATATGGTTGATGTAGGTATCTGGTCCAAGGCTTACTGGCTTCTGGTGGAAATCTTCATTATGTGACTCCCAGATATTCTTGTGCTGTCTTGGCAAAAGTAGGGGAAAAAAATCACTGGGTAGTAGTATTTCCAATATAACAAATGTGCTTAGCAAGTTTCTATTAATTATTCCACAAAACTTAGAAATTGACCCTTTTGTTTTCTTAATCTCAAAGTAATTAAGAAATTCTGTCTCCATTCCAAACCCATATGCACAAAGAGACTATTCCCTTACGGAAATACAGAAAGCAGTGGGCAAGTTTTCTTGAAAGGATTTATTTTTATAAATTCTGTAAAGGAATTTAATTTCCAATTTACCATACTCTTAATATATCATCTGGGGGGAGGGGTTGCATATTGCTCTTCTGGGTTTTTTTGTTACTGTATCACTGCTTTGCACCAGTAGCTTTTGGTATGTTGTCTTCATGAACTAGTGTTATATTCCCACTTCTCCCTCCTGTTTGCCACAAATGGAGACTGTAGTTAAAAATCCACTCACTTCTCCTGTTAAATGTTTCCAGCTGAGACACAAATCAGGCCTGTATCATTTTCATTTGGTAGCCATCAATGTCATTTTCCTCTGAGGTACTTTTTGTAAACTGTGACCATGATTGTTTTGTAGCTATTGCTTTCAGACATGCCATGTACTTCATCTGTCAAAGCCAGGAAATATGTCTCAGCCTAATTATGGTGTTTGTGAGGAGCAAACTAATCAACTGAGTTCTAGTTTATTATTTCCAAAGATAGACTCAAATAGATGTATGTACATAATGTGGTGGCTCTTTGTGTGGTCAGGGGAGCTGACAGTGAAACTTGGGAGAGAGGAAGTGGCATGTGGATGTTATAGCTCTTGCTGCTGGTTTGTTTCCGGGACTGACCAAAGGAAATGAGTGAAGGATATTTGATGTTTTACCCCACTTTACTTAACCAGGCGTGTTTTGTCCTGTGGTTTTTTTGAGATGATTAAACTGCAGCACTTGTACACAGTTCTCTACACAGACACAGTTCTTATAGTTGATATAGTATAGACACAAATATTAACCAAGGTTTGTTTTGAACTATAAAGACAGGATGCCTTCTGAAGGTTGATTTTCCTGCTTCTCTCTAGAAATCTGCTCCTAAAATGTCAGGTTGCTCTATGCTGAAGAGCCACTACCTGCCTGCATGGTGCTTTATTTTACATGTGGAACCATGAAATAGATAGCACTACTCAACGAATAAGGTATCATTTGTTGTGTGTGAGAGTGGTAGGGTAAGAATAGTCATTGGTCATGTGTTTCCTAAGGCTTTGTGGAAATCTCCTACTCTGGGATTTGGCCGTTGCATTCCCTGGTATCACAGAACCTCCTCTTCTTCCCTGTATGTCGTGAGGAGTAAGTGGAGGGTCTTGCTTGGGTGACACTTTCCCCAGCAGAAAGGAATAAATAAAATTCATAGGGACTGTTGTCAGAGTCCCTGTGGTAAAGAGAACTTTACAATAGGGTGAAGTCAGCTGGATTAAAGGATCAGGAAAGCTTTCTGAAATTCTAAGGCTGAGAGTTCTTTTCTGACTGTAAATAACCTATTACAAGCTTATCACAAAGGAATATACTACATAATGGATGGTAGTGAAAATCCAGCCATCAGATTACTAGATCAAATAAATAATCTCCAGAAAATAAAACCTGATACGTGTTTTCAATGGGTTATAACTAATAGAAAATGCTTGATCATTTAGATTTGTCTTTCAGTGTGTTCTTTAATGAAATTACCTTTTTGTGGAATTGATGCAATATATGTCTTCATACACAGTGGGAGTTTGTTGAGCTAGAGTTGGTGTCTTTTCTGGAAATGTTGACACAATAGTGAGTGAACTAACCAGAAAAACACAAGCCACCTACATAGCTTTGAGTTCTGCATTTACAGTGGAGCTCTTAAATGCAAGAATGGCACATGTATATACAAGTCCAACCTTATTCTCAGTGTCTTCTCTTTCATTATGGATATTTCTAGTCTGTTTCATGTCTGAGGAAGGGTAAGCACTGTTTGCAAAGTTCTGCTGCCCATATTTGTCTTGTGATATTTAATGAGTACTTTTTCACAAGGTTGTGCTAATGGAGTTAGCACAGGGTTCTCTCTGTGTCAGGACAAAGTCCTGAGGGTGGCTGTATAATAATGTGCACCTGATGTCAGAAATGGTCTTTGGAAAAGCAGAACAACATAATAATCGTGCACATGTTGCTTACCCAAGAAAAAGTTAATGTAGTCTATTCAGGAATAAGAGCTTCTCTTTTATTGGAACTTCTGTTATTTCAGAACAAAATTCCCATCTGAAATGAAAAGCTGAAATATCAAGATTTCCTCCAGCTTGGAAATGAAAAAAATAAGTGTCCAATCAGTTCTTCCACTTCTTATTATGACAATACTGGAATAGTTGTTCAAATAAAATAGCTTTAATTGAAATACTGATTTTAACTCATTTTGAATTTGTGATTTTAGTTGTGTTGTTTAACTTTTATGCTTAAAGATTAATTTCTGAATCTATACTGAAATATATCAAAATGAAACAGATTTTCCACATTGAAGTATAGATGCTCTGATAGCCTTGCACCACAAAAGGCAAGTAAAAAATATGAGTAGTTTTGAATCTATATTCAAATCTTAACCTGTATCTTAGAGAAAGCTAAATTCACAAGCTTCCTTCTTTATAAATAGAATATGAGGACTGTAGAAAGCTTTATTCTAAACCAGTGTCCTTGAATCCAGATGAGATGGTTTCCTTGACCCTGAGGTTATTTAGGTGTCAAGTGTATAGAAGTGGTTCTTTCTTTTCCACTTTTGGGAAATGTCTCTTACCTAACTCAGCTCTGAACCATTTGGATCCAGTTTGTACAGTGCATAATGCGTGCACATGTAACAAAGCAGCAGTCTCGGACACCTTGGCTCTGAGTAACTATGGAGCGATGTCACCATCACTGACTCTGTGCAGGAAACAACTGTTATATATTTGACATGGGACATTCAAACTGTGGACAATTTTTAAGAAATCAGTGATTTTTACATCTCTAAATTCTAGTGGTGTTAAATGGAAAAGTTGATACTCAAATGAAAACTGCTGTCTCTTTTCCCCACCTAGATATTTTTATTTCCCTTTCTTTCTGATTATTTCACCAAATCTCTTCCATTGGATCATCTTGGCCTTTACAGGACTTGGTGTTACAACTTCCTTTCCTCCTTAATAAATCTTCCTCTGGTTTTGAACAATGGGAGAGAAGTGGTAGCCAAGACAGCTTGGACCATTAGAATGATCACCTGTTGTATTTTATCACTGGTAATTTTTCTCTAGCCTAGCTGCCTATTGTTGTTTGTCCCTTTGTTGTTCCCAGAGTACAAAGTAATCAATGAGTTGGAAAGTTTTCAGGGGTGGTGGCTGTATTGAGTAGGAACATCCTGCTTGCTTCAGGTTCAAATTTAGGCTAAGTGGGGCATCTTCCAGTTTTTGGCAGACTCAGCCTCATTTTGTAAATGCAAGGGGATTAATAGTGAATGGGGTCACTATATATAAAGCTTTTCTGTTGTTTCTCTTCAGAAAACATATCTGCAAGCGACAGCTTTATTGTGTCATGTCTGGGATCCCAATTAAACAAAAGTTAATATCCTTTTTTGATTCCTGACATTTTAGGACACAGAGAGCCAGACCTGGTACCTGTGAACTGATTGGTTGCTGTATTCTGGTGTGTTGCTTTGGGATTTTATTTAATGGCATCACAAAAAAAAACAACTCCACATCATCATCCTAAGACAAACCAGCGTGAATTCAGACTTTCCATAAAGCAACCTAAGTCTCAGCTGTAACTGGCAGACTTTACATTGTCTTTACCTCATATGGGAGTTGGTATTTAGTGCCCCAGTTCTCTTGCATTGTTTTCTTTAGGAATCTCAATATTTCACCTGCCAAACTGCAACTCAAGTTGAAGGGTAACACTTCTAGTACCCAATTTCTACCACAACTTACCTTAGAGACATTGAGGCACTGTTCAGTATGCCGTGAAGTCCACTGGATAAAAGCATAAGGCAAAACAGGTAGAGAATGGTATTGTTCCGTATGGTGGCTGATTGTAATCCAACCATATCCTCCTTTTACTTTGATTTCTTAAAAATAAAAATACCCTAAGCAGGAAACATACAGTAAATCTTTGCCTAGTGAACCTGTTCATCAAAGGCTATGATCATAAATCAGCAATTATCAGTGGCAATCTCTTGACAACTGCAGGGCTTGGGGCATGTGTACAAAATGGCAAGGCTGATGCAAACAAACCTCAGGGTGGTTCCCAGAGAGCCAGGGAGGCTTCTCTCATACTGTGATTACTGCCAGACAATGGTCTATCCACCTCAACGTTTATACTGTGTTCAGTCTTGTTATTTTCATTGTTTACTCTGTGGTGCTTAAAAAAAAACAAACAAGCCCAAAACCTTAACTGACAATTTTTGTTATGGAAGAATGTTTTTGATAAATGTAGTAGTTCAAGGGATGTGGCGTCTGGCGTGGCTATGACCTCAGGGAAGAAGAACACATGAGTTTGGACCTGTGCCTCCACACGTGTGCATTTCAGGACAATTATATCTGTGTTCCAGACAGAAGGAAAAGCAGTAACTTCCCAGCTAGCTAAATACTTGTTTGGACCATTTCTCACCTTCATTATAACTGTATTTGCAGCCTGACCCTAATACAAGGCAGCTGCCTGCTAGCACTTGGCATGAAATCTTTACAAACAACCTGTTTAATAAAAAAGTTTGTGTTTGGTACAGTTGAACCAGAAAGTTTCCCTTTGAGGTTTTCTCCATCTCCTTGTTCTCTTTCTCTTTAGTCAGAGAAGCCTTGAGTCATGTTCCTATTTGGCTATTCTGCTTCCAGCTCAAATGGAATAGATTACTCCTTGGCATTGGGTATTTACTAAATAAGTTTCGAGTAATTCCACCCTAGGAACCAAGGGAATGTCTGCAGAGAGACATGGTGTAATTAAAAAAAAATACAGTGGGGTTGTACAGCAGCAGTGCAAAACACTGCAGTAATAAGAGTGCACTGAGAGTGAGTTCTGGGGTTGAGAGTTTTTGAGTGGGTTCCTGAGTTAAGCACCTAAATCAGTGCCCTGCCTTTCAAAACAAATGAGCCTCTGACAGATTTCATACCTTTAATTCTCCTCTCCCTCAGTTTGCCTGTCTGTCACATGAATGGGATGCTTTAGCTCACTGCTGGGATATGGCAGGGCTTGATTCTTTTGTAATTTTTAACAGCGAAATGATAGTCTAAGGCTAAAGCACTGGCATGAAACCGAGGAGACTGGGACTTCATTTCTGGCTATACCACAGAGTACACGTGACCCTGGGCAACTCATTTGATCTGTCTGTGCCATGGTTTTCAGTTGTAAAATAGGGCAAATCCTATCTTTCACACAGGCCTCTCCAAGCCAGAGGACTATTTCTTACTGTGCGTACATTCAGTCCCTCATATATTGTGGGACCTAAATGTAATTCTGCTGCTAGCAGGATAAAGTAAAGAGCAAACCATTACATAGAATCTAAAGGACTTTGGGCTCACTTTGCTGCCATTTAAGTTTGCAGAAGTTTTTCTTCTGTATTAACTCATGTATTAACTACAGTTCACTCAGGCTTTTTCAGTGCCTTGTTAGAAAGTGTTTGTGAAGCAAAAAGATGAGCATGCTCCAGTGATGAGTTCTGCATTAAAATCCTCTATGCCTCCTTTCTCCCCCATTAGAGAGACAGATCTCCATGGCTACTCTGCAACAAGCTCTCAACACTTTTCTAAAGCGCCTTTACTTTTTTTGCTATTATTTCCTTCTTCCAGGATTTTCTTAAGTTTGAAGAATTCCAGTTAATTGAATTAGACTTGCAAGCTCGCTGATGACTGTGCTAAGTGTGTTTAATAAAAAATACCAGTTTCTTTGTCAGGGAATGACTTCCTGACTTATTTCCAGCTCAGTGTTCATGTTTTCCAAGACAATATTTTATTTACAGACACCACATAAGCGATTTGCTTTGCTTTGACATTTTCCAGCTATCTAAAAGAAAGCCACCTTTTGCTGTTTTTTTCCGTGGGTGCCTTTCTATCAGAGGACTCCTTTTTCTGCCTATATGTGGTTTATGATGGTACTTTGTTTAGTTAGAATATTTTTTCCAAGTTAGGAAAAAGAATCACTTTATTGAACTGACTTTTATTGCTGCTCTGAGCCAAACATCACCCATAAATTGAGCATCCTCTAACTTTTATCTCAATGAAATTCTCTAAATTTTATTAAACATTTTACCATTTCTCTCTCCTGCAAGAATGCTGGAGTGTCATCCAACCCAGAGGAGTAGTTTCATTTTTGTTATTAAATAATCTGGTCCTGTTCTTTATCAAGCTCTATTTTAAATGAGTTTGGTTAAATTAAATGACTCTTTATAATGGCTGGCAAGTCAGAGTGGTTTAGTGCTCTGGCCTTTTATCTCTGGAGACCTGAAAGCCATGCTTTTGGTCCAGATAAGACTGCTAGGCACCTCTGAAGCAGTATAAAGTGACATTCAGCTAGCCTCAGAGGACTGTTAGCAGAATCCTTTATAGCTTGAGAGCACTGCACAGAGACTTTTAAGAAAGTTCCTTTCCAATCATTGCAGTGCACTGGTATAGGGTAAAAAGTTGGTTGGAAAACTCTTGGCTTATGCTCAAGAACAAAGTCTTGTGCTGATTTCCTGCTTCAGGTCACAGGCAATCAATAATTGTTTGGATTTTTCTGAGTCTAGTGGGTACTGGCCACGTCACAGGGACATGTTGCAGTTTGCTCTAAGTATAACATGCCTGCTTGCCAGCTCCTGGAGTGGCCAGACTTGGGCAATGCCTGCAAGTCCATCCTGGCAGAACTGTCCATTGCTTTTTATTACTTTTTATTACTTTGCCTTACCCTAAATCCCCAGAGGGTAATACATTTGCTTATATGTGTTTGGCCCCATCCTTCATTCTCTGGTGGTGTTAAGGATTCTTGACTTCAGCATATGCCAGACCAGAGTTGGATTTTGTAATATCTATGGAAAGAGCACATGGATGTGTTGGAACATTTACGGTACAGACATGCAGAGGTAATGTTGTACGCAGGTTTGCCCCATGCTTGCAAAACTTCAATAGTTGTGAGAACAACTGCATTGCTCAACCCCACAGCCTCTATGTGTTGAATATCTATCTTGCTGGAAACATTGGGCTTTTACAATTTTTTTAACTGTCTTGTGTGGTTTGATGAAAAGGCAGTTACTTTCAGGACTTTTATTTCTGTAAGTTCCAGTGAAGAAGTTATTTGAATAATGTAGAAATAGAAAAGCTTTAAAACATAGTTGCAGAATGAAAGGGAACTGACTGGCCAAGAAAAATAAGCCTTCAACAATCTAAGGGCAATCTAATGTAATTGGCAGAGATGTGTAAAGTGGCATTGGAAGCTGTTGTACTCAGGTAAGTGAATCTGTATTTGGTTGTGGAACAGGCAGGTATCAGTCTTTCTCAGAGAACCCTTTCAAACCCATAACTTTGGCTATTCCATGGTGATCTGGCTTTGTTCTAATGTTTGTGGAAGACTTGTTGAAATTTAGGAGCCTGGGTACTAGATTTTATGTGGTTCAGTGTTACTCATGAAAAAAGTTCTACCATTGCTGTCTCCCTCCAATAACAGCTACAAAAATTACTCATGCAAGTATAGCAGAATTGCCTCAGATGACAGTGCAGTAGTTGAACATTTGCTGTAAAAGGGCTGGGTAAGGAAGCAGTTGGATTTATACCATGCTGATATAGCAGCATATGACAGGGACTGGAGCAACCCCCAGATCTGCAAACCTAGACTTTTAGGGAAGTTCAGATCCTTTGGCTTCTTTCCTTTAACTTGCTGTTGGTGCACTTTTCTGTGTTGGACCCTGCTGAACTCAGCTGAGCTAATCTGAGGTAGCAGAAGCACTGTGTGCTCTTCTCAACTATGGAATCAAGGCTTTAGTGGCCAATCTCTAATTTAATTTAAAAAAGGAAAAGAAGAAAAAAAAAAAAGAAAAGGAAAAAAAGAACTTGCAGTTACAGAACAGCCTCAATGAACTTTCTAGCTGTCATCGTAATAATCTCTATTGCATTATGTTTGAAATTTCACTATGCTCTAGTCTGGCACTGAGTCACTTAGACAGTGAGAGGGTATTAAGACCAGTCAAATAGTTGCAGTAATCAAATATTTCCTGCCTTTCTGTGGAGAGCTTTATAGAAGTAGGGAAAAGGTATAAGTACAGCTGATGAGGGCTTCATGATGCTTCATACCTCAAGTACTTTTTGTGTGTTTCTCTATTTCACAGATAAAAGACTAATTTTGTTGCTTTTTTGGCTTAATTTGTTTTGTCTGCTTCATGCAACCAGGTGATTTAAATGGTCCACAAGTGAGAGATACCTTGGGGACAAAACTTAGTTTTATGCTTCCTATTATTCAGACTCTAAAGCTCAAAGTAATTGAATCTCTACTCAGAAATGAAGATTGAGTATTTTTATTTTAAATTTAAGTGTCTATATAAACATGATGCCTCAGGGCTTTGCTGATTTAAAATATATGTGATTTGAAGGGTGCCTTAGTGGCTTCAGCAGAACCCTTTTCATTATATTAGTCTTTGGGAAAAAGTATGCAGCCCATAATTCTTTTCTTTCCTACACTATAATATTACTAATGCTCTTTTCTGTCATGATCCTGTATAATGCTATTAGCTAAGCAGCTGTTCTATACCTCAGACACATGACAAAACACCTTACAATATTGGTTCCTCCGTGTACTAATGATAATCTCCATGCAGTTTTTTCCCTCTTTTTGTGTTTGCCTCCTTTCCCCTGCTGCCTCTCAGCCAGGTGTCTTCAGCCTAATGGCCATAATAATAGATGAGCTCATGTTTCCAGAGCCTGCTAACGTCAGACCACTGTTCTTTTGAAGCCTATATGGTATTATTGTAAACAGTAGGATGACTGCCTTCATCCTGGAGCCTGTTCAGTTTGAAAGGCAGGCCCTGAGGGCCTGTGCGGTGTCTCATTGACTAATGTGGGGCCCTGCCCAGGTCTGGAGGGTGACTGATCATATTCCAGTGTGTGATTTAGCTGCCTCTTGCCAGAGTGCAAGTTCAGAGATATGAAGCATGTTGAGTGGTTTCACTCATCCTTTTTTTTTTGTGACTAAAGTCCCATAGCAACAGGTGCTAAGGTTATGTCACCCATGGGAGCAGTGGCTGAGGCAGCAGGTCAATTTGATATTTTCTAGCCAGCTGGCAAGTTGTGTTATGGCTTAATCTATGTCAGGTTTTTCCAGACACAATGAGTTCAAAACACATTCCTTTAAATTAAAAATCGTGACAGGGTAGAGAGGGATGCAGTTAGAGTGACCGGAGAAAAGTCCTGAAGATGCCCTAGTGGGGACCAAAGTGAATGCTACCTTGTAAAGACATCCAGTTCAGTTTTTATTTGAGACCAAAAATAAAGCTTGAAACTTGCAGAACTGGCAATTTTAATCTGAGTGCCAGCTCAGCCTGACTCTGTTAAGGTTTCCTGAGCCTGTATTTTCCTGAGGTCCTCTTGCCTCTTCTTTCACTTCATGGATGGCTAATGGTCCATCCTTCTCAAGGCAGTCCAGGGTTGAAATTTGGAATGACCACATGATTTAGTGGTAATCTCATAAATGCAGCAATTTATATACTGTACCTGATGGTGAGACCATAGTGTTGCTTAAAGAACTGTGTTGTTTTCCTTAGGGAGCAACAGTAAGTTTGCTACAGGTTTGCTCTGGCTTTTTGGTGACGCTCTGAATGTCTTCTGTTGATGTGCGGTGAACTGAGGAGTTAGACTGAGATAAGTGCTCCTAGTGGCACTTTCTATTTGGGAGTTTATTCTTGTCAGCCAGGCGAGAACTGTGGACAGAATTATCTATTGCTTGTGATAAACCCCTCACCTTCTGCAGAAATGCAGCAGATATGAATAGAGTTGTTGGTTGGGTATTTTTAATTTTATTTTTTATTTTTTTTTCTCCTTCTAGACTTGCTTACTGGCCACTGAGATATGAGCTGGCCTCCTTTTGTGTGCAGGAGGCAAGAGTTCTTTTGCATAGTATAAATGCCATGCTTTTTAAAAAACTTTTTTTATATGGGCTGTATAGAAGAACATTCATTCCGTATAGAACTGGCAAGAAAATTGGCTTTAAAATTGTTCAAGTTATTTGAGAATGGTGTTTTCATTGCTGGTACTTAGATACCAGCGTAATAGTTCCCTTAGAAAAACCTAAGACAGTGAGACTTAGCTATAGACAGGGTAGTATTAACACTTCCATTGTCATTTTTCAGCATGGAGTGAAAATACTTATGCTTAAAGGAGTGATAATTTTGCATATTTGCTGGTAAACTTCTACCCAGACCTCTTTTCAAGCTCTGTGCAAGAGTCCACATAGGTATACATACAAAAGAACCTGTATTTTTGTCTCATCTTTGCTGGAACAAAGTAGTTGCTTTCCATAGTCTATTGTGCATGTGTGATGTGAATCTGATTTGTATCAAAGGAACACCTGTAAATTCTGACTGTGCAAGGTCTAATCCTACTTCAAGGAACAAGTGCTAGTTCATGCACAGATGCTAATACGTGCGAGCACAGGGTCTTTCAGTGTGCAAGAGAGTGTACATATACAGCTTTTCATGGTCAAAAGGGAATGCTAGCATTTGAAAGATGAGGTCTGTAAATCACATTTTTTATTGAACTCTTTTTCTGTGTTCCACACATCCCTCAGGCCACTGGCTATGAATTATCCCACGCTGTTGGCCTATTCTTATCCCTGGGCTTTCCTCATCTTCACATTTGTATAATTACATGTGTCACCTCAATACACTGTATACCTCAGGAAGAACGTTTATTTTTTTATTTTGACTACTATTTCATTTCCTAGTATGCTGCTTGTTTCCTCAGGAGTCATAGAGTAACAGCTGGGGCACAATATGTACTTCCAACAGATTAGTAGGGCTATATGTGGCTTTAGTTTCTAAGAAAACAAACATTTTGTTTACCATTTCCAAGAGCAGCTTCTTCTCCACTGAGAACCAATATAACAGGTCAAACTAGGAATATTCCTCTCATGCCTAATTAAACAAAACAAATGTATAGTATTTCTTGCTCTAAATACTTGTGGAATGCATTTGGACAGTCACTCAGGAGAAGTATTCCCAGTTCTGCCAACTTCATAGGTGAAAAGAAAGAGAAAGAAAAAGAAAGAAAGGAAATGTTGTCAATTAAAGAAAAACTATTGTGGCTGGAGTGTGAGATCAATAAAGACTTTTAAAGATCCAGCTTTACATTAGTTACTTGAGTTTTTCACTTTGCTTTGAATTCCAGTCCCAGTGTTGAGTTCCAGGAAGATGTGTTCCCTGTCCTACCCTACCCCTGCTTTTCCAGCAGCACAGTTACTATAGAAAGGGAAAATTAGTTATCAGAATTAGGATACAAATGCCAAACTTTTCCATTTTGATGTAGTGGTCTGTGGGGCATGCTCACAAGAAAGATACATGGTATTTCCTACTGAACCCTGGATATGGGTAAGCTCTCTACTCTTCCTTCCCCAAGAATTTTGGTTTCTTTCTTGTGGAAGACAGATTGTGTGGTAAAAAGGAATGAGTGCTATCCATGGAATGACAAAACTGGTAGATTGATGTGACTTGCCCAGAGCCAGTGAAGAGGTCTGTGGTAGAGCAGGGAATTGCTTTGGATCTCGTGAGCTCCAATATTTGGTGGCCTTTTCTGGGGATCTTGTTTTTTGTCTTCCCCCCCCCCCCCTTTTTTTCTTTTTGTTCTTTCTCGGCGAATTTTCTTTGGTGGTTTGGCAGCATTCCAGATGCATTCTGATAGACATCTGAGAAATGAATAAAAAATAAATTAATACAATGGAAAAAAGCAGTCAACCATTTTAGTGACCGTAAGAAAAGGTGTGGGGGGAAAAAAAAAAAAAACCAACCAACAAAACCCCTCAAACCTCTCCTATAATAAAAACGTCACTATTCGTGAGCCATTACTGAACTTTTCTTTCTAAGATCTGATTATTTTTTTTTTTAATAGCTTCTTTGAGGAAGAAAGAAAATAGGATCAGAGCTGCAATGCAAAATGACAAGTGTTTAGTTTGTTATTGGTTCCAGCTAATAAATGTGAATATTGCTGTGAGCCTCTTTCAAACTGGTGGGCATAACAACTGAAATTCCATTCAAGCTAAATGAGGGAGCAGTTAAAAACATCTTTATTTAGTGAGGGCTGAAAAAATAGAGGCTGCTGCCAAAAGCATAAGATGGTAAAGCACAGCAAAGAAGTTAATCTGGTTGGATTGAGGCATTTCCTTGGATTAATAGAGCAAACTGAGAGATTGGGATGCTGGAAATAAGAAGGATATTTTGAGAGAAGGAAGCAGGACCAGAAAAGCTGAGGAGATGGTCAGAACAAGCATTGCCACCATTGGGAATATGCCTTTGAGAAATAAGGTAGGAGATATTCTTCTTGGAAGAAAATGAGGTGTTATTGCTTCCTTATTTTAAAAGCAAAAAAGAAAGCAGGATTGCATAAAAAAGGGTCTTGTCTCCAGCAACTGTTTCCCTTTTGGATGTGGATGACAGCTCAGGTTTGGCTCAATGCTCAGGTGAAAAGGGGGATAACGAGATATATCTTTTGGGCTGGATTCTCAGCTAATGTAAGTGAGCACAACTCTGCTCTTGACCCTTTGTAAGGAGATGTGCAGAAGCAAGTGGGAAAGGTGAACAAGTTCTCTTCTTTGTTTAGGGCAAATTAGATGTCATTTGACACAGGATGGTTTCCAATTTTGAAATATTTTATTGCCAAAAAATGATGCTAGAATGAAAATAGAACTGCTGGAAAGAACTAACATTCATCCCTCATCTGACCAAACTGCAGAAAACAGGATAATTATAGGTGTGTGGGGAATAAGGAACCTTCTGAACTTTGCCATTTTCCCTGTAAATAGTAAGACCACTGAGACTCATCCAAACTCTGCCTGGGAGTAAACAGTGGGAGTCCATTGCTGTGGTGAGGTTAGGGGTGTAAAAGGCATTTCTCTGGCTTGTTTTAAACTTTTAGGTGAGGAGGTACTAACTTTGAACAGGGTGTATGGTCCCCAGCTCATGTCCATACACTGTCGATGTGATGAGGCCCAGTGCTGTGGTTAGGATATTTAGTTTATCAGAAGGCAAGTACTATTAGGAATGAACACCCTGGTGTGTGCTTAGAAACTTTTTTTGTGGCTTTGAGTATATGTGCAGGGGAAATGTTTTGAAATATTTCAGCTGAGTACATTCTCTAACCTTTGCTGGCACTGACTAGAAGGAAACCTTGCTGACTCCCTCAGCAGTGAGGGCTGGAAAAGCCTGGTTATTGAGCCTGAACTTCTTATCCTCTCAGCAGCAAGAGATGGGGCTGTGCGGGGGATGTCTGTTGTAAATAATTCCCAGTGTTTTCCATTTACCACCTTCCCTCTAGGCTGCAGTCACTCTTTATTTAAAATATATGCCAAATACCAAGGAAAACAGCTTGCTTTCAGCTGTGACATCATACCCTCAGTTTTCCACACTGCCTGGATGTTTCCTTCTATACACCTGGCATCCACATGGGTGGGCTGATGAGGGACCTGAGCATTTCTTGAATTTATCCCCTACTGCTGTAAAAGGTTTTAAGAGACTATTCTGTTCACTTCATCAGACTCAGATCAGTGAGATGGTCTGGTAGCATCTTACAGGGAGCACTTCCAGTGGGAGTGAACATAGGAGGAAGTATGGAGATACTGCTTTGAAAATTTAAGAAGTCAGCTTCTGCCAGTCTGCCCTGTAATTCTGACTGAGAAGTAGAGGGCAAGCAAGGTCTCATCCTGTCGTTTGACATATTTATGGGTGTTTGGTGGCCAAACTCCATTGTCTGCTTGCTCTAAAGCACTCTTGTTCACATGCTAGTTGAAAGCACAGATGTTACAGGCACTCTTATATCCACTCACAGGAAAAGGTATTGCAAATATGGTGCTATCTCCAGGTTTTGTCTTCTCAGCACAAATCTATTTCTGCAGTACAAATGACTTGGCTTTGCAAATGAGAGATTTACAATTGACTACGAGAGCCAATTTGGTCCTCGCTTTCTTTCCTTAAACAGTATTCTCCCTTATTGTAAGCCTTCACAGCAAATGAAGTTTTCTTATTGTGACACGTTCTTGCCTATTTGAGGAAGCCATGTTCTCTCCTTTTGTGATTGAATAACGCTAGCTGCAGAATTTGTTCATCTACTGACATTTTTAGTTACACCCATGTCAGCAGAGAAAGACAGCTGTAAGAGGGCACTTGAAGAGACCAGACACTGTGGGAGGACAGGGTCGCTGTTCTGTAGGGAAGTAGTGTTTTGGTTAGAATAACTCCAAAGCAAGAAATTTACCTCAGAAGGTGTGTGATAGCCTCTGTCTTTTAAAGCTTTCTTTGACTAGAGTTAAAAACTTGTAAGGTCTCTCATTATGATAAGGCACAGAAAAACTCTATTACTGGCTCATCTGGACTGTATTGGCTTCATTGCTCTAAGAGAAATTGCTTTATAGCACTTTTAGCTGTCTCAGTCTCCCCATGTGTCTAGGACTGCTGAATGTATGTTGGAGCATGAGCCCAGGAGGACAAACAGCACTGAAGAGTAGGAATAAACTGGAAGGAACAGAAATCTTTGGAAAGGTGGTATCAAAGAGGTGCAGGAATGTGGCTTGTCAAGAGTTATTCTAGCACCCTGCAAGTGTACTTGGCACCTTGTGCTATATGTACAGCCTAATGAGAGAGAATAGTATTCATGTTTTTTGGTTGGGGTTTTTTGAGGCTAAAAGTTCTGTTTGAACTTAAACTCCTTCTCCTTCTGGATTCTATGTCTATGTGTATTAAAATAAGTGTATTAAAAAAAAAAACAACATGTATGAAAAATATCCACTCTGTAATGTCAGGCCCACAGCTAACCACATCTCGCCTCTAGGAAGAGGTTGGTGTTCCTCATCTTTTCTTTCTTAGCCTCAAAAGAGCAACTGTTCTGCTTTTGCAAGGCAGAATGTTTGGCAATGCTTTATGTATAATAAATACGGCATGCTGATTATAAATGAATAGTGCCACCACAGTAAATTCCACTTAGACATGGTAAATGAAACAATGGGAAGTTACCTAGTCAGTGATTTGCTGACAGATTTTTAGTTAGTCGGTTGCTGTTTCACTCTGGTTTAGTGACTATAAATTCCAGACCCACAGAAACTGCTTTCTACCCTTATCATCCCACATTCTGTAGTTATTTTGCACTTTTTATGTTGTCAATGTTATTTCCTATTCAACTGCATAACAGCTAATTTAACTTAGATAGATAAATTAGCTGAAATGAAAACATAGTGTGTCTGTGGCCCTAATTGCTTTCTTTTTATTAAAAAAAGGCAAAAAAAAAAAAAAGTTCTAAAAGCATGAAGCGTATCTTAAGGATATGCAATTAGCTCCAGACTGCAGAGAGACCCTTGAAGAAGGTGCTGTGCAAGTTACCCATTGCTTTTGTCACTTCTCACTCAGTATGTACCATATGGGAACATTCAGCAGAGATTTGTGTAAGGTAAACATCATCTTTTTGCAGCAGCTCACCCATGGAGCAAGGTTTGACAGGCAGCAATGCTTAGATTTGCCTGTAGAGTTGTACTGCAATCTGAAAACCTTCTTATGTATTTAGCCTTCTACCCATCTTGATTTTCTTTGCTGAATATTTGAGTTTTGTGGAATGGGGATATAAAGTGAGCTCCATGCTGAGTTGCCTTTACCCATTGGAGTCTGTTATAATGCAGCTACTGTGTCAGAAGACCTACCTTGTTAACTTTTGTTAACTTTCAGTCTGCTTACAGCATGATTTGTGGTATAACTGAAACACAGCCATGTCGCCAGTTCTCGCAAACATCCTAGATTTCTTGAAAGCTTCAGCACTCCTCAGAGGTATAATAAATTCTGGAAGATAGGCATATTTGGTGAATAGTTGTTCTGGTTTTGAAAGTTTATCTATAATAGTAAAATGCATCTTATTGTAAGGGAATGTACAGTCACAAATGATTGCTTTGCCTTAGCTTAACAAGTTACTGCTTGCGAGCTGACGTGACTTTTGTCTGAACTTCTTGCTGGTTGAAAGTGAGCAGTAAGATGCATTTCCATTAGACATCAACAGTGTACAAGTTTGGGGTAGGTGAGATAGGAGTGACCTTCTGTTCTGGAATCTAATTTGGTTTACCTAACCCAGAGTCTTGGTGATTTTTTTATTGACTTTTTTAAAGGTAGCATAGGTATAATAAAGGTATGACTAAAGTTTTCCTGGAGAATAAAGGTGTAAGTATCCTTTCACTGAGATGAGAAACATATTTTCCAGAGCATGAGATGTTAACTGCTGTTTGCTATTCAGATATTTTATTTATTTATACCTCCTTCTTTGTACTACATGTACAGTTTGAAAGATGCTAATCTACTCTTCAGCTGCAAATTCTGTTGTTGTATTTTTTTAATGACTAACCTAATTGGAATGTGCATAATTCCACTGGTCATAAGGCATGAAGGATAGTGCTAAAGGATTACAGGGAGGCC
Organism: Aquila chrysaetos chrysaetos; assembly: GCF_900496995.4. Lineage (NCBI taxonomy): Eukaryota > Metazoa > Chordata > Aves > Accipitriformes > Accipitridae > Aquila > Aquila chrysaetos. The sequence continues at coordinate 7,982,736 of NC_044028.1, read as the reverse complement.
CTCCTGATATTAATGTCTGTAAACCTCAGGCAGTAGCTTCCGCCCCACATGGGAAAAAATTGCTTGCATAGCATACAACTGATGTTGGGATGACAAGGAACTGCTGGGTCAGATATGGTAGTAAGTGTTTGTTAAACCAGGATTTCTGCCAAAGAAATTACATTAAATATTTTACCCTGATTTATGATAAGGTAGCAAACATTCAGGGCATTCATAAGTTAGAAAAATTCACTGATTTAGCTTCGTCTGCTTTTTGCCTGGTTCTTAGATAGTCCTGATGAGTCTATAGTGCACAAATTCTTCTAAGAAATGCTCAACTCCTTTTTCATGTGTTATCCACACTTTGTGTCTGAAGTGTTCCCCTCAAATCCTGTTAAATCACCTCCTATGTGCTGACATTCTTCTTGATCTTCTGACCTTTTCAAGCAAATTAAGGCGACACTCATACACATCTCTTTAGCCACATTTTTCTGTTGATAAGAATTTTGGGTGCTCATCTAACACTTTTCAACTTCAAAGCTCTTCAGAAGTGAGGGGTCTGATCCAAAGTCTGTTGAAATAAATGAATAGTCTTTCTGTTAGCTTCACAGGGACTTAAACTCTAAATTGTGCTCCTGTTCCTGTCATTTTCCCCCATCTGTTCTCTGAAGACCTGCTGTCTTTTGCACCTACTTAAGTTTTAGACTCTGGGTAGTAACTCTCCTATTGTGCTCCTGTTTGGCAGTGGCATAATGAGACCATTTCTGACAGTAGCTTTCTGAGAGATGCTCAAAATTGGGGTATAAATATAGTCTCATAAGCCCTTTGTAACTAAAAGATGTCTTTATATGTAAGCCTCTAGCCTGTCATTCACAGTAATTTCTTCAGATGAGATGGCACTGAGGTCTCTATTTTGGTAACAAAACAAGCCCTCCTTTGAGTTTCCAGGTGGTTCCATGATTCTTCCCCTAAGCCCCTCTCACTATTAAAGAACTCCTCCTTTTCTCCTGTCAACAAACTGAATGGGTAATTCCACTTATTTAAGGACTATAGGAGGCTTTATCCTTACAAAACTATTTCAAGGGTCCTGAAACCCTTTGCTGCTCACAGCTTGGTGAGTGGCTATCTCTGCGCAAGGATATAGGTAGACACTGTTCATTTAACAGCTCCACTTTGGCTTTAACAGTGCCTCTACTTTGCTATCCTTTATAACTCCTGGTTTTCCTGCTTTTGCAACATTGCTTCTTTCTTTCTGGCAGATTTTGCTTTCTCTGTGCTGGCAAAATGCTTCTGCATTAGTTCTTTCCCTGATCATGTTTTCTCTTCCTTGTCTGTAGCGTGCATTCTGTTTCTGTGTTTTATCAGCTTTCCTATCTGTTTGTTTGTTTCTTTATTTGTTTATTCATTCCCAGTATTTGTTTTTCTCTTCTCCCTACAGGATACTCTGCTTCCGTGGAAGCAATGGAACATTGTCAGCTGACAACGTGTAGGCAGGTCTTCAGTAGGGATTACTGATACCAAAAATAGTCCTCCGTCAGTCTGTTAACAATGTGCTGTTGCTGTCTTCATTGTTGCTTTTTCTGCAAGTCAGCCAGAGCCATTTAAGATCTCTGTGTGACAGTCAGTGTGTGTGATTTACAGGTCTGAGAGCTCTTTGGGCATCGGGGTTGTGATTTACCTTGTTGCTGCTGGTGGTTTTGAGCACCCTGGGACCCATATTCAAGAAAGTACACAAGCAGTGCTTTTACGTGCCTGTGTAGCCTTCTGTTCCTACCACTGGTAGGCTCTACATTACCTCCAATTATCTGTCTTTTCATTAGGTTGGAGATTGCATTACGTTAGCTCTCAGTTCTACTTACTCCTGCACTTGACTTCCTGGACCCTACTCAATTCACATTTTCATTTCTCCTTGAACAGTATGACCACTTAGATCTGGTACAATGGATGTTTGTAAACCATCCTCATTTTCCCATTGCAATTAGATAATGCTGCAGCTGAATTACCTCTAATTCTTTGGTTTTAATATAAGAAAAATAGATTCTGCCAAGGCAGCCAGATTGCCTCTTGCTTGTTTGCTTTCCTCACAAGTATCTTGGCACTGTCTCCCATTTCCCTTTCTTTGAACTGATGTTAAGTCCAGATTTATTACAAACAAGATGCAGGTTTTATTTAACAGCCAAAGTGATTAACCATTAGAACATACTGCTATAGAAGGTGGTGCGATGACACCTCCTAGAAAGTGAGCATGAATTCAGGGGTTTAACAGTGGCTTCTCTGAGTGAAATCCAGTGTTGTTTGTTTTACAAAATGTGAGTCTAAGTGGTGTGATTGTCCTTCCTGAATCACTGGTATGCTAGAAGCCCTGTGAGACATGCCCTTGTTGTTCAGTGTCCAGTGGAACTGCTGATGTGAGATCTGGGGGCTCCTAACTCTTTCAGAGACATCTATCAACAGGTTCTGCAGGCTGTGTGGGCTTCCTTAAGACACAGTTTAATGATCACTATCTTCCACATGGTATGTAACAAAATATATTAGGAAAGAAAGACTTCAAGGAAATTATAAAGCTGTGAAAATCATATGTTTGAATGCAGCATTATAGACTTCAGTGCTTTTCTTCAAATGTCATCTCAAATCCTTTCCCAAAGTGCTAGCACTAGAATTATTTATATGTGCTGTGTATGCTCAGCTTGTATTTAAGCAGACACAACACTATGTTCCAAATCTACATTTCATGACCGAAACCAGCATCACTCCATAAACATGTGATAACACATCAAAAGAAATAATGAGATACCATGACACGAGTGCATTTTTCTAAGGCTTTATCAAATGCTGACTCTAAGGTTAAAAAAGATCAGCACTTCACTTCAAAATTTGTTTTCAGCAATTCTTACTTATTTGTTAAACAGTGAATATTCTATGGGTGGCTAAGGTGTTTGGAAATAGTTTAGTATGGTATTTTGGTTGTAGTTCATGTTTCTTGCAGCTGCCAGCAGTTTAAGACTTGTGAGTGGAGAGCTGGATATTATACATCAGTTCTTTGGGGCGAAGGTTGGCAGGGAGAGAATCTACGTAGAAACAGTAAAGATGGCAGCTACTGGTGTAATTATTGGATAATAAGTGGTGATAGACTATGGAGATCTTTTATAGCCTTCAGCTTTTCTCTCTTTCATCATAATGATTAATCTCAAAAGCTATACGTCTCTTTCTTCAACCACTTCTCTCCTTGATACTCTAGCAAAGAAATAGGATTTTTCTAAAGGCAATTTTCTTCCAAGAAACAACACAGACCATTTCCTTTTGGACTTCATTGCTGGCAGAAAATTTTCACACTGGTAATCTCTACAGCAAATTGAACTGTTTATAACAGAAAAATGAAAGCAATTAGTTTTCTGATTAAATTCACCTTGGCACTGAGGAGCAGGTAAGTATTTTCAGTTTCCATGTGCATTCAGATGAAACAGACCTGGTAGAACAACAGAAAAGGCCATAGTATAGAAAATAATAAAAAGATAATTGGTTCCTCTGTGTTTTTAATAGCTGTCTTGGGTTACTGTCTCCTTTGGGGAAACAAACACATCTGTCCAATACATATGTCATTGTAATCACAGGGCTGTGTGTGCATGCGCACATGTGTGTGTATTACATGTGATTAATTTGGTTTTGCTTACTCTGAGTTGATAGCCAGCACTGCATTTACAAGCATCCCACAACTGATACTGCTGCCAACATTAGTGTTGTAAGGCATTGGTGGTATGGCATATAGTTTTCTGCATACTTGAGCAAGAATCACCTGTGTCATTCTGGAAGGTAAATAGGACTAGAGTCAATACTATGGGTTAGATCAAACCTTGAGTAAGAGGACATGTGTCACCTGCACCTTGAGCAGTAGCTCCTTGTGCTCTAAGATACCCCTTTTACTAGCAATTATTGGCTCTCCTTTCTCTCCAGGAGAAGGAGCAGGATGATGAATGTCCTGTCACAGCCCCAAATGTGAATGTGCCCCTTCATGTCTAGTGAAAGGATATATATAATCCAGGGTCTGCCTTTCCCCTGTCCCTGTCAACCTCTCCTCCTCAGCTGCTGATCCATGGAAAGGATGTGAAGGAAGAATTTCAGGTTCTAGGCTCCTGTGCAGGTCTAGTATTCATGTTAAAAATCTAGTCTTAAAATGTGGTACCTTAAAGATGGGAAACTGTAAGAAGTGTGAAATGGTTTGACCCTCTAACAGAGGTAATTGCTGGTAAAATGGTGCTTCATCTTGGCAACATCATCACGTTAGAGTGAATGATGACAGTATATCGCAATGACTGAGTGAGGAGCACTTGTTTAAACTTCAGCCCTTGTTCCTTCAGTGTTTTATTAGGTTGAATTTGCTTTTCTCAGATGTTAGATTTATGCTTGCATTCCCTTGTATGAAAACAATTTTGTCCAACTAAAAGAGTTTGTTGTTTCCACTTGCAGGGAGATAATTAGCTGTTGGTTCACAGAACTAGAAGGGGATATTGCCCTTGTGTACTGAAATGGAGAGAGATGCTAATTTTTAGAACAATAATTAAATTTGCATGGCTTTGGTAGTTAAAACAGCCCAGGTGTTTGTTGTTAGGTCATAGTCTGAAGAAAAGGCCACCATTTCTTGTTCAGTGTTTTAAATTTAAGGATTTTTTTTATGCCTCTCAACTTTACTGACTCAGTCTGAAGTGTACTTTTGAAGGGCATTATGCTGTAGGGCCTAAAAGGGAATGAAAGTTGGATGGAGGTCTGAATCACTTGTACGAGGCAGCTTGTGTCCTGAAACTTGTATGTTCTTTATGGACTATTTTTGTCTAATGAAAATGGACCAACTTCCTACAAACTTTGCCCTACTCCTATTGTAGAGTTTGTCTTTGGTGTAAAGGGTATAACCATAGGCTGTTCTAGATCTACAGCTACCATTTACAATGATTTAGTAGTATATAGACAACATTTTCTTTGGTTTGAGCTTGTTTCCACTCCAAGCCAAACTGAAGAAAAAGGACAGATATTTTCTGTTTCGATGACTCTTCTGATTACTCCTCTTATTTTGTATCATTTTTTTACCATTTATCGACACACTGGCATGCTTGACTGAGGAATGAAAAAGGTATGTCATCCTGCCACATATTTCTTACTTTGTTGAAGGTGGCCCTTCACTTTAATCCTGGCTTTACCTGGAGCATACTGCTTCCTGAGAAATTGTCTTATCCATCATTTGACGTGATTTTGTAAGGTCATGTGTGAAACAACCCCACAAAATGCATCATCTGATCTGTTTTGATGTGATGTGGCATAACTCATAAAAATTGCTACTTTTTTGCTGCTGGTACAGTCATTTTAAGGGCACTTTACCTGCATTACCCATGAAGCAGCAGTTTAGCCTGTTTGCTGACAATACACATTACTTTTGGGATTTTAAGCATATCTCTACTTTCCACTCTACTTTAGGAAATCTGAAGGATTCTTAGGGATATATTTGCAGTATGATTTCTAGGGACTTGTTGCACACCTATTTCTGTCAAGGGAGGTTATGTTGTTGTCAGCACATTCATCTCATGAAAGATGAGCCAGTATTCACTAGGCAATGTTATTTGTTGAAGTTTGATTTCAAACTCCTTAAAAATCATAAGGCAGATAAGCAAAAGGGGGAGAATGCCCCCCAAACCTTCACCACTTCTTTTTCAAAATTAATTCTACTTATATACATTTTTAAAAACTCTTTTTGCATTGGGCAATCAAAACAATGTTTAACAAAGCTTTGTAAGAAGAACAGAGCAAAACATACCAAGATACCTGCTTACATTTTAAGCTTTCCAATGCAAATCAAAACCTCCCAAACACTCTCATTTATAAGGCACTGATCCATGTTGAGTAGATTTACAATAGCAATAGCACTTTCTGACCAAATGGAGAATTATCGAAACGCCCACTTATTAAGCATTATTTACTCTAAAAGACATCCTGTTCTTCCACAACTGAAACTAAAAATTATGTGAGGCAGGGACTCACACTGGTGCTTTTGCGGTGCCTAAAATAATAGGATCGTGACCTGTGACCTCTTATGTGACACTGCAATAAAGGTAAAAAATAATATACTTACAGGAAAATACGAAGCAATTCGCCCTCATATTACCAGCAATATCCACATTTAAGGCCTTACAGCTGTATAAATATATTTGGTACAATGGTGTGCAAGTGTATATCAAGTAATTTCACTACCATCTTTGAACGGTTCAAACCATACACAATGAAGTTTCACCAAAACTTAGGCACAAACTCATCCGTCAGCTCAGGGTCCTTTGAAAGTGGGTCCAAGTGTTTTCAAATACGTTTGGGCTTTCAACCAGTCTTGGCTGAGTTATGACTTAGTAGCAAAACTGCAAACCCAGATGAGCTTTGGGGAGGCTTTGGTTTCACTGTGAACGTTTTATTCAAGCCTGAAATCTGATGAGGTGAAGCTTCGTAGGGAGGTTTTTTACCTTCTAAAGCTTCTGATGAAAGTTATTTACTTGATCTCTTTGCAAAATCCCCATAGGTTCTGCACTGTAATGCTTCTTTATTATTGCTCATCTCTCACCTGTAACACAACCACAGAGGCTGCAGATTGCCTGGAGACTCCCGGAGTCAGGAATGATGCCCCAGGCATTGTTACATGTCTTGTGTGTTAAAGTCAGATGGTGGAGGGGAAAAACAAAAAAGAAAAGCAAGTGTACTGTTCTCTGTGGGCAGCAATTTTTGCAAGATACTTCAGGGGAATTTGTAAGTGAGAAAGCAGCCTGTGTCTTTATGTTTTAGCAGTTTAATTATGTCTGTGTTAATAAAGAATTTGAAGGGGACTAGGAATGATTGTTACAGTTTAAGGATCTACTCCTGGACTGTAGTGCAGTGCAATGGATGGCTGTAAAACCTGGCCAGAGAATTTCAAGTACAGATCTGAAACTGCTCACTGGAGCAAGGTTGTTTTGTCTTGCTCTGGACCTGGGGCAGCAGTCGGTTAAGTGCCGTAAGTAGGGGCTCTGGATTGTGTGGAGGGTGTATGTGTGCATGTGTGGAGAAGATATCTGTACTTCAACAGCACTATTTTGATACATGCTGCAATGTATATGTTCAAAAATGTGCTTTTCACAAATGTCAATCTTCTAAGCAGTGAACTTTGTGCAGGTAGGATTTATTCTGGTTTCATCTCCATTTCTGTAGCCAGTCAGCCAGTCAGGTGCTAGGTACTCAGTATCCCATAACTCAGATACTCTGTTTCCCTCGATCTATACAGGCAACTGCTAGAAAAGATGAAACCCCCTTTTCCTTTTTTTCCTTTTAATTGCAAAACTGTACAATGCTGGTTCTTGTTCTGTAGTGCATTGCTGGGTACATTTCTTTTAATAATGACTTCTGTATCAGAAATAGCATACATATCACATAACGGGATGCTTCTTTTGAACTTGGCTTTGACTGAATAGCAGTGTCTTAAAAAATTCAACGTGAATGTCTGGAATTTGTATCAGAAGTGACCCTAGGCAATAGTCTTTGAAATACCCCTGCTTTGAAATTTATAATAATGTAGGCTCCTTTTGAGGTCAGTCCATCCCTCTTTAGCTTTGTTGATATCAAGAAGGTGAACAAAGGTGCTGTATGCAGTGAATGAATACAGATTTAATGAACAGGAGAAAAGCAGATGACACTTATTATACTGTGAGCTGTTTTGGAACAAAGTCCTTGGAAACCATATGCAAATAAAGGAAGTATTTTATTGAATGGACTTCTTTGTGTCAGCTGCAGAAGTGGACAGAGCTGATGTTTGTATCTTCCAGAGGAAATTCTTTGAAACAGTGATTCTGTTACTATGGAAAGATACAGTAATCCTAGGTAGTGGCCTGGGAGGTCAAAATATTTTGCAATATGAAAATCAGTAGGGCTTTATCTGTGTGAACACTATTTTACAATAAACTTTCTAGCCTTAGCAACTGATTGCTATGGTGCTTTCAAGTTGTGCTCTGTAATTGTCTCCATTAATACTTTGATCTTTAGCTGTGTGCATGAAAAGCATTTTAAATGACCACCAACCCAAAGTGTTGTCGTAAAAACCAACTTTTTATACTTTATATTCTTGCCCATGCAGTAACATTTGGTTTCCTATGAAGTTTCTTTTTATGTAAATTTCCCAGCAGATTTTTTTTTTTTTACTAGAGAAACCATATGAAAATAACCATAGTTTGTACTTGATAAATTATTAATCTGGCAGCAGTTGCTTGCTAAACAATTCTCTCTCATACTAAAAGTGCTGTTCTGCAGTATAGTGGAGAGTTATTTTGAGCTTTTGTTTAGAGACAAAGAAGTTCATACCAAATTCAAAGTTAATGCATGTGACAATACCTATCTGATAGCAATTTAAGTGCCACCTCTACCCACTGACTCATTTCTGTTTACCTTTTTTTGGTGGCTGTTGAAATTAGAGGGGAACATACCCTGATTTCTGCATCCTTGGTTTCTGTCTGTGATCTTTGACTCTTCAAGCTTTACTGAACAGTTTGTACTTCTCACAGTTAGCTGCTGGGAACAACTGACTGACATTCATTTGTCTTTGGAAGGTTTAACGGGAGACCTTTATTTTAAAGTGGGTTTTGGAGACCTCTGAAGCTGTAAAGCTAAAGCCAACCCAACTGTTAATACCACTGGACTGAAGTTAGCCCTACAGATAACCAGTAGGACTTCAGTATGAAGCTATAGTCATGTGTTTTGCATAAGGTCACTTTAATTACTTCAGCAACATTAATCCTAAATTAACAAGGCTTATGTATGGCAAATGACTTATCTGTATTAAAGAGGGCATACATTTTCACCCAGCAAAATTAGGATGTTTGAAAGTGATATGCTTTCAATAGAAAGGGTAGAGAAAGAAAAGATCTTATTATACATTTCCTTCCAATGGGCATTTGAAAGTCATCCTTCCTACTACAAATATATAATATGTTACAGTATTTTCTTCTAAGCTGAAGTTTCTTTCTTGGCTCTTTGTGCTTTTTTTATGCCATTAGTCCCAACAACTTCAGTATCCTAGACCCAGTTAAACATAGTTACACAGATATATGCAGACAATCCCAAGCTGTAAGGAAGAGAGCATATCCTGAAAGGGGAGCTTGTTCTTTCTACTCCCTTCCTGGGATGGGTGCTGAGTGCTGACAGGTAAGGACAGCACTGAGCAATGGATTTCAGGAGCAAGGACACACTTCCCTTTCTTCTATTTTGGGGAGAAGTGTATGGAGACCCAGGGTTGGTCACCCTGCCAGTCTGGCCATAGAGAACTGAAAGTTTTTTGACCTAGTTTAATAGGATCTTAAGTCCAGAATTAGGTTATAATGATTGCATAGGTGATGGATTAGAGCTCAAAGCAGAGCTTCTCATGTAGGCTTAACAGGTAACTCAGATGAGAATTTAGCCTCCTTCACCTAGTAAAACATAGGTCTGGAAGAGTTGTCATTTGTCTCTAAATACAGCACAGGCATGAACACTAGAGGAGAAGACCTTGCTGGTCTATGAGAGAAGGGCGAGAGTTGTCCAAGAGTGCATTTGGGTTTGTAATTAGAAGAGTTTTTCTCAGACCAATGGAGCAGTAGACTTCTGCAACAGCCTTCCAGGAGAAACCGTCAGGGTGAAAATCTAAGCTTTTAAATTCTATTAAAGCTGACGAGTTAAGAGCAGCTTCCCATTGTATAGGAGAACTTACACATGTGCTTTAATAAGTTATTGAAACATTTCTTAGCCAGAGTACTAGAAATGCAGGGCATCACTTGTAAATTTTTGTCATGGTTATTACTTATTACTATTGTATCCGAGTGAGGTCAGCACCTTATTGGCTAGATATGCTGACAATGCAAAGAGCAATTCTGCTTCAGATTTCTTTAATTGGACAAGACAGACCAAAGGTAGCACAGAAAACAGCAGCAAAGAGAAACAAAGAAGTGAAGTGACTTGCCCAAGGTCACCCGGCATTTCTCATTTCTGTTTCTGTCTCCCAGTGCACACATTTTCTCTTCCTGGAATAAAATGGGTGAGTTCTGCAAGGCATGTCTCATTTGTTATGAGTAGTCAGGTGAGAATTCTTATCTTGCAGTTTCAGAAGCTGCTGGTATGCTGCTACTTCAGTGAAAGGAACGTTTTCCGTAACACATAACAGAAGCTATAAAATAAAAGGAGAAGTGAAAAATGGTTAAGATACTGTAACTTGCACAATTAAAATCCAGCACTGAACAACAATAGGAAGCAGAGAATTTGCTGAACAATGGGGAACTTCCCCTCTTGTTGTGCATTTGAACCTGCATGCAAAAATGAAGTTTGTCCTATATGCCAAATAATTAACACAGACCATAAAAGTAAAGAAAAGAATAGTTAAGGTAATGTCTCCAATTTTAGCTGAGAAAAACCACAGCATACCTTGCCCATGCTCCACCGTAAAGAAATTGGTTCCACTTTTTTCTTCTTCCCATTGTTAGCATCCTAAACTGACCAAACATCCTCTTTCTTCTCAGCTCTGGACCCTCCCACACATAAAGAGAACCCTACAGTCCTTCAAAATCTTGTTTTTAATTAGCTGTAATGATATAAAGCCTTCTAAATATACAACTTTGCTCAAAATAGCACCTAAATACAGTCTGAACTCACAGATAGCTAGATATTAAGATGCTTAACAATTTTTGTTTCTCTGATGCAAATGCAAAAAAAAAGGACATGACTTGGGTATGGAGGAGTAACATGGACTCCATTGCTAACATTAGATGTAAAGCACAATTCAGTGGAAGGATAACTTGATTTTTCTTGTAAAGAAAGATTCCTGTTGATTTCTTCTAAGTCAATGAATGTTTTGTTCAGATGCCACGATCAACATACTTTTTATTTTATGATTTTTTAATTTTTTTTTTTTTTTAATATTTGCTTCACCTGGAGCATTTCATAAACAGATAAGTAGAAATAAAGCATCGTGTTCTTTGAGATGTGAAGAGGACTTGATTTTTAAAAGACACATTCTTTGTCCTCTTTTAATCACTATCACCCTTCTGGTCTAGAGATATTTCCCACATAGGTCAGGAAAACTTCATGACCTCTTTTCCAGTGCTTGGAGTAGCTGCACCTCCTCACAACCTGTTTTACACCCCTTTTAACAGTTTTTGAAATTAATTTCGCTTGTAAACCCTTTTGACAAACTTTGAATCAAGAAGCAGCAAGACTATGCAAGGACCTGAACTGATAAAATTCAATTTATTACGGGGTCGACAGGGATGCAACTTTGAACAATCATGGCTAAAAGAATGAGCCTCTCTTGCTTTGTTAAGAGAACAAGCCTTCCAGGTTTTGAAGGGGTGGGCTCATTTCTTCTGCAACTCTGATGTCAGGGGACAACACTCAATGTGGACTGACTGTGGCTTGGGAGGCCTCTGGGATGCACCCAAATGTAATGGTTTACTATTTCCTGGTCCTTCAACGTTCCGATTTCTTACTGTGACATAAATTGTTGGAGTTTAACTCTGGATTTCTCTATATTGCCATAGTTGTTTTTTTCTTGAAAAGGTTGTTGATAAATCTTGAAGTAGGCCAGTTTGAATTACAGGTTTGGTCTTGTAACTTTGTCATTAATCTCTCTTAGAAGAGTAATTAACTTAATGATATGCAGTGATTTATTGGTGAAATTCAGCTAAAAAAGTGGTTTGATGAGCTGCAAGGTGAGATGAGTAGCATTTTGTACTCTGTGCTGAAAGGATGGTCTCAGCTGTTTCTTCTGTAAAGTGGGAAAAATAAAGCAAATTTACTCTGTTTTTATACTTTTGATCATAATTCACTAGTGTATGTGGTGATATACTCTCACAAACATGTTGAAAAAAAGGAAATTATTCAAGAAGAACCAAATGCATTCTCTAGATGGGAATTTTTTTACAAGTTGAGGAAAGGGAGAAGAATCTTTTTTCAAGGTTTATTCCCCTACATGAAGAATTTCTACCTGAGTTGCTGAAATGAGATGTAGTACCTGCTGGATACTACAGAGGTTCAAAATACCTTTGTGTAGTTTTCCATGCCCACAAACATGGTTCTCTTCTGTGAAGGTGCCATATCCTTGAGCTCTGCCAAGCTCCTGTGCTTGCCCGGAGTAAAATTAAATGTCAGTGTTACTTTCCCAAGTAGTGTTACAGCAAATGATCTTCCACTTTGTGTTCAGTGTCAGTTTGTGTTACTAGGGACAGTAAATGGGGCAGATAGAATGATAAAACTTGACAGGATTTCCTGATTGTCAGTTCTGGTCTCATGATATCTGAGTTTCCTTCCCTTTGCTGTACAAGGAATGAAACGATCATGAGTGCTGACACATAATTTATCATCATTGGACACCTCACTGAGTTGAACAGGGCACTTTGTTTCTGAGTGATATTCCAGATGTGTTCTTGACACTCCTGAATTGTTACACTCTGCTTTTATTTATGATAATCAGAATTCCAAAAGATAGAAATTTGCTTTATTTTTAATAATAAAAAACTAAACTCTGGAGAGCTAGGAGACTAGCTAAAAGAATTAGCCAATTGGACTTGCTCATTTCAATACTAAAGACAAACTTTGTAGAGTGGAGGTCAGAAGTTCCTTATCTATCTCCATGTAAGGGAATCATATTGTTTTATATGTCTAGGCTCCTCTCATGCCCTCTTAGTTGGGTTTTCAGTTCAGAGGTGATTTAAAAATCAGGGCTCTGATGTGGAACCTAATGAAATCAAACGCTTCACATTTGGCAATGGGTATTTCAAGAATTCCTTGGCTTGGATAATGCTTTAATACAAGCCACTCTTTTTGTTGGCTTGATACTTACTGTGATGGGTATAAGGATTAATCAGTGAATAGAGAAAAGTACCTGACTTTCTCCTTTAATTGCATTGTAAGCATTTGCTCCAGGTTTCACTTGGAGGGAAAAGTAATGTATGTGAGCCAAACAGTGGTTAAATTTCTTGGTGACTATGAGTTTTGGAGAGTACTGTGATCCTTTGGTCTTTGCTTGCTGTTACATTGGGTCTTAAACTAGAAAACCCATGAGCAAAGCCCCACTAAATTAAAAAAAAGACCGTTCTTTTATGAATAAGCCACTGTGTGCCTGTCTAAAGTTAACTGTTATCTCTGTGTAGGGGATAGCCTCTCAGCAATCTGCTTATTGTGCACAAGTTCCTCTTGATTTAACAAGAAGAATCAATTAGAAAGGAAGCCAGAAGTATCACCGTGTGTCATATTAATTTAAACATTGTTTTCTGCACTTGAAAACTTTATATTCATCAGTAACTTGTTAGATTTATCCCCCTCCCCCATCCTCCCAGTCTCTGATGCACAAAATTATTAAACTTAATTGGGTTTCTCTGGACACTACTCATTTCTCAAAATTTATTGCAATTATACAATGCCCATAGCTCATTTATTTTTTGTTTCCTGGTGATTAAAACTTAAGACACTGAAAAATGTTATGTATGTTTTCCTTTTCATCACTAATCCTTTTCTGTCCCCTACATTCAAGACACATTCTGTAGTCATGAATCATTAAAGTAGCAAAATTCACAGGCAGACTTAATTTTTAACTAAGTATAGGAAAACCAGAATGCAGGTCAGAAATCTTGAAACATTTTTAATAAGATATTTTTGGTTTGTTTCAGAGTATGTTTTTATTACCAGTGAAGGCATTCCTGTATGTCTTATCTCAAATCAAAGTAAAAATTGTGTTACTACAGAGAATCATAGAAGCTGGAGGAGGCAACTGACCTGTGGGTAGAGCCAGAATGTGTTGTGCAGTGATATCCCAGTGAGTCGCTGTCTCTGTCTGCTATGATATTAGAGGTCTGTATGTGGTTTACCCTGATGAGGGGAGACCTATCTGGGACATGTTTCGCAGTTCAGGGTGCAGAAAGGAATTCTTTTTTTTTTTTAAAAAGGGTTACTTAGCGTCTATGTACTATGGCTAGTCACACAGACCTATTCTAAAATGTGTTTAGGTACCTACACAGGACTGAGAAGAGACTAGGTAAATTCATGAAAGAAAGCATACTCATCGAGGGCTCCTAAGCCCGGAGATGCTGCTGCTGAGCTGCTGCTTTTTCAAGGCTGGGCAGTATTCCATGGAAACACCATTGCATGCTTACCCTGTTTTTATCCTTTTTCTAAGCTGTTGGCTCTCAGCGACTTTTATTTAAATTGCAGTTATTTAACAAAAATATTGTGTGAGCAACACTGAGTGGTATGGTTACACCCAAGCAAGGTAGAAGGAGAGGAGAGGAGGGGTTGTAGAAGTGGTGGAAAGCCTTTGAGTTTCATGAACTGGGTCTGGTCCTGCTCACCTCCTCATTTTCTGTGGAGGGCTAGTTTTGCTTGTCTTCACCCAGGAGGCTGGAGGCTGTTCTTCTCCCAGGGCTCTTTCAACCCCTGCCACGTTGCCTGTAGCTGCTGGGTCAGCATCCCAGTGATTGTGGTGTTTTCTGGGAGAAGGAGCACTTGTCAGGACTATTCCCACTAAGTGGCAGCATGTAAATGTTCCAACTCATGCACCTCTGCCTCCAGCCTTGGCTCTGCTGCTCCTCCCATGAATGATTGAACCCAGCTGCCTACTCTGCTGTGAGCGCTTTCCCTGGCTGGGCCTTCCCTGAGTGCTGTCTGTCACCTTTCCACCACACTGACTCAGGGAACTGAGCTAGTGGACTTTGGTGTGATCCAGGGTAGCTGTTCTGACATTTTTATGTCAGGAGGTGTTTGGAGGATCCTTGAGGATACCATTCTGCGTAGGCAATGTGCATTCCATGCTGAGATGCTGCGTTGTTGTGTTGGTAGGTGAGTGATGGAGGTGAAGAGGGAATAATTAATACCATTATAACACCTAGTGGTATTTTTAGCATTAGTGAAAGTAGGAGCTAAGTAGGAGGCACAAATATTTCTTCAGGCAGAAAAACTCCCTAGATAATGCAGCAGAACAATACGTGTGACTGGGCAGTGGTATCTCTTCAGTACAATACAGAGTATGTTAATTTGATATATACTCAAATCATGTAGAGTCTTTCCCAGCTGAAACAGCAGCAAAGCTATTCAAAGCAAATATATGCAGTGGCTGAACTTCCTTTAGCACTTCGTGAATGGAGTTCAAGTACTGAGAGGCTGGCCTACTTCCAGAAAGCAGGGCTTCTGTTTCCAGTGCTGGCAGAACAATGTTTGGGAAATAAACTTGCATCTGAAATGTAAACATATCCTCTAGTTCACCAGACTTCCAAAATCAGCTGAAATGAGTTAAAACAATTAAGTACTGTGAGGTGGAAGTATGGTACTTGAAGATACTGTGGAGAAGTGATTTGAAGTGTTCATCTCTTTGGAGCTGAGGAGCTGCTTTGTAGACAGAGATGGGCCTGTGGTGCATTGTCTTTCTGATTCTACTTGAGGAGCACAAAAAATCCAGTCCACAAAACTACCAATCGTTCTTGCTCTCAGTGTTAACAGAGGAAAATAAATTAGCATGCAGACATTTATCTTTGGACAGATTCAATATCTTCTTCCTCTTCTTGTCTCCATGCTGAAAGATGGGTGAAAGCCAAGGCAAATAGCAGCCATGTCTTTGTAAGTTGTTGTAGGGACCTTGTTTATAAGGAATTGTTATAGGCCTTTTAGTCCAAATCTTGCTTACATGGCAGCCACTGGAAAACACTCCTTTTGACCTGAATGGGAAATGAGTCAGGTTTCTCATGTTTTTATAAGTTCTATAAAATGTTGGCTTTCCTCTCAGATATTTCATTGAGTGAGTGAGAAAAATAATAAAAAAGTGTTTCATTTCTGTCATGCCTTCCAGCTGAAGTCCTCTAAGTGCTTTAGAACCTGTGTAGATTTAGCTTCATAGCATCCCTTTAATTCTGGTAACGCTCATTTCAACATTATAGATGGGCAGATGAGAGAAGCTACTTGACATTCTCAGGCCAAATCTGTATGAGCACCAATCTCCTTTTCTGGCACTGTTCCCACAATGCTATTTTTCTCCTTCGCTATAATGGGCCTCTGCGAGCAAGCTGGATTTTTTTTCCTCTAGTATGAGCACTTGAAACAGCTGAACAAAGTATCTCAAAATCATAACTAGGCCTGAACTGCCCAGACTTCAGCACTACATGACCTCTAAGTGCTGTCAAGAAGTCTTGCAGAGAAAGGTGATCTGTTCACTTGTGAGGCCAGTTTGCAGCAGGAGATAAAACAGGTGGATTTTGGTGATTGTTGGACATGCCACACCCTCCCCAAATTCTAGGTAGCACCCCACTGCACATACTTATTCTATCTATCATCTGCCTGGAAATTCCCTGCTAATATTAAAGATCACTGCTGTCTAAAACATGAAACAATATCCCTTACTAGTATAAAACGAAAATCAAGCCTCCCATATTTAACACCTCCTTGATGTCAAACATTTCTTTGTATGTATCAGCGATCATTCAACTCTCCCAAGTTTTTGTCATCCTCCTGCACTCCAGTGGGGACTTTTCTTAATTTAAACATGTAAGGAAAGAAAAGGCTTGCACTCTTAAATCAGGTTATTTGGTGTCATTGAGATGATAGTCTGATGACAAACACCACAATGGTTGAGCAATCAAGGTCTCATTTCAGTTGCTGGCAACACAAATAGCAATTGTGATGGATAAGGTAGGATAAGAATATCTGTCTGAGAGCTTGAGTTCTTAGGCTGTGAACCAACTATGGATATGACTGCCTACAGTGATTTCAAAAGCTGACTACTCGCAACTAGTTGCTAGCTGTGTTATCTTATCCAAGTTTATTCCATGAACCAATGAGGTTAATGGGCTTAAATTCCCCACGTTTCTTGTTCATTTGCCTGACAGGTTTCTGTCAGCTCAGATTTTGATTATCGTGTCCTGCTGACAGCAAAGGAGAAGTCCAGCTGCATTTTGTATTAGAGTTGGCTGAAAAACTTCAGTTGAAGTTGTCCACACCTGGGACTCTATTCCCTCTGAGACAGGATTTCCAAACACTGGGGTTTCATCCAATGTCAAAATACCAAACATACTCTGCAAAGTAGCATCATCTTTTCCCTATGTATACCTGAACAAAGCAACACACAAGATCTCCAGTTTGGGAGTAGAGGAGCTGAGATTACAGTGCAGAAAAACAATAACCTTACAAGAGGACCAGTTTAATTAAAAGGTGAATGACATATGAAATGCATGATTATGGGCACTATAGCATTTCATTTCCTGAAAATAACTAGAATCCAATAACACATAATTAATTACAGCTTATAAAAGACCTCTAGAATTTACACTGACTTTTTTTTTTTTCTTTGTAAAGCTGGCGGCTAACTTGTTCATCAGTCATTTCATTGTGATTTAGCCTGTCTACTCCATAATCATGGGATTCTTGTAAAAAAGCATTTTGAATGCATTTCATCAAGGTATTCTACTTGTGCTCAGGTCATAGGGAAATCAATGAGCTTTATGCACCTGCTTAACTTTAAACATACAGGAGAGGTGGTTTCAGAAGGGATGGGAAACCATTTTCATGTTCTGGGAAAAATGCTGGCATCCTGAAAAAAAATTTGTCTGTACACAGGACAAAAAAACCCAAACCAACCTGGAGGTTTTATTATTGTTGTTCTTAAACTGAAAATAGTAATGAAGCAATTGCTTCTGGTCAACTGAATGTTTCCATTCCAAGATTTTATTAGGTCTTGAGTTCTTTTTTTGCTATAATTAACGATTTTATAAATAAAAATACATATTGAAAGAAAGAAACACAAGCTTTCAAATGTCAGAGTTACTATTGTGACATACGGAGCTTCTGGCAGCATGAGCAGTCTTGAGCTGAAGTTTCTTCAGCTAGAAATCAGCACATCTGTATGCAGGCAAACACTAAAGTTGCATGAAAAGATTTAAGTAGAAGGGAAACAGAAGGGAATTTTGACTTGGCTCATGCTTCTGGAATAAAAAACTGTGAAAAGTTAAGTGCTCCAGCACAGGTCTGTACAGTCCTACAATCAAATTGATTTCCATGCAGGGAGAACTGCCTTTTGCATTGAGGAAATGAGCCCATGCATCATAGCACAGGAGGGAGTGGGAGGATAACGGGCAAATTTAATTTCACTCTGAACCTGATCCCACTGTGACACAGTTGGGGTGTTCTGTCCCTTGTTCTCCTGCTGAACAATGAGAACTCACACAGATTACAGGAGCAAAACATCTGGTAAAGTGGATAGTGTAATTATGTGTGCAAATGTGAGACAAAATTTTAAAAAAGAAAAGGAGGAGATATTGATTCAGTGCTGTGTATCTACAGTTTGCAGTGATGTCATTCTGTAAAAGTAAACATAACACAGTGATGGCCTGTGACTGCTCTGTTTTGTTGTCACTGGTGAGGCGAAGCTGGAAGGCAGAGAAGTGGGGTTATATTTATTTTCATTCTATTAAAAAGAGCTTTCTCCTTCAGAAAAGACCCCCAAAACTAGATTAAAAGAACATCCTGGAAATGATTCAGTGAAGCAACTGCGAGATAGCGTTCAGCTTGCTCTCTCATGGGTGTGTTGCCATTACAGTTAAATTCAATCCCTTAGGAAGTTGTCTTCTTGAAGCAGTGTGTATTAACAACAGATTGCTCTGGGTTAGTAGTGAAAATGCTTTCAGTACAACTGTGTTTGGGAAAAAACTGTTGCAGCAGTGCTACAGAAAACCCGTATCAAGTCTCAGAGTCTCCTGTGGCTGATGTACACAGGTGTTATACATGCAGTGTTATTGTAAGTTCAGTCTTTGGTGTATCCTTAAGGAAATGAGATGACAGTCACGTTCTGAGTGTGTATGTGAGAGACTAACACCTTGCTTCATAACTTTTGAACCTAGGGGTTGATTTCAGCCACATTTGATGGAGAGGTGGACATGTCCAAGGTATTTAAGTTCATACATGTTTCATCAAATTAGATGCTGATGGAAAGGTGAAACCTTAGAAGTATCCTTTGTATGCTCCCCAACCATGGGAAGTGGTTTACGTGCAGGTTATTAAACATGCATAAAAATCCCAAGAGGAAAGGGTGACCTATACAGACTCCAGACATGTATATCTTTGCACTTGATTTCTTAGAAGAAAGGAAAAAGAGTGGCTGTGATTTAAATACCTTATTCTGTAGAGCTGGATGAAAAATAGAGAGAATCTTATCCAAAAACATCAAAACAATTTATTTGGCCTTTTTTCCTTGAAATTCAAAATAGTGATGGGAAATTGCAAACTTCAGCCAGTTGTAGTTATTTAAGCAATTAATACAACTTGGTCGGCTGAGTTAAATCAAATCCTTTTTCCTTTGAGTCCATTTTTTGACTTCAGATTCATTGCTTGAAGATGATCTCATGCCATGATATGAGTAAGACAGACATATCAGCTATCCAGGGCTGACCCCTACCTGACCCTTTTCTCTGACTATTGATTTCTCCTGGTATTTTATTTCTGTATTAGGTGATAAGATAACAATCTGATTAGGAGGTGATGAGAAACTGAAATACATTGATCTACAGTAAGTTCAAAAAAAGCTAATTGAGAAATAAAAGTGAAACACAGAAGCCAACTCTTCTCAACATTGACATATATCTTCTAAAATACAGAAAATCTTTTAAATCCCTCCAAATCTTGTTAGCTAACAGAGGTCAGATTAATCACTTTACATGTAAGGTTGTACGCATGTGATTTTTTTTCCTGTTGTACTTTGAGATTGTTAAAGGACCTGTTGGTTAGTGAAAGGCAGTTGATTGTTCTTTTACTTTTATAACTGGATGAACTATTTTTAAATACAGTGTATGTTTCTGAAGGAATTGTCTTTAAAAATGGCAATACTTATTTATTCTACCTCTAAATAGCTTTTAGGAAGATACAGAATATGCCATTCATTTTTGTGCCTTCATAAAAATGTTGCTGAGGTGACAAGCAGGGTTACTCTTTCATGTGTACTGACTTCCTTAAACCTACTGGTGTCAGAAAGGTGCTGGTTAATAGCTCTGTCTTTTAAGCTTTAAATAATTCAACTCCTTGGGCTACTACATACCCTTCTTAAAACTTGGCAACGCTTAAACCTTTTAGCAAACCTGATATCTAAATAGCTGAATTTGAACATAACTCCTCATGGCTTGATGGTCAGTTCTGGTTAAAAAAATACATCAAACTGAAATATTTTCTCTGTTGTCAGCTGCTTGATTTTTTTTTTTTTGGATGTGCAATGCTATTGCCAAGAAAAAAAAGCACAAAACCTAACCCTGAATCTCTGGGAAATGCTTGGAAAAACAAATCAGTTGCACTCCCTGCTCACACTAGCAAATGAATTGCTGCCAAATCCTTGAGAAAGCAAAGAGGCCCCACTGAACAAAGTCACTGCACTGGGAAGCCACTGCTTGTTGGTGCTATATAAGGATGTGTTTGAAGGAATATGACAGTGCCCATAAAGCTGAGGGCAATGCCCCAAGTCTGTGAGAAACTGCTTAGCTTTTTCTTTAGCAATGTACACAGTGAATCTTCTAAGTAGCAAGATGATCCTAGCTAGCTTTGCAGGAGTAGTACATTTTCCTGTGCTTAATTATTTAAAGAAAGCTGTATAATGGGTCTTTGGAATTGTGTGACCCACTAATCAATCCATCCACTTTTGCATAATGCATGTGGCATCAATGTTATTCCATTTCAAGATCACTTAGGAAAAACTTGCCAATCTGCTCATCGCTCCTCTGCAGTGCAAACACAAACACACAGCTTGCAATGCCATTTGCCTTCTGTGCTTATTTAGAGCCAGCTGTAAGCGTTCCCAACAATTAGCATTTAAAGAAGAAGAAAGAAGTCTGTAAATTCCGACCTTTGAGTGAGATCATTCAAGGTGCCTGACCTTTGGACCTGTGGGAGGTTCCCTTCACAGTGCAGAGGAACATTAGACCCTCACTGTGAGGTCCTAAAGATGAGTACTTGGTAAGCCTTGCTCTGCAGGATGCCATTGCAGTCCAACTGGGGTTCTTCACCTGAAACCTTTTCTTCATCATATGGCTGAAGAACAAACCTTTCAGACAACTGAGCAGGACTTACTCTTGCCTTTTAAATCCCAATTGCTGCTATACTGTAAACTTAAGAAAAGGGCTACCCATACTTACTGTCTGTAATAGCCTAGCAGAGCTCAAACCCTCTTCTTTCACCCTTAGGGAAGCTCCTTCAAATGAGGCTTATTCTGCTGAGGTGGAAAAGGGTGTTCCTCACTCTTTGTATGAAGAACAGTAGGAAAGGAAGAAGCACAAAGGAGAATGTGCTTATGTAGCTTCATAGTTAGAAAGTATGCGGGGGGGGGGGGGGGGGGGGGGGGGGGCAAAAGAAATTCTATGACCTAGTCTCCAAACTGTTCGTCTGATTGATGATTGTCTAGTGTGATCTGTATAATGGGTGCTGAGGCACTCTGTTCTGCTTCCATGGAGGCTGACCTCCATCTGAATTAAGAAAGAACAGCTGGAGAGTTTAAGGAGCGGCTTTGCTGAGTTTTACACTACAGATTTGGATAAGGGTACCTATAGTCTAGCTAAATTCATATACACACCTAATGTTTTATTAGCAATGGCTGAGTTATTGCTAACCAGTGCCTTGGGCTCTTATACACTCTAATGAACTCTTTGTCTCAAAGACTCTTCTGGGCCTTTTTCAGTTGTGGCAATTTTATCTGACTGATTTTTGGAGGAGAACATCCCTTTTGATGTGATATGCCTTGTTGGTGGCTTTTAAGTATATGAGCCTTGCATTTTGTTTACATTTCCATAGGCATTTGTTCTGTCTTCTATGAATTGGGCGTTTTCATGCAAGGTTTTGTTTTAAGCTGTGCAGAAAAAATGCAATAGGCCAAACCAGTTTCTTAGAGTTCAGCCCTGCATGGTGCTAATCTTTCTGGCCTGGCTGCACTAAACATATGTAAGAATTTGTTAACTAGTTAGGATTAGAATGTGCTAAACAGGTTTTGGTGGTCTGAGGTCAATGTGCAGCACTTTGCAGGATTGCACCTTTAATTAAGAAAAAAATATAACCAACAAGCCATGCAGTAAGCTCGTTAAATATAATGTACTCCCATTCCATCTCTATTTACATAGAAATGCTTCTGAAATACCCTTAAGCCTCTCCTGAACCCCCATTATTTTAGGAATTGCTATAGGATTTTCCATTATGTATTCAGGATGTTTTTATGAACAATAATGCAATTTGTGGTTATGCAAGCTAAAAAAGGTCTATCAAATGTAATACTTGAGAATATAAGCTGCTTGCCACAGAGGCCAGGAAGGAATTTTCCTCTGCATGCCTATCATTATGCTATTCTGTAGGTGCTTTATGAGGTTTAGGTATGTTTTCCCCTTTATCTGGAGCACTGTGAGTTGGTTAATGCCAGAGGTGGGACAGCAGAATTGACAGTCTCATGGTCCAGTCCAGAGTCCTATCTATCATTCCCTTTCCTTTTGTATACTGTTTGCTCTTTTGACCTCATGCTGGAGAGTTTGAAACAAACTAGATCTTACACCAGAATGTGCGCCTCCCTAGAATATGGCCTACTGATTTTATTATTTTTTTTTAATTTTTAAAAAAGACCCCACAATAGTACATAATAGTGCCAGGAGGCTGTGTTAGAAAATTAGGTACGGGTGCTTAGAGGATATAATTGTTTTCAAAACTGTTTATGAAGTATCTATGTTGTTCCTGCAGGCCCCTGGGAGTGGCAGAATATATCTTCTTTGTAAAATATGCAGGAAACCTTGTGAAGGGAGAATCATCTTTGAAAGAGTATTGCGAGCCTCTTGCCAATGAACTGTTTCAAACGCAGTACTGGAGAGCCATAGATGTGGGGAATTAAGGAAAACTTACTACCTAGCAATTTTCTCTGCCATGTTTTTAAAAATATTTTCACCCTGCATCTGTTTTCAAGGGAATAGCGTTTGGAGATTTTCTTCCAGATTATACCTTTTTTTGTTTCCTTCACTTGTGTTTTGATAGTAAAGATACATTGCCCTATATATTTGAGCCCTCTTGCCTGATGAAATGAGCGATGTACACCACAACAGGGTTAGCAAAAGCAAAGGGAAAGGAGGGAGAGAAGCTTCAGGAATAGAAGAAAACCTGCATGTGACACAAGGGTTGGTAATGCTTCCTTTAGTTATTTACTGGTGGTTTGCGGTGCATGTTGCTTGTGTTGCACTCATTGCAGTATACATATAGGAAAATGTGAAGTGTGTGTAAATGCTTGCACATACATATATTATTAGGGATTGACAGGCTTTTAGTTTCACAGAGGGAAGGAGAACACAGTGTTTGTTGTTACAAAAACTGCCTTACCCTGGTTTTTGCTTGATCAGTTTTGCTGAGTTTATTTTCTTCTTGTGTTTCAGTTGGCTTCATCATCTTCTTTCGGGCCTCTGGTCTGTGGGAAAAGACTGTTTCCTTTTCACTTAGGGTCAGTACTGACTCCTTGAGAAAGAGTTTTTAATACTTTTAGAGAGAGATGTGACAACATGGTCTTGCTCATGAATATTATGTTTTACACTTGTGCAAGGGGCTTTACACCTAAAATGGTGCATGCAGTTGTCTTCCAGTCAGTTGGTACTATGAGAATATTTTGGGGAAGTCATGCTTCTTCACATAACTCCCAGTCTGCATCTGTGTTTGGACCAACCATTGAGTTTCTATGGGCAAATCTGTCTTTAGGACAAAGCATTGAAGCAATGTTTGTAGCTGTGCAAACATGAAGAACTTCTTTTGCCTTACAGTCTACTGCCTTGTTTTCTGTGCTTGGTTACATTTCCAGATTCTATGTTTGTCAACTGAACCTTGCCAAATTCTGTTATATTCTGCGGTATTTCATAAGGAAATGTATCTCCTCAAAATCCTACAGAAACCTTCCAATTTTTTTTCTTTTTTTTTTTTCTTCTTTTTTCTTTTTTTTCCTTTTTTTCTTTTTTCTTTTTTTCCTTTTTTCTTTTTTCTTTTTTTTTCTTTTTTTTCCAGAAAAGGATGAAAAAAAAAGTAAGAAACAAAACTAGAAACTGCCCTCCCAAGAATTATGAATATACCTATGTAGTCTTACCAGGTTTTCCATCTTCAGGTACAGTCAGATAACATTCAAGAAAGTGAAATTATCCTTAGACTTCATGGTTTGGGGTTTTTTTTGTTGTTTTGTTTGTTTGTTTTTGTTTTGTTAATATTGTCAGGAGTGACTGTGGTATCAGCAATCAGGGTAATTTACAGGTTGCATTCATGAGAAAATGAGCATTTCCATCATCTTGGATAAGGGTGTTGTGGCAGTTGAATGTGTGTTTCTGACATATATGTCAGCATACATGTGGCCTTGATTGCAGTTTTGTGGCTAATAGGAAGGAGACTTACCTTCAAAAGCTGTTTACTTGCAATGACTGTGGGGAGGGGATAGCTGTCCTCCTCTTCTGATGTCCAGTGAGTTGCTTAGGGTAAACACAGTATCATTCCAGTCTTGTGCTCATCATCTGACCTTGCGAACACCATACTTCCAGAGCTCTGCATCTAACTGTACCCCCAGAATGAGGAGAAAGCTTTGCCTTGAAAAATGTTTTGCTTTGGAAGATGCACACAGGATCTTGGACATCATGTGGTCTGGACATTCTTCTTCATAGTTGAGGTTGGGTGGAGAAGTAAGGATAAAATGAGAAACAGATCCAACTCTAGCTCCAAACCTGGAGTCTCCAGTATCCAAAATGGATATGAGCTGAAACTTTCTGAAGTTAAAAAGAAATTTGGAATTACCTATTCACTTTTGCTTCTAGCAGGGCCTGTCCTTACAAATACAGGAAAGGAATTTTTATAGCAATACTCATCTGACTCAAATTAATTTTACAGGGATTTCCAATGCTGTTTCCTGTTTAAAGAGGTTTGGATTAAGTCTTTATTGTTTTGGTGCCTTACCTCAATCAAAATGAACTAGACGAAGGCTTTACGTTTTGTTATTTTGCTTTCTTCCCACTTCTTACGTCCTGCAAGTGTTATGCTTATGTTCTGGTTCTTCAGTCAACCAGACTCTTGGCTGTTTTCACAGTACACCCTTTTTAGAAATACTTAGCAGCTGTGTGTTGAGCACAGATGAAAGGAGAATAAAGGTACTGTGCTGATGGGCCCAATGTTAAAACTAAAATATCATTTGGAATCAGGATTTTTAAAATATTCTAATTTCTCATTTTTTAACACATGCAATGATTGTATAAACCTTGAATAAATAGAAATGTGTATCTTGCAGGGCAGACCAAGTCTCTTCCACACTGACTTATTCCATGCCCTGTACCTTTCTAGAGCTTTATGTAGGCTGCCTTGAAATGTCTCAGGTACTGGGCCTTCCATCTCTTCCTCTGAGAGGATAAAAAGCAATGTAAGGGATCACACTACACAGAGGTTTTCTTGCACTTTGTGAAATATTTCCTCATCTTCTCCTTTTGCCTTCTCTATTGGTTGTTGCTGTGACATTATATACTGATAGAGGTACCTAGCAGACTTCCCTGTTGAAGACTTGAAAAAACACTGAAACAGACAAGATAGTCCTTGTCCCAAAAACTTGGAGCCTAAAGAGACTCTACTCTTTGCCTTAGAAGTATCCCCTTTTGGCTTTGTACTGGTTGCTTTCATGTGACAATGATCAAGGTACTACCCGTAATGATACCTTTAGAGAGCTTGGTTACAGGTATTTGCTCCTAAGAGTGGGCTAGTGTCGTGGTTTAAACCCAGCCGGTAACAAACCACCACGCAGCCGCTCGCTCACTCCCGGCCATGGTGGGATGAGGAGAAAATATGAAGAAAGGCTTGTGGGTCGAGACAAGGACAGGGAGGGATCACTCCCCACTTATGGTCACGGGCAAAAGACAGGCTCAACTTGGGGAAGAAACAAAATCGATTTAATTGACTACCAATCAAATCAAAACAAGGATATTAGGAAGTAAACCCAACCCTTAGAACACCTTCCCCCCACCCCTCCCTCCTTCCCGCCTCAACTCCACTCCCGGTTCTCTCCACCTCCTCCCCCCAGCGGCGCAGGGGAACACGGGATGGGGGTTGGCGTCAGCTCACCACACGTCGTCTCCGCCGCTCCTTCCTCCTCAGGGGGAGGACTCCTCACTCGTCCCCTGCTCCACCGTGGGGTCCCTCCCGCGGGAGACAGCCCCTCATGAACTTCTCCAACGCGAGTCCTTTCCGCGGGCTGCAGTTCCTCTCGAACTTCCCTGGAGTGGGTCTGAGACAAGGGGAGTCAAAAGAATCTCAGCAGACATAATAAAGGGGGATGAAAGATGATGTTTAGCGCTTACATTGTTGAAATTAGCTGAGGTAGAGACAGTCCTTGATAAGAAAAACTGGTCCCAAGAACCAGCCAATGAGGCAGAGACAGTTCCTGATAAGAAGCAGGAGCTGGCCCCAAGAGCCAGCCAAAGACCGGTCTTGCGGCTTGGGTGAATACCAAGAAACTACTGAGCCTGCGCAAGAAAAGAGGTTACTAGTGGTGACGAAGAGGAGTCGTCTATCTTCATCTCTGCGACCACCACATGACCACCATAAAGAGGCACTGCGCAAGTGCAGTTGAGAGGAGACTATGGAAATGACCTCTCGGAGCTAATTTTAATATGAAGCGGGGATAGGTCATGCATATGTATAGGTGTATTGTGAATATGTAACACTTGACTGTATAAACTTGAAGCAAACTGCCGAGTCGGGCACGTGTGACTTTGGTGGGACTACCCCCGTGCTGCCCAGCGCTGAATGAACATACCTACTTTACAATCTCACTGATTGTGGAGTCTGTTTTCCGCACGTCAGGTCCTTCCCGCGGGCCGATCTTCAGTCACACACTGCTCCCGCGCGGGCTTTCCCACGGAGTCATGGCCATCTTCGGGGGCCTCCGCTCCCCCGCTCACCTCCACAGGCTGGGGGGACACGGCCTGCCGCCTCCCCATGGGGCTGCGGGGGCATCAACCTCCTCAGGCGCCCCTCCTCCCCCTCCTCCCTCACTGACCTCGGTATCCGCAGAGGGGTTCCTCTCACATCCCACTGCCCTACTCACGGCGGGTTCCCCCTCTAACATATGTTCTCCCACAGCTGTTGCCACCCTCGCTGACGGGCTCGGCCTGGGCCAGAGGCGGGTCCGCCGGGGAGCTTCGAGCAGCTTCTCACAGGAGCCGTTGCTGCAGGCCCTCCCCCACTACCAAAAAACCCCATGCCATACAAACCCATAACAGCTAGTCAAGTACAACTTCAGCATGAATTCATTTAGGAAACTGAATCATCAGGTAAGTCCTCATGATATCACTCTGTCACTATTTGCAGTGGAAAGTAATAGTGGTAATAATAGCAGTATTTTTTCAGTTTTAAGTGAGTGTTCCCTCTGTAGGAAAAGATCATGCAACTTTTCTATTTTGCAAGTCCCAGTATAACTTGGTTTTTAAATAATGAGGTAATAATGACCTTAATTACTAATATTTAAAGATGGTACATTTTCTAATCTCTGTTACTTTCCATAACCTCCAGGAAAATGTGTAGGGACTGAGAGGAGGATGTGGAATACATTAATTACAGTGGTATCTTGATTAGATGCCTTATCTTTTACTTCTTTAATCTATTTCTGTTTCTGTTAACTTGTTTTTACTGTGTGTAAAGGAAGGAGAAGATTGCGTCAGTCCATAACAGTCCTGCCAGAGACAAAGGGCTGTAAATATCCACTTCTAGGAGTATATGATCACTAAACATCATGTGGCCAAGCAGATAGGGAGTCAGAAAAGGTGTTTGTCCTACTGCTTCTCTACAACTGTTTTTGTGAGCCCCAGTGTTGCCACCTGCAAGGTAAAGGAAATTATTCCCTCCTTAGTGATTTATGACTGGTTGATGAAATATGCTATATTTTACCCAGACCTAGTCTCCAGAGAAGTGTGTGTATCTTCAGGATTATTCCATTAATTCATATAAAAGGATTCTTTACTTAATATTGTTGATTCCTAAGTCTGGACTGGATAATTAAATTCAAATACACTGACTTCCTCCCCACCCTCCTTGTGCTGTAGAGTTGAATATGTTGCAAGAAGGCTTGTCATACCAAGATGCATATGCAATGTCATAGGTAGTCACAGGTGATACAAAGAATGTAACTTGATAGGTTTATGTTTGTCTATGTTGGTCCATTTTACAGCTTTAGTCACAATGATTAGTTCATGAGCATCACCTCTTCATAGTCTGAGGTATTTGAATGCATACTATTAATTTAAGATTATCTGTGCTGGATAGGTGAAATCCTGGTCCTCACTGAAGAAGGAGTGGAGTTTTGTCACTGACTTCATAAGGACTAAGACTTTACCCATTTTATCTAGTGTAATGATAGGTAGGTGAACATTAGCTTTTTAAGAAAAATGCCCTGCAGTTCTTCTTCTGCAATGCACAACACACACAAATATATTGTAGATTTAATGATTTGTTCAATGAATGTAAAAGCTGGTTGCATAAAGGAGATTTATTTTAAAGTGATTATTACCATCTGTCACTAGGTTTCACTGTGCTGCAATAAAAGTGTGTTTCAGATTCTCAGCAGTTCAGTCATATATAAAAAAAAAAAAAAAAAGGACTGGTTTCTTGTGATGGCATTCACCAGCTTTACCCTCAGAATTGCCTCTCTAGATGGTGGGTATGTGAGGTTGGAAATGCACAAAACATGGATGAAGCTCAGTTAAAAGCTTCTTGAATGCAGACTGTAAAACTAATCAGGGCGAAAGAGTTGACCTGGATTTCAGAAGGTGGGTATATTCCATATCGAACTTCTACAGTCCCCCAGTCATCTTCCATCCTGCAAAAATATGGGGACACATATTTGCCTGTGGCTATTGCTGCTTTCCTCTTTAGTCTGTACTCTTTCCTGAAGACTACTGGAGAGAAAAAAAGATAAAATTGAAGGATTAAACAGCTAGAAGGGTTTTCCTTCTTCCATTCACTTCTTTAGTCTTTGAGGGAATCCCATTGTACTGAAAAATGGATGGCTGCCAAATGTGGACAATTATAGAGACAAGCAAAACGTCTTGGAATTTGTTGATAATGTGATTTTGGTCATCCCAAGGCTACACACTAGTCAGCACTGTAATCAGAAAGTAAATATGTTATGTTGCAACTAAATTTGCAGTAGTTTGTCAGCAAAGGTAACAGACCCCCTTTCTAGCTAAGGGGTCATAGCACTTACCTATCCAGGCCGTAGATTTTAACCTCTTTCTTTTGTCTATCAGGCTTGAATGTATGTCTCTGCTCTCCTAGGAGCACAGGCTATCTGCTAATCTGGAGAATCATTTTGTGCTCTGCCTGGGTGAATGTTTCTGTATTCTATATGATGTTGGGTCATCTCCAGCAGGAGGAACAGACAGCTATCTCCCAGAGTACCCTAAATGTAGAGCTCACTGCTTAGCGTATCGAAGAGTTCAAAGATTCATTGAGTTCACTCTGATTCAGTGTCGTTCAGATATGTCCAGGCACTGGGAGAGTACCTGCTACCAAACCTATTTCCTTGCTGATGTAATTAATTTCTGTGTACATGCAAGAAGAGGGCACAGAAAGTAAATTGATTGTAAATATATGTGTGTCTGAACTCACAGTAAGTCTGGGTCAAGAGTGGACCTCTGTGTCTAAAATCCCATATATGTCCAGATGCCTCTGCATGCTCTTGTCTTTCATGTATGATGGGCTTATTGAAAAACCATGGATTTTCAGTGTCTTAAAACTGATCTGCCCTAGGCTGTGAAAACTTTTGGATATAGAAACTATACATAAAATGTAACTGTAGCCTCTTACAAGGAAACCAAAATGGCTTCCATGCCTTTGAGCACAGGATTGATGAGTAACAACCTAATTATTGACACAGGTTCCTGCTCTCATGAGTTCCTCTTTTCTTAATGTTTCCTGAATGAATCTACACCTTTGCTGGCCTCCTTTAGCCTGTGGCACCATTACACTGAATGAGTGACAGATGGTGGCATACTCTTCTATGCTGATTTTCCCTGTCAAAGCTTAAAGCATTTTACAACTCAAAAACATTTTCATTTTCAGCTGAGGGGCTTCTACAGCATTCAAAAGGAAATCTGTACAATTCCCTGAAGAATGTTGTTTGCCTGGAAGGACCTGCCTAAATACTTCTGTGCAAAGCTAGATAGCTGATAGCCTAATGAACATGGTATTGCCTCCTCAGCCTTTGCAGCTGGTGTGGGCTTTTTTGCAGAAGCTCTATTATCTGGTGGCACACAAGGGTATTCTTTCCTCGACCTTGTTGCTGGTTTTAACAATAACTAGCTAACTTGCAAGTTTAAGGTGTTTAGAAGGCTTGAAAGGTCAACTTGCTTGGACACCTGTATTTCTCATTTTAGTATGAGAAAGAGCAAGATCCACCTCTGTTTCTTTTTTTTGTTTTGTTGCATCACTTAACTTTTTAATTTTTTTTTTTTTTTCCTTCACCGTTTTGCTGAATCTTTTCTCACAGAGGCAAATACAGTTCTGGGTAGGAGCTGGTGGCAGGGACCTGAGCTTCTGTTTCAGTCTGCTGAGCTACTCCACCAGCATCCTTAAGACCTGCCTTCCTCCTGGTTGCCATGAAAATGTAAAACACAGAGAAAGTAGAAGGAAAGGGAAGAAGAGCACTGACAGGAATGACACTATGGTGCACTCCTTCTTCAAATCTACCTCTTTTATTTTTTTTTCTCTCGTCTTGTGGTTCCCTGTAGTGATTGACAGAAGTTCACCTTTCCTGAGCTATAGGTAGAACATGGCTTAGGATGTGGTTTTTTAATGAACTAGCACTCTCTTTCATATCTCCTTTCTTCCTTCCTCTGACATGGAATCTGAAATATCTTTAATATGGCAAGAAGAAAAAGGAAAGGAAATAGTTAATAATTTGGTTTTTTTTTCCATTTCAGATCAAAATTAGCAATACAGAAGGTTAGTATTTTGCCATAAGCAAGTGATTAGGACATCAATCATGTTCTGTGTTCATGCCCTGGGAAAACCAATGGAGGAGAGTCTGATTTTGAATCTTACTGAAGACTGTTAATGAGTAACAAAAAAGAGAAACATGAAAGAAGGAAAAGGGAAAAAAAAAATGCTATCACTGTTACAAAGTTTTTAGCTGATTTCTACTGAATCCTTTTCTTGGTACTTTTGTCAATTTCCTAAAATTGATTATCTGGTATTTTCTTGTTTTAGTAATGCCTTAAGCTATTGAGAATTATTGCTTTGTTTCAATGTCTGTTGCGTTCCATGGATTACTGTGCCTAGTGCTTGTGAGGTGCTCTAGGATTTTACAGGATGAAAGGATCAGTATTATAAACAAAAATAATATTTACTGTTTTTATTGTTCAGACACAGGGTTTTCAGCAGCAACGTAGGCTGATGATTTGGTGAGGTATTCAGCTCCATGTGTGTCAATCCCGGTTGACACTGTTTTTTTTTCCCCAATAGGGTGTTTAGTAGAGCCATTTTGTTTCCTTGTATTTGTGCTTTGTTCCTCTCATTCCCCACTGTCCTTCTTGAAGACAAAGGTGTAGAAGATATACATACAACATCTCTTCATCTGTCTACCTAAGTAGAAGCACTGAATAACAATTTGATACTCTAAAGAAAGATCCAATTTGGATTCTGTTGTGAAAGTCTGGGAGCCTTAGCAGCACTTGTCAATTGGTCTCTGAATAAAGATCTGATTGTCTCTGGTTTTGGATTGGCTCTTTGTGGCTTGCACAGTGAATGCTGTTACTGAAAATACTTCCCTTAGCTATGGCTATAAGTGCTGTGCTTGGACTGTTCGTCAGTCATTTCCTTTGATCAGTGCTAAAAGTACCAAATAGCTGACACCCACATTGTTTGATAGTCTGATTTGAAGGTCTTGATCCTGTGAGGCTCTGTGAACAACTTTTTGTTAAAGGAAGTTTTTACAACTGTAGTGTTGAAATGCTTTGTGCTTTCTAAGGCTGCAAAGAGATAGTGTTTGCCTGAACTTCATGTCCAGGCTGTCTCCCAAAAAGCTGCAGCAAATTATTGAGAGCAGAATCAAATGCAAACCTTCACAGTTTTCAAATATATTTTCACTTATCTTTTTAGCAGCATCAGTGCAATGATGGTATTATTTCCTCAAATCAAAGGAAAGAGGTCAGAAAGTTTTGAAGGAGGGATGGCATATTTTTCATTAGCAGTGGTGCTATGTAGTTATGTATTTGTCTTACACTTCATGAAGCTGTACTGGAAATGTGTACATGAATGGATTTATCTGGACATACATGCTTGATGCTTGTGAAGTACTGTCCAAATTTTCTGTACTTTCTAGTTAGTTTGAAATAGTCAAAATCAAATCTAGAAAGTTTGAAGTATAGAACAGATTCCACACCCTAAATTTCCTTGACTTGAAAAAAATTTTTGAAAGGATCCAAGTGTCTTATAATTTTATGTTTCTTTGAATGGCTGTGTCCATGCTGTACCCCAGAGAGTGATCAGGAGCACTCTGAACTCCAGGTGACCCCCGAGACCCGGTATCTTAGCCTGTTCTCACCATATTATTGCAGCATATGATATTAGGGTATTGGTTACAGCCTCTGAGATTTCCATTCCTGCGAATGCCTAGTCAGGTAGTGAGTTTTTAAACTTTATCTCACGTATTCATAGGTAGACAGGACTTACTTTGTTGTTTTGTATGAGCCTTTGTGAGGATGAAGTGATTCTGTTTGGAAATTCCTTAATTTTTATTGCCTTGAAAGTGGAGGAATGAGAGGAAGACGAAAGACTGTATTGTGTTACTTCTAGTCATAAAAACCTCTTCGGTCTCAATTACAGTACAAGGATAGTATTGTTATTCTCCTATGGTCTGTTTAGACGTCAGCTGTCTGAAGTATATATTAATTAAACATAATGTATTTTTGACATATGTTAAAAGCTTCTTACTATCAAAAAATGCTGTAGTGGTCTTATCCTAACAACAGCTCCATTTATCAGATTTCATTATTTTTTAAATGCTTTAACAAAGCTGTACTCAAGAATGGAAGGAAAAGTAGAGGCATGAGAACCAGGATGGTTCATTTTTATGGAATCCTGGTTTTCGTTCTTCAGGTATCTCTTATCACATTTGTATGCATATTTTGTTTTCTTTGGTAAGTTTCAAGGGACACAGCACAAAATGTTGTGCCCTTCATGTGGAAAATCACTGCTACAAGGAGAGGTCATTAAAAAGTTCAGAAAAGTTGGAAGAGAAGCTTGATCCCCCACAATCTGCCTCTGCATGTATTTGGTCAAATTCTCAGTCAGACTAGCACTGCTCCATTCAACATACGTGCTTTTTGACCAGTTGAAAGATGGATGTCCTACTTAATGTGGCACATACAGACTTAAATTAATATCTGATTGAAAAAGAGCATGAGAAAAAGTTACAAGAGAAGGGAAGAGATCCAATAAAGAGAGACATGTTAAATCATTATCTGTCATCCTTCTAACCAAGAGTTCTGGTCAGTGTGAAATTGAAGATATTTTTATCTTTGAGAGAATGACAGTAGGTCAAGGGAAGTATTAACCTTGAAGTTTGTTGTCTAGGTCAGCTGGACAATGATCAATGCTTCAAGAGTGGCTTAAGAAGTATTTCCAAATTGGCTTTGGGAGAATGTTTTTATGTTCCTTCTTCTCTATTTATATTCTACCCAGGAACACAAATGTTTGGATAGTTCCCAAATAGGCCACTGGAACTCTTGGACACTGTCCAAGAGGCAAAAAGGATCAGATCCTCAGTTGGGGTAGATCACTACAACTTCACTGTAGCAAGAGTCTCAATCCTGTTTGTTAAAATACTTTGGAGTTGATGATGTAACAAGTATTAGACTAGGTAAGAAGTTACGCAAGTCAGCAATGCTAAAGGCTTACAATTTCTGCTGGAGAATATTGTATGTATGTTTGCTGTGGTGGTTTCCTGCTGTCAAAGTCTGAGTTTCCTCAAACTTTGCCATCAAGAAATTACCTTTGAAAGGAGTCAGCATTACCTGCCATGGTGTAATATATAATCCTGGAAATTAGAGAGAGACACCATCAAAACTGAGTAGTATCTTGTTTCCTTTGTTGCATTGCATAGCTCCAGAACAGTGATAGTCAGGAAGTAGCAGCGAATTAAGCTGTGGAGTAAGATGGGGGATTGTGTATTAGCTAAGTGTCTGGTCACTTGAATGTTCTTTCTAAGTAACTCTCCCTTTTCTCTGTGTAGACTTTCTTTTTGTAACCAGCATCACATGTTGGTCAAGGTTAATTAAGTATTTTTGGATGAAGCTAGCTGAATAATGAGGAATATAGGAAAAAAGGCACCAAAATGCCAGTCAGCTCATGGAAACAGCAAGTCTGCTATCTTGTCTCTGATAGTGCCAGGGACCAGATGCTGCAGAGAAGGTGGACAGTACTATGATAATGTATACAGGGAGGTTTTCTAGCCCATGTCAGTTAATATTTGGCAATGAAGCTTGAATGCTTATGCTTTTCTTGTAATTTTTTTGGATGATACTTGCTGTCATCTTTCTGCTGTCACCCAAAAAGCTGTAGGCTTAATGCTGATTTTCATTCTGTTTGCTTTTAGACTTCCTGTTGATATTCCTTCTTTCTCTGTCTCTCTCTCAGGCACTACACTCTTCTTGGTTTATGGTATTACCATTTTGATATTTTCTTCCCAATCACCAGCTGCATATCAAATAAGAAGTTTCTATTATATACAGTAATGCACTACCATCATTTAACCAGTGATAACTTCATAAACTTATCAGTGATATTCCATGGATTGGAAAATGCACAGAAGTTAGTGACTATGCAAATAAAAAGTGAAGAGAAAGGCTATAAATTGGATGGATTTGTCTACATTCTCACTTAAACATTAACTATAATGAAAAAAAGGCAAATCTTTCCTATATGATACAAAGATACTCAGTTTAGAAAAGTGGTGAATTAAAGTTATGTTGAACATGCTTCTAGTTTTCTACAGTAGCAGTTGCACCGAAGTGTTGCCTTTAATGTAGGCTGGTAAGGCATCCCTTGTTAGAAGCAATGCATTTGTACAGTTTAGGAACTGAAGAAAACAGATGAAGAACAAATAAAGGCTAAGTGTAAGCATCAGATTTTATTGTGGTGCCTTGAGAAAAGTTTTCCTATTTTGCGTAGCAGAGAGTGATTCCTGAGAATTCTGCCAAATTGGCCTCTGATGGTTTTTGTAAAAAATGGTTTGCAAACAAAGCCATTTGTCCAGTAGGTGAGTGTACATATGTGGGGACTTCACATCGGAACTTGAATGCACTATGGTAGAAAATTCATTGATCAAGTATCGGACTTGACTGGGCAATGTTCTGGCAGAGAGACAGCTGGACTTGGTGTGGCTAGAAGTGAGCATAAAGATATTCTACTTCAAATTTTACAGACTTAGCTGCAAGGGCCAAATCAACCTGCCATCAGGCAAAAAAGAACAGAGGAATTATTGTTACCCTATTGATATTCCAATACGGTGTTATATTTTGTATACCTTTATTCACAAAGAAGTTAGGCAACTGTCTGAATATACACAGCAGGGGAAAATGCTGACCTGCAGTTTTTAGCATTTGTCACAATATTGGAGTTGTAGCTCAATAGCTTTTCTATAGTACTGGAAAATTCCCTCTTTGGTAAGAAAGAGCACAAAATGCAAAAGCAACTTGTTAGGAATATACTTTGCTTATCTTCTACATGAACAGCATTATTCTTCCAGATATGAGCTGGAAAAGGTCTCTCATTTTGAGACGTACGTTCAGGATTGGGACAGAGACAGTTTTCTGACAGCTCTATGAAATTAATACTTTTTTATGACAGAGTGTTTTACTGCTTGCTCTATGTAATAGTCAGTTTCTTTCATTGCCACTTATGTCCTTTGCAGGGAAAGAAATTCTCCTCTATATGACAGTACACTTTGAGTGTCACTGGCTTTCATATTGTCTATTAAAAAAGATAATTGTGAGAAGCAGATCAGACCTCAAGAAGGCCTTCTGAACTGAACCCATTTCAAGGGGGGAAGCCAGAGCTGTCAAACTTTGACTTTCTAATTCCTAAAGAGACGTTAATTCACTTGGCTGCATGATCTACTGGGAGTAGAAATGAAACTCCACTTGCATGACCTCTGGTGTCAATCATTATAGGAGGCATCTGCATTTATATTGTCAATGCACAAACTTTCTTTACTTCCTGAAGCATGAAATCACCTTTCAGATGAAGAAAGAAATATAACCCCTCATTCTCGAGAGATGTAGCAGTTCTGTCTAAGGGTTCAGTAACGCAGAGCAATGTTTAAACACTATATTCTGACTTCAACATCAACCAGTCTCTTGGAAGTTGTCTGCTTTGCAAGTGGAAGTTACACTATTGTTTTAAAAGAGATCTATTACTACTTCATATTATTTGGGGGCTTCTAATTGTCCATCTCTAAGCCAAGGGGAGGTTTATCACTAACTTTGACAACTGTCAGCAGAACTTGGCCTATAGTGTCCCACATGAGGTTTTGTTTTAGGCCTACGTTCCTGTGGCACAGAAAGAAATGAGGAAGTGCATATTTTAATGAAACTTTACAAACCAGAAGAGAAGGGTTAGTTAGTAAGCTGCAGCAGCAGGATGCCTGCTAATGCGTTTGATATACAGTCCTTTAATGTAATTGAATTCATATGTTTCTTTGGGTTATTTTAGGGTGTTGTGTGCTAGGTCTTTATGATCTATGCTGACATTCATTTTGTTGGTGGATTCACACAGTTCTGTGGAATCCCATTGAATTATTTCACAACACAGTCAGCAAAATGAGACCTACTCATACTTCTAATTACAATGTTTGGGCCAGAGATCATCAATTGCTTACTAGGGCAATGGCTTGTTTCCTGCTGGTTTTGCTAACGCTCATGACAAAGTTCTTGTCCATCACCTAAGTGAGTTAGACACAGAAGAGAAGTTCTGACCGTAAAGAAAACAATATGCTTTTGATAAACTTCTGAAAAGGTTAGCTTTTATTTTCAAAGTTAATGAGATCACAAAATAGACATGTTAACTTTCTCATTCTTTGAAGTACAGAATACTTTTCTTCACTCGAAATGTGCCAGTTTGAATCACAAATTTCGTTCATCTGTGTTGGTACAGCCTATACTAACCACTTCTGCATGACTGTGACTGCCACAACCTTTCAGGTATAGTCTCAGTCATAAGGTGTGCTTCAAACTGTGTCAACCCTCTCAAAGCAGTCCTTCTCATTTTAAAGTGAATGGGAGAGAAATTTGCTTCATTTTCTAGCCCTTTTTTTTTTTTTTTTTGTAAGCTGTGATGTGTTTCAGTGTTCTTTTATTACCTGAATCATGTGGTAGAAAGGCTTAGTATCAGATGAGGTAAAATAACCCTCAGGGATCCATGGAAATGGAGCCAGCAAATTTGCTCCAGTGCATGCAGTTGATGCTCTAGCTTCAGTAAAAGGAATGATAGCAAAAAACTTAGGAAGACCTACACTGCACAAAATATTTCAGCGCTTTCCTCTCAGAAGAGCAGGTATGCCAAAGAACAAGATGGGGCTGAGTTGTTTCTAATCACAGACGTCTCCCAAGTCCATTCAATATAGCTGCCATTTATATCGGTGATGGAGCTTTCAGAGCAGGCATTGAATATGAGGAAATACATAAGCTTTAAAAAAAGGAACTTGTGATTTCAAAACCTGGAAATTTCTGTCATACCTCACAGTTAAGCCTGCTGTGCTTGCTGTTAAAATGTGGTTATGATAGGAGAAATTAGTTAATAATGGTACCTCCTTTGCTCAACAGATACGCTATTTTTTGGGGAATCAGGCAGGATTATTTTAATGCCCAGACCATACTCCTCCTGATCTTCTTAGCCCTTTGCAGCCATTAAAGTTCAAAACAGTCCGGTTCCTTCTTTCCTTGCTCATCTATCACCAGATTTGATAGCATTGGCTTTTCCTGCAAGATGGCAATTGTTAAGATATAGAGAGTATGTTCATTTGATGCAGGTCATGTTTCCATGACAGCAGCAGCAGTATAGCATGGAACATAAAGCAAACAGCCAAGCTGTAAACAGCTGTACCAAACCAGGATGCTTCTTTCTTGTCTTAAACATCCAAGGTACCTGTGTCCAAAGTAAAGGATGCTGTGAGCATTCCTGCATAACAGTTGGCAGGAGAGAGCCCTATGTGGATGGCAGCCTTGTCTGAAGGGCTTTGGGAGTGTGCTGGAGGGGAATGACCTAGGATGCCCTGTCTGCAGCATCCCAGTAGATTCCATGGATTGTGTCTCTGCATCTTGATAAACCCTTCACACTAAGCACCACACAGCCACTTACTCACTCCCCCCTGGTGGGATGGGGGAGAGAAATGAAACAGTAAAAGTGAGAAAACTCATGAGCTGAGATAAAGACAGTTTAATAGGTAAAGCAAAAACCACATATGCAAGCAAAGTAAAATAAGGAATTCATTCACCACTGCCCATGGGCAGGCAGGTGTTCAGCCATCTCCAGGAAAGCAGGGCTCCATCACGCTTCACAGTTACTTGGGAAGACAAACGCCATCACTCCAAACGTCCCCCCCTTCCTTTTTCTTCCCCCAGCTTTATATGCTGAGCGTGATGTCATATGATCTGCAATTTCCCTTCGGTCAGTTGGGGTCAGCTGTCCCAGCTGTGTCCCCTCCCAACTCCTTGTGCCCCCCCAGCCTACTTGCTGGTGGGGTGGGGTGAGGAGCAGAAAAGGCCTTGGCTCTGTATAAGCACTGCTCAGCAGTAACTAAAACATCCCTGTGTTATCAACACTGTTTTCAGCACAAATCCAAACCATAGCCCCATACTAGCTACTGTGAAGAAAATTAACTCTACACCAGCCCAAACCAGCACATTCTCCATCCCTTATTCCATACCATTTATGTCATGCTCAGGTCCCACACTATCCAATACATCCTCATTACCCCCCCCCCCCCTTCCCACCTTTTGATATAATGCACAGGTATCATCCCCTTAGTCTATGGACCACCCCTGTAAAATGTCCACAAATGTCCATTGAGTTCCTTTAGTCCATGACTTTGGGGTCCATCTGTTATGGTGGTCACTCAGGACAGGAGAGGTGGTATGTTACATGGAGCTACAGGGCATCAAAGCCAGCTCAGGTTGGGCCACTGCTGCACTTGCACTGCTTCTTGTAAGGCTTGTTCTCCATTGGGTCAGGTGGTTCCTGCTGTAGTAGTTCCTGTAACATGCAACTCAGATCCTGGGTTACAACAATTTAAAGGTATTTCCATTACAATCTCCACCCTTGGTTCCTTTGGACCGGACCATAGGCTTTAACGCTGCAATGAACTCCTCCCCTTGCCCTTGCTCTGGCTTGGACTTACCCACAGACTGCAGTCCCATAAAGGTGTACCTGCTCCAAGTGGAGGCTTATCTACGAGCCACAGTCTCTTCAGGGGTGTACCCGCTGCAGCATAGACTTAGCCACAGCCACAGTCGCTTTGAGGTGCACCTGTTCCAGCGTGGCCTTATCCGTGGGCCGCAATGCCATCAGAGGTACACCTGCTCCAGCATGACCTCACCCATGGCTGCAGTCCCTCCAGGGGCGTACCTGCTCTATCCTGGGCTTATCCATGGCCACACACTTTAAGGTGCTCCAGCATGACCTCATGCACAGCCACAGATACTTCAAGTTGTACTGTCTCCAGCGTGGACTTATCCTTGGGCCACAGTCACTTCAGAGGTATACCTGCTGTGCCATAGGCATAACCGTGACCAGAGATGCTTCAAGGTGTACCTGCTCTGGCATGGGAATATCCATGGCCACAGACACTTTGGGGTGTCCTGCTCCCGTGTGGACTCACCCACAGGTCACAGTCCCTTCAACTCAAGTTCACACTGGAGTTCCAGCCTGTCCAGTACTGCAGCACAGAAACAGCGGCGATGTCCTGGCCAACTGCCAGCCCAGGCGCGTGGACATTGCTATTAAATGTTTCCAAGCACAGCAGAGTAAGATGATTAGCAGTACAGCAAGCAGCGGAAGTAAAAAACAGCCACTAATGAGCACTAGACTCTGATATACAGTAAGGCAAGCAAGCCCCATGGCAAGCGCAGAAGCCTGCCGATTAATAGCTAAATAGCAATAGCAGGTTGGCATTTAAACAGGAAAAAAGAAAACAACAGTTCAGAAGAGATTCTTGGAGGTAAGGAGAGTCAGTTTTCCTTACTCTCTTCTAGGTCATGATGCACAGGAATCAGGAGTCACCCAGGAACTGAGAGGGTGGTGGGATTTGAAAGCAGGTTGTTTTGTCTTGGTCAGCAGACTGCAGGTTTGTTTATGGAAGACAGAAATTGAACTAAAGATTAAATCTGCCTGATTTTTTTATCTCCATCTGTTTATATGGACTGACATGAACTCAGCAGCATTATGCCATGAAGCTCTTTGCAAGACCAAAACCTCATAGAAATCTGAATTTCTCTCTCTATCCCTAGAAACTTGCTAGAACCTAGAAGGGACAGGGATATAATTAGAGGTTGAAGCCTTAAAGAAAATTTGTTCTTTATTCTTCAAACCAGAAACCACTTGGCATGATCTACTTTCCTTTTTTTGATATTAAATAGGATATGAATATAGGTAAGCATAATCCTTTGTTTGAAAAGATAGTATGACAAAATACAAGACAAAAAAGAATCTAGACTGTAGGATTAACTTTTATTCTTTTTTCCTATGAATATGGTGCCTTCCCATGCCAGTTTTGTAAAGGGGTTTTTCATCATATTGCATTGCAGTTACTCTGTTCAAGGACCAGTTTCATGCC
The DNA here is from genome assembly GCF_900496995.4 of Aquila chrysaetos chrysaetos. NCBI lineage: Eukaryota > Metazoa > Chordata > Aves > Accipitriformes > Accipitridae > Aquila > Aquila chrysaetos. Next base: position 7,941,875 of record NC_044028.1, on the reverse strand, counting down.
AGGTGTAAGATGTCCTGCATCTCACATGACATGTTTTGGCAGCTCTTTCCACATTTCTGTATTGTTAGCACAATTTTTGTTTCTTCTTGGCATAATGAAATGCTAGCACACTACCCAACTGTCCTTAGATAATTCTGTGTGTATCATAGACTAATATCTGTCAAGTTTCGTGTGACTCCATGTTCTACATCTTTTCACAAAAGACCTATTGTTCCTAGTCAGATAGTCTTGGTTACATGCTTATTAGCACATTAGATAACCTGCTTAAAATGTCACCTGAAGCAGTGCAGAAAATCATCAATACCAGCTGTGAATTTAGCCCAGATGCTTTGAACTTGTATCTGATACACCTCATGTCTAATATGTTCCACAGAAAAATTCAGCAAAACATCAAAGTAGTGCTTTCCCATGAGCCTTCACAGCCCGAAGAGCCAAGGCAATGGAAAGCAGCCAAGTAAGTTCATACTGCAAAGTCGTAACTCACTTTTCATTGAGTGATGAGTCTGTCATCTCTCACTACTCACAGTTTTAAGAAGCAGGAATCCTTCAACCAGACCCCAGGAGTGCAAGCTAGTGACCCTGTTAATCTCTTCTGTGCTTCAGTGTCATCTGTCCTTTTTTTTCTCCCCCCACAAACCACAAAAAAACCCACAAAACCATCTGTACATCCTGGCCAGCAGGAAATCAAAAGAGCAAAAAGTAACTTGTCTTCTCAGTAAGTAGGGCACCTTTCATCATGTGAAACGAAGTAGCTTTTTTTAAAACTGGAGTCTGAACTGGAAACTTGAACACATCATGAAGAGCCTTTATCTGCAGAAAGCTCTGCAAAGAGCCCTTCTTATCACACCTCGTGTTTACCACACCTAACTGCGAGAAGGGCTGCTATTTGTGCTGTGTCTTGTTCTGGTGGGGATGGCTGGTATATTAGACAGGAGGAATGAAGGTGCACCTTCTGGGTTAGAAAAAACTACAAATACGTATGTATAAATTAATATATGACTGTAGCATACAGTTACATGCCTCCTCTTCTGTGTGCATGCTGGGAAATATGGGTCTGGCCCTTCAAAATTCCTCTGCTGGCCACTGCTGAGATCTCTTGGTGGGAGCAGTGGAAAACTCTGCAAGCGATCTTTAAGATAGCTTTGAGCAGGTCTATCTCCGCTGCAACTATCTGTTTTATAATGCTGTTTGTTGCATCCAGAAGAGGAAGCAAAGGTATCTCTGGGTCCACACCATGTTCAGCTCATCATGGTTTGTCCTTTTTAAAGCTGGACCAAGTCTTGGGAGAGCAACAGTGCTCTGTAATGTGTTCCAGTGTGCTTACTGCATGAAGATTAATGCTATGTGAATACAAGCTCTGTGTGTGATGTACATGCATGCCTCTATGAGCATGTGTATATAAACAGAGTCTAAGCAGTAACAAAGTCTCAAATGCCTTCAGTAACACTGTGAATTTTCTGATTTTGAAAGAATATATAGCCCAATTTGCTACCATGGTTAAATCTTTTCTGCTTCTATCAAGTTTAGGAAGACTGTCTTTTGGTATTTGAAAGAGAAAGCAAACAAAAGCCAGCTTTTACAATTAGTGACTTCTAAAAACTGTATTTTCTGTAATAATCTCCCATATCAGTATAGAATACAGATTTGTGGTCTTCCAGTGCAGTCAGTTTCAGATTGACTACTTGTGCCTGTATTACCAGCAGGTTCTCCAACCTGAAGAGATTAAAGACACAGACTAAATACAGATTTCTTATTTAGGCCTTTTGAGTTCAGATCTTGGCTTAGCCAGTGACTGCTTTGTGACATGACTAAATGGTTATTCTAGCACAGGCTCTTTTAAAAATGCTGCAGCTGAAGAAGTAGAGAACTTTGAGAGTCTTAGAGGTACATATATTTGTAAAAGAGAGTAGGAAACTGAATGGAAAGCAAATCTTAACATGAAGTTTTTTGTGAAGGAAGAAAATATTTGTCTAGGTAAGTAATGGAAAGAAGCTTGTCTGGAAGAGCATGCTAGGTGGTCATAAGCTTAGTATTAGTCAGAAGAGCAAGGATAGTATCCTGACTCTTTGTATACGTTTTTATGAAGATGATTGCTCATACTGAAAGCTCTAAATGCAACACAAAAGGCATGTATTATGCAGGATTATGTGGTTCTTGAAAGTTTATTTCTGACCAGAAGTTAAACATAAAACTTCAGCATCATCAGTAAAAGCAGAAGCAAAAAAAAGTGTGCATTTTTCCTTCCTTTGTAAATGAAATTGGAAAATAATTTGATAGTTTGGGTTTTTTTAACCCTTCACTACCTTTCTCTCTGGCTATCCTTTATGTAGATATCACCAAGCTCTTTTGGTTTTGCTGTTGCATTACTTAGAAACTATAGGGATTGAGAACCTTAGAAAAACACACGCATGGTTCAGGAACCTGCAGTTGTGCTCCTTGTCAGAATTTCCAGTTGATTTTCTGTGTTTGTTAGTTTTCATAATGTCATGCAGAAGGTTCTTGAAATCAGCAAGAAAACGAGAACTGGGCAAGGACTGAAGACACACTTCTTACTGCTTATTGGTCCGGACTTGTTCTAGATAGTGGATGTGAATAAGGGAAATCAAAGCCACTGTAGTCAGTCTCCTGCAGCCCCAGAGGCTTAAAGATCTTTTTTATGGAGATCACAACTGTGAATGTTAAAGCATGTATGGAAAAAAATCTCTGGAAAGGGGGAGACTGCTTAGTTGTAGCTTTTTTAATTAGCAGCCTATATTGTGTGTTTATAATAAAGTCTTACTGACAAAGCTAGAAACATTTCTTGAGCTCCAGATGGCTGCTTTTCTTTATGACTTGCTGTAGGGTGCAGACTTTGATTTTATATATTTTGATAATCTATCCTGATTATTCAACTAATACTCATTGTTCTCCCTATGCTGCAACAATACCCTTTGAGAAACTGCAGCATATGGCTTGCTGAGGGAATTTTCAAGGTTAAGAAAATCTTCTTTAGCTATATCTCTCATTTCTTTGTTTCCTTTTTCTTAAGGCTAGGACCTGCAACTTTGATAATATCTCTTTAAATGTTTTGTAGTGAAAAGATTCTTATTCTAGGCAGTGTCTTTCAATGGATGGGGAAAAGTTTCAAAATATTCTCTCATCTTCAGAAGTCTCTTCTAAAGGCACCCAGTACATGGGATCAAGTTCTAATCCAAAACGAGCTAACAGCAACAACAACAACAACAACAACCAAAAAAACACCCACATGGGAGAATTTGGTGGAAATAAAGTGCAAAGGGCAAAGCTGCACTTGTTTTGTGTGGGTGACAGAGGAGACGGGAGCAGAGAATCCAAAGCCCTTGTACTGATGAGTGAAATTGCCACGTCAGGAGGTGAATTGGCAGGATGCAGTACAGTGTAATCACAACACCTTCAGAACATAATATCATTATCATTAAATAAGTATCCATTTAGAAGGAGGAAATAAGGAGCTTTAAAGAAAGGGGATTATTGACTTGTCTGGGCAGTTGGCATTTTGATTTTATTCCTTCTCTCTTTCCCCAGGTTAAAATGTATCTAAATACCTGGATCTCAGGTTTTGCCCACAGATGTGTTCTTCTAAGAATACTGCATCATCTTACAGTTACAAAGCAAGCAACATGGGGCTGCACTCTCCATAGAAACATGCTACACCTTACAGTCTCTGAAAAGTTATCTTGAAACAAACTGTGGTTTGAAAATAAAGAATTCCTCTGGCTACCTGAGAACCTCCAGGATCTCTTTCTCTTTTCTGGACATGCCCTGTTGCAAATAAAACTCCCGTAAAATTATTTCATATGAATCATGACACCAGAAAGCATCCACAGCACCCTCTGTCTTACCAGAAAATAACCAAGATAAAATGGGCCAAAGCTGTGTCTGAGAAAACAGGATGGTACTGCAGTGATAGCTCTTAATGCAATCTTCAATTTTATATCCTTTCTTAAAATAGTGTCTTGTATTGAGCCAGCATGAGACCTCTGGGCTGCACACTAGCATCTCTGGTGGTATGCCATTCTGGGCAGTGAGGTTTGTTCTGGTGTTCTCTGACAGCTTCAATGGGCTACTTTTTTTGTTCATTTGAAAGAGAAGTTATTTTGTGAAATGTTAAAAACCGATCATTGCGGCAAAGGTTTCCTCAGCCCAAACCAGCATTTTTTTTTTTCTAGAAAAACAGAAAAAGGAGTGAATCATAGCAATTAGTCCAAATTCTAAACCAGGACTAGGTGCAGGTATCCTATGTCCCATGGGAATTCCCTGATTGCTGGACTAGGATTAGTCCAGTGCACTGAATCAGTTAATATTTTACAAAGACAGATAATGCTAAAAGGGAGTCTCTCTGTTCTGGAGAGCAGAATGGCCCAGACTTAAGCCTCTGATCTAAGTCAGAACGAAGCAAGACAAAGATTTCAACCTGTCATCTTCTTCAGTTCTAGTAAGCATATTGGCCTGTTAGCTATATGTAGGGTCTCTCTGTTTATGGTGGGTGAAGTTCTGTGTTATTTCTCAATAGTTTTAAAAAAAAGTTCTACAACGGAACAAACCCCCCCCCTCAAAGCCTGAAACTCAAAATTCTAACTGAAAAGGATTTTTTTTTGTTGGCCCATGTGTTGTGGTTTAACCCCAGCCAGCAACTAAGCACCACGCAGCCGCTCACTCACTCCCCCCCCCACCCAGTGGGATGGGGGAGAAAATCGGGAAAAAGAAGCAAAACCCACGGGTTGAGATAAGAACAGTTTAATAGAACAGAAAAGAAGAAACGGATAATAATAATGATAACACTAATAAGATGACAACAGCAATAATGAAAGGATTGGAATGTACAAATGATGCGCAGTGCAATTGCTCACCGCCCGCCGACCGGCACCCAGCTAGTCCCCCAGCGGCGATTCCCCGCCCCCACTTCCCAGTTCCTATATGAGATGGGACGTCCCATGGTATGGAATACCCTGTTGGTCAGTTTGGGTCAGGTGCCTTGGCTGTGTCCTGTGCCAACTTCTTGTGCCCCTCCAGCTTTCTCACTGGCTGGGCATGAGAAGCTGAAAAATCCTTGACATTAGTCTAAACACTACTAGCAACAACTGAAAACATCAGTGTGTTATCAACATTCTTCTCATACTGAACTCAAAACATGGCACCGTACCAGCTACTAGGAAGATAGTTAACTCTATCCCAGCTGAAACTAGGACACCATGTAACTTCTTAGAATCATTTGAGGTGTCAAAAGAGGGTAGTTAAATTTGTCCTAATTCAGAGGTTCAGCTATGCTTGGAGGTGCACAAATTTTTCTTTAAGTTACATTTCAATAAGTGACATTATAACAGCAAAATTAATTTTAGAGGTATTTACATCTCTTCAGAATTGTCTATAGTACTTTGCTGTATTTAAATAGATTCATAGTAAAACTAGAAAATCATCAGTCTACTAATTCTGGTTTACAAAAAATAATACTTGCTTGAGCTTTGTTTGTGTGTCCCAAACTAAGAAGCAGTTTTGCTAACTGCTTCAAAATACAACTTCCTCTTTCTTCAGTGTGTTACAATATTAAAACTGTTCCCTGATTAAAAGCACTGATCTCATTCTTAACAAATGGAGAAAAACTAGTGTCATGTGGACAGAGATTCAGGAGAGAGCACTCAATGTACAATTTTCATTTGTTTGTTTTTTGAAAAATGAAGTTGAGCCAGCAAGGAATGTGCAAAATGTTTCTTTTTCTTGAGCTCTGCAGTGCTGTTGTCAAATTTGTTGTCAAAGCAATCTAAAAATAATGATTATGATTAGCTGTTGAAATGGGTCTATGAGTTATGGGCCATATAAATATTTTGGCATTAGTTCTGTATTCATACCATGGAATAAACTTGCTGAACCTCTGCACTGGAATGCAAGTAAAAGGGAACATAAGGGATGTTTTACATGGATATTGTTTTTCTTAGGGAGAAGTACTTATATCCCTGTTTTTCAGATTTTCTACATGGTTCCTAGATAAATACAAATCCCACTCCCTCCAATTCAAAGTACAGCATAAAGAAAAATAGACAATTGTTTAAGAAAAATGTTTTACTTAACTAGACTCAAGGGGTTCTCTTGACCATGAGAAATCAATAGAGCTATTTACTAGGGAGAGATATATTCTTTGTTGTATGGGGCTTCACAAAATTATTCTGCACTGCTCAGCTACCATATAATTGCATAAACTTTTGCCAGCCTCTGCAAACAGAAGAATTTGATTATAGAAGACAAGTGACACTGGTCATGTTACTGATGTAACTACAATTTGGCCCAAAGAAACCTGCACGGTTAAAAATTTGGGAAGCAATTTCCTCCAAGAAAAGAGTGAAAAAGAAATGACAAGGCAAGTGAAGTTCAATGGTATAAGCACCATGTATTTATTAAAATTATCTGTATTGCTCACAAGTGGGCCAACATGAAGTGTAAGATGCCTTGAATGTTCAGCACCTAGGAAGATGTTAAATCTTAGTTCCTCATCTATATTCTCTAGCCAGCTTTGCCCTCAAAAGGCTTGACACTGTAATGGTATCTTTAGATGAGATGAAAAGCTCTCTGCCATCCATAATTTTCACTGAGGGAACAAAAGAGTGAATTTGGTCAATCTTAACAAGCACCGCTTGGTTCCTGAGTATTTTCTGCTGCACCCTGCAGTAATGCCAAGTATCAGAAAGCTGAATCCAAATATGCAGACTATGACTAAAATTCTCTTTTCACATTGACCTTGCTGGTGTTACTCTGCATTTACATTCCTGTGGGTGAAAGAAGAACCTGTGTGTGTGATTCATAGATAGGGTAGACTGAGTGTGGACTTATCCCAAATGGCTTATTTGGAGACATCTGCATAGTTCTGACTTGAGGAAAGAACTTATAAACGAAGTGTAAATGAGCATGCAATTTACTTGATTGATCTATGTGTACAGTTTATTGCTGAGGTTTTTCACTTAGTATTCACTTCACAAATGAGAGATGTAAAATATTTAAATTAAATGAAGCAGAAATAAAAAAAAAATATTGATTCTCTCCTTTCCCTCCATCCTTCTTACTAAAAGTTTTTGGCTCTTTTACATTAGTGGCTGTGCTATATATTGGCATTTACGCTAATGAAGAGCCCACGATGTTTCCTAAATGTTCCACTACAAGGACCTTGTTAATAGCTTCCATTTATCCAGCAAAAGAAAAGCTCCTACAAATCTCCAACCCATTGTGCAATAAACCAAGGACATAGAAGGGGCATGAAACTGGAGTCTCTCCTTAACTGTGCCATCCTTTATTCCAGTACTGCCAAATACTTTGTTCAGGGAAATAAAACCTGGAACTGCAGGTTAAAATAAGCTTTCCCAAGGATCTGTATTTGTTCCACTCTACTGATGAAAATAGACAAAAATGAAATCTGAGTGTAGCCCTGTGGTTTGTGTCACACTGGTTACTGGTAATCTCACTGATTCATGTGGAACTGATATTATACTTAATATAAAGGTGGGGCACTGATGTTGACAATTCATTTCTTAACGTGTCACTAGTCTTCATTCAAGTAAGTGTAAAATACACAATTTGTGGCTAATCTTGGAGGTTTTGATCTAGGTGATCTTAGGCAAGTCCAGTAAGGCTACAGCAGCAATGCCAAGGTTATAATTCATATATGGTTCATCTCCCAGTCTGTGCTCTAATAGCTATTAAACTGAAGAATAAAGATTCTTTTCATACTGTAAATGTGAAACTTAGTCACAAAGAATAAGAGTAATTATTTTATCTATTTTTTAACAATTAGTTTTTCTTGACACGTTATAATGGATTCTGTAGTCTTCATCTAATCAGCAACTTTAAAATGGTCATTTAAAGACCGTGAGCCATAAAGATTAAAAAACAAATACTAATAACTTCCTATGACTAAAAAAATCAATTGGATAGGAAATTAGTTTTATCTTAGTGAAATTGCATAATATATGAGAAGTCATAAAGATATACAAATGTAATCAATGCCAAAATTTAAAACATCTTTAGGGGACATTAATATGATTTGCATGTATTTTCACTAATTTGTCTGTCTTTATTATACTGCAGAATGCCATCTTCTAAAATCCTCCAAATAATGTAAGGGTTTTCACTGAGACTGCTACTTCATAAATATTTGTATTTTCTATTTGGAAATAGAAGTACTTAAAAATTTGAGCTCTGCTTGGCTACTGTATTAACCTCTACTTTCCTAAGAACAGGAAAAAATTAATTAAAGGCTCTCTAGATAGATTTTTTTCATTTTCTCTTCTGAACAAAAAAGGGTAAGTACAGAATCTTTTCTGGAGAGTGTCTGGTTTTTGTTGATGTTTATTTCTGTCAACGTTATTAAAATAGTAGGACAAACCTCTGTGTTTTCAAATTAGTCCTTCACAGGGAGTGAAAAACTCAGATATGCCACTGTGACTTCCACATTCTCTCTATTTTTGGTGAAAACTGGGCATCGCTGTAAGGTATGCAAATACAGTAAGAACACAGAACTTCATTGTTTTAAACTGACCTGAGACAACCCTCTGGCTCTTCTATATTAATCCACAGAAAATTCCAGTTTTGAAATTAAATCCTAGCCACAGAGTTCTTTGTAGACAGGGATGCATTGGATTTTCCTGTGCTCAGGAAGTGGACAACTTTGGGATTGGGGAAAGGGATACTTGCTGCAATGTATTAAAAAAGTTTATTCATAATGCTGTGGTAATTGGCATATAAGTCTATTACAATATATTGGTAACACTAATAAATCCTACAGTGCACTCAATGCAGGAAAAAAATAGAAAACTGCTACATCATATTGGCACTGCATTAGAAACAGCAGGAACAATTTCTGGAAGCACTGCCAGATATCCCCAAAGATGTCAGCTACCTTTACTACCTGCTAGAGGCTCTAATTTGAAAATGGGACTCAGGCTTCATGCATTCTAACTCTCACTTTTGCAAAACTATATTAAAAGGTTACTGTTTTGCTGTGTATCAAACATAACACACCTCTTCTGAGGCTATGACATTGTTTTCTCAATTCTACAGTCAGTACTTCAGGTCATTTAGATTAATGTAAGCTGACTGTTTGAACAGAGAATTCTCTGAAACCCAACAGAACCCAAACAAAATGAGATATATCACATCCTTGGATGTTTTCCAGTGACTAATAATCTGCTTTTCTTCGGTCAAAAGTCTTGAAGAGCAAAAAATACAATGACTTGCAGAGGCAGCTTCTTTATTTTCTACCTGCAGGATCTCTTTAACATCAGCTTTGCTGAATTAGTGGTTCTTGAATGTTGCTGAAAGCCTGCTGTTGTAACAAATGGGCAGATCTCAAAAAAAAAAAAAAAAAGATTAATACTGACTCAGTTGAATGCTTTTACAGGCTCCTTCAGCATCAGCTTGGTCTCTTAGTGGAAGGAAAACTCCATAATCACTGTCATGCATGAACACGTTCCAGACTTGAGCTGTGTTAGGGAATTCACTCTAGAAAATAGGCATTTTCTTTCGAAAGACTTGATTGCCACCAGTTGTCCAAAATTGGCCTTGTGATTCAAGAAGTCTCTTCCAATCATATTTCTGTACAAGTGTAATGAAACATTGCCTCTATGGAGATATTTCCACACTTGAGCTTTGTTTCAAATGCTGTGTAGAAGTCTCAATTATATACAATGTAATATCTATGAAATTCCTTGCTAAGACCCAGTGAGACTGTAAGTGTGTTGGAGTTAGGATATTTTCTTGATTTGTTTTTCTGAAGTGTTTTCTTTGTGTTTATGCTCTTTCTTTCTCTTCCACTCTCTTCAGTTTTATGTTCACTGTTATTGGCAGCAGTTTGATTACAAAAATAGGTTACAGGGAAATAGTTTTACAACAACACTCCCTTAAACTCACCAATTATACTGGCATAAAGAGACTGAGTTACTTCCTTGCTTTCTGTGTTTCCAGACATACCTCCTGTGGACTGGAAGGAATAGCTACACTTCCAAAAAAGGTGCTCTGCAAGAAGTGGTACTGACCAGTCAGACATGAACAACAGGCTTGAAATAGTGGTGGCTGGAAGTCAGCACTAAACTAGAAAGACCTACCAAAGCGCATCTCTTTCCTTCCTCAGGATGACCTTGAGATTTTTGCTGTTCCAAATGTAGGGAAAGCACAGTAAAAATGCAAGACATAGTACTAAAGCCAAGTGATGTGTGGGGGGAGGGGGAGGTGCAGCGTTGTGCTAGGGCTTTATCTTTTTTACAGGCAATATTCTACTGCTTTAAAGAAAATACTTTATTTGCACATCCTGCTAGCAGAATATAAATGTATTAACACAAAATGAGCTGAAAGTAGATTTCAGCTGGAAGTAAACGAGCTGACTCCATTTTTCACCAAGTTAAATCTAAATCAATCCTAGATAAGCACTAATTAGGTCAGATCCTGTTCGTCTCTTGAGGCCAAATCCCACATATCTTTTTTATATGCTGACTTTAGAGTTGCAGCTCCTGTTAATTTGGGGAACAGGATTTGATACGCTAGCCATGATGTTTGTCAGCAACTGAAAAACTCAGCGTGGGCATGGCACCTGTTTTCACTAATGAACACCCTGATTATCTCATAGAATCATAGAATGGTTGGGGTTGGAAGGCACCTTAAAGATCACCTAGTTCCAATCCCCCTGTCATGGGGAGGGACACCTGCCACTAGACCAGGTTGCTCAAAGCCCCATCCAGTGTGGCCTTGAACACTTCCAGGGATGGGGCATCCACAACTTCTTTGGGCAACTTTTCCAGTGCCTCATCACGCTCACAGTAAAGAACTTCTTCCTTATAGTCAATCTAAATCTACCCTCTTGCTGTTTAAAGCCATAACCCCTTGTCCTATCACTACATGCCCTTGTAAAAAGTACCCCTCCAGCTTTCTTGTAGGCCCCCTTTAGGTACTGGAAGGCTGCTCTGAGGTGTCCCCGGAGCCTTCTCTTCTCCAGGCTGAACAACCCCAACTCTCTCAGCCTGTCTTCATAGAAGAGGTGTTCCAGCCCTCTGATCATCTTCGTGGCCCTCCTCTGGACTCGCTCCCACAGGTCCATGTCCTTCTTATGTTGGGGGTCCCAGAGCTGAACGCAGTACTCCAGGTGGGGTCTCATGAGAGTGGAGTAGAAGGGAAGAATCACCTCCCTCGACCTGTTGGCCACGCTTCCTTTGATGCAGCCCAGGACATGGTTGGCTTTCTGGGCTGCAAATGTACATTGCTGGGTGATGTTGAGCTTCTCATCAACCAACACCCCCAAGTCCTTCTCCTCAGGGCTGCTCTCAATCCATTCTCCACCCAGCCTGTATTTGTGCTTGGGACTGCCCTGACCCATGTGCAGGACCTTGCACTTGGCCTTGTTGAACTTCATAACGTTCACACGGGCCCACCTCTCTAGCCTGTCAAGGTCCCTCTGGATGGCATCCCTTCCCTCCAGCATGTCGACCGCACCACACATCTTGGTGTCATCTGCAAACTTGCTGAGGGTGCACTCAATCCCACTGTCCATGTCACCGACAAAGAAGTTAAACAGCACTAGTCCCAGTACCAACCCCTGAGGAACACCACTTGTTGCTGGTCTCCACTCGGACATCAAGCCATTGACCGCAACACTTTGAGTGCACTCATCCAGCCAATTCCTTATCCACTGAGTGGTCCATTTGTCAAATCCATGTCTCTGCAATTTAGAGACAAGGATGTCATCTGGGACAGCGTCAAATGCTTTGCACAAGTCCAGGTAGATGATCTCAAAGTATTCCATTAGTAAGCTGATGGACAAGATTTTGTTAGCAATTCAGTTAGCTTTCCTATAATTTTAAGCTATTTTTCAGATAGCCTTGAATCACAGCTCCCTGAAAGTGACAGGTGATTTATTTTTGCTGCAAGTAGCTGCTGAAGTTGCTCATTAACAGTTATTGATACCATAACACTTTTTGCTATAACAGACTTTCTTTTGATTATTAGAACTTCTTTTAGCTTGGGTTCTCAAGAGCTTACTCACAGCAGCTTAATCAATATTTTGGTGTCTCTAATGTTTTTTTTTTTTTTTTTTAAATAATTTGTCCCATTTTTCTTTATTTACTAAAATGTCTATTGGAATCAAAAGAACCATTTCCTCATTTTATTCCCCTGGAGAAGATTTTTTCAGAAGTTCCAATGACTCTTTGCAATAGCTAGAAATATGAAGTTCTATGTATGGTGTGTTTCTTGGATACCTATTTGAAATTCTCAAAGTGCTCAGAAGTTATTATATATAGTGCCATCAAGCAAACCTTGTGCAAATAACATATGGGGAGGAATCCAACATATTGTGATAGATATAACTGACTTTGAAAACCAGGCTTTATTCCGAATCCTAAGACCTAAACCAAACTAAAATAAAACTAAAACATGGTATTCAGCACAGCAGGTTTTCCCACCAAGCACTAAGCTCATCTGTAATAATTTTTATGTTATTTTTATTTGTGTTTGATCTGAGTTCTGATTTAAAAAAAGTTGTTAGCATTTTTCCATTCCTTTAAATGGGAATAGGATTGGACTAATAGCTAGCTTTTTATAATAAGTTTGCATACAACTAGTCCAGAGGAGCTGTTAGTACTACAAGTTATTCCAATTGTCTGGTTTGCCTTGTTATTGCAATATTTATAATTAAGTGTTTTCAAATTTGTGTTAGAGCTTTGTTCTTTATAATTCTTAAAATGTATTTTTATAGCAAGGCATTTCTCTTGGGTTTAAGTCATTGTAAAAAGTATTCTCAAGCATGCCATTGTTTCCCCAAGTTTTCCATAATTTGTGCTACTTCTTTCTATTGTATGCACAGTGTATCAGGTGGATTCTTTTCTGTTGCTTCGTGCTTCATGGCGGGGGGGGGGTGTGTGTGAGTTTTTATATTCTCTTATTTATAGAAGGGAAAAATAGAGTTGATTCGGCTCTTTTCTTTACAGTCATAAAACTGCCCAAAGTTTACTTGGCAAAAACAGGAGTGAAGAACTGACATGCCAGAAAGGAGCATTTCTCCCTAGATTCACCTAGATTTACCTTCCCTCTCATTTTAAGAATCAGTCTTTCCCCTTCAAATTTGTCAGTTCAGATTAAAAGCAGGCATCAAATTTTGTATCAGTAAAAGAGAAATCTGATTAAAAAAATCAGATTCAGCACTTTCATGGTTGGTCAGTTTAGATTCAAAGCACACTCTGTGACTAAAGCAAAATTCAACAAAATGCTTCAGCATTAGCTTCAGTAGGGTAAAGTTAGTGTTCATGTAGTCATCAGCAATTTGAACAAACAACATTGCTGTCTTAAAGCTCTTTACTGTATTTTCTCCTTTTATATTTAATTATGGATAAGTATCTGTAAAAGTTATTCCAAATTTCTAGTTTCATAGCACATGAGATGATAATATATTTTTGGGGAATTAATATCTATACTACAGTTTGGGAGACTTCTTGGCGCTTAAGTTTCCTAGGCTACAAAACAGAGGTTCATGTTCCAAGTTGATACATGGTAATGATTATATGTCTATTTACACACACACACATGCATAATGTATATCTCTTCCTTGTTATGAGACTAATGGTCCCATATTTTCATTAACTCTTTGAGAGTGAACTCTGTTCTTCTTTGTTTCATACCTGGTGAACTACAACTGGCTTAATTCAGAAAATTGCTAACGTACAAGTGTGGTTTTGGTAGAGTCTGAAAGTGGATGATGATTGGTAAGGGACTGCCAAAGTTCCATAATCTTTAGGTTTTTGTTTGGGTGATCTTCAAAGCAATGTGTAGTGGATACAGGAGGAACATGGAGCAGTATTTTGTTTTCACCACATTGCAGATATCCGAGTCAGGTTTCCATGTAGACCCTTTCAGTGGATTGAACCAGAATTGTTTTAAGGCATATTTCCAACTATTCCAACCTTATCTTAGGGGAAAAAGTTTGCTTTTCAGCCAGCCTAACAATGAGAAGTCGTAAAGATGGCTTAGAAATACCTTTGTTCATCAGACTTGCAGTTTTACTGTGTACTCTGTGACTGGAGCTGAAAACTCAGCGCTTTTAATTTTCTCAGACAACAAACCCCCTTTTATTAAACACACATTGGTTCTCTATCAGAGGGTGATGATGGTCTGGGATGAATATTTGAAATCCTAATAAGATTGAATGAATTGCTCATTATTGTTTAATATTTGAACAAAAGACCATATTTTTTTTTCCACTGAAACATTGAAAGGCTCTGTAAGAAGCCCAGTGAAGCATTGCCACTCTAAAGTCCTCCTGGACAATATTTCCCATTGCTGTCCTGCTTTGTTACGAATTATTTTCTTTTCCCCTGAAAGAAAGATTATGTTTCCTTTGAGGAAGATTTTCTAAATGGAATTAGTCCATTACAAGAGCAGAGGGAAAGTTGTTTTTGTTTTTTTAAATAGTCTTAGAGGATTCAGTGTAATCCTTAAATCTGTGAAGTTGATAATAGGATGTTTTTCCCAGTCCACAGTACTGACTGCTTAAGCGTTTCTAGAGAATTATACAAATAGGGTTTGAAGCAGGTGAATATTCTCTTCAAGCTTCACATTATCTAAACATACATCTTCTTTAGGATTTAGCTTTTTTTTAGCAGCAGTAATGCAGAGAGGAATTAAAAAACCAGTGCATTTCAAGGACTGATTTGTCCTGTCTGGACACTTTGAAAATCACACCTTAAGTAATGGCAGGACAAAGCGGGTCAGATGCAACTTTTTAGACAAGACTGGTTGCTTATTTCATGAAGAACCCCTTTTTCATATTTCCATGCATTCTTGCCACCAGGGAAACCTACTGATCCTAAGCTATTCTGCAGATGGTTTTACTTACTGGGGACTGAATATGGTTTGTGTGTCAAGCTCGTGACATACGTCTCTGAAATTTTTAGTGTGAATGACCTGCTGGCTGACAACAAGTAGGTCTATTGCAGAGTGAAGATTAGAACAGAATTGTTCTGCCTCATGGCCCAGGCTCTTAACTACCTGAGAAAGCAACAATCTTCCCCATTCTGTAAAGCTGTTATAAAAAGTCTTGGTATCTTTTTATTTTTTTTCCACAGCTGTCAAAATGGTACTTAGGAGGTTTATTCAACAGACTGTGAACTGGAGGTGTAGTCACTGAGCTGATCCTGTTTTAATCATTGACCTTAAGTGGAAAGAAGGGAAAGATCAAACAAATATTTTTTTCTGATCTTTGAAAAGCTGCCAAAACTAACGAAGTTGAATTCATTTGGGACAAAGGAGATGCTTTTGTTTTTCTGCCTCTTTCAGCTTAGTCGCATTTTGGATGGCACTCAGCTATTGCAATTGGAATACAAAACAACGCTGCATCAAATCCCTCTGAAAGCTAGGTCTGTCTCATGTAATTACAATGCCACCCAGAAAATACTTGGTTGTATATCTTACATGTGTATTCTTCTTATCTTCTTGGTAAATAGCCCACATTCACACAGTGGGGTTTTTTTTTGGTTAGGGGAAAGAGTTGGGGAGATAATTTGCCTTTCCTGCACTTCTTTAGCTTGACTGCAAGAGATCAACCTAAATCAAAAGTTGATCCAAATGCACATACTTTTTAAAATGACAGAAGTGAATTTTTAAATGTGAGTCTCCATTTTTTGGTATCAGACTGCTGACATGAAAACCCCTGGAACTGTTACTTGTGTCCTTATGCTCAATGCTCTGAGGGACATACACCTGTTCACAATTTAGCAGCCTCATATACATACACATGGCACAGCCTGTCCAATATTCATGTATTCTTCAGGTTCAGTACACTGGGAATAAACCTTAAAGCAAAGCCATTTTTCTTAAAAGGTCATTAAAGCTTTCCAGAGGCCAGAACTATTCAGTAAGTTTCATGTAGTGAGTGAAATGGTGCCATGTTGGTAATTAATGTCAGTTAAATAGTGTGGGCTGATCTTGTATGATCTAAGGCAATCTCATCCCATATCATCTGCTGTGGGACTTTGCTGTGACTTCGATTCTGGCTGTGGGCCGTTGGCTCCTCTTGAGCTAAGATGATAGATTATGAAGGTCATTTGCGAAGACTGGGAGGTAAATTGTTCATTATCGGAGAAGTTGTTAAAATATTCTTTGTGCATTAGTCAATGTGGCCCAGAATATTTTTTTCACTGAATCACAACTGGAACAAAACCACAAGAACAAAAATGAGCTCAGCTGGGCCAACTTTGTTTCCTTAGGTGTGTTACTCTGTATGTTGGCCCTGTGATAGAATAATTTACTTTCACAGGAGTGTAAGCATTTGCAGGATTAAATAAATAAAACCAATAGTAACACTAATAAGTGGAAAGCAAAGAACTCCCTGAAAGTTTGATGGTTGTTAAAATATAATGGCATGTGCCCTACAAGTCGTCCTACAGAGAACTTTGCACTTTGGCCACTTTTTTATATTGTGGAAAGTTCATAGCAGGAGTGAATAACCTTTTTAGGGATTCTTAGCAGAGTATAAACCAGAGCTTTGCCACCATTTTTGCTGATGCTGGGCTGGCTCCAGCCAGAAATGGGACAGCCCAGCTCAGGAGAGTCAGCTTTTTTTTGAAGGTGGAGGAAGAGCTCTGGAGACCGCTGCTAGGGGAAGAGTGGTGACAGCTCTTCCCCAGTAGCAGCCACCTTCAAAATCCTTAAAGGCAGGTCTTCTGTCATTCCCTTAGCAGCCTGTTTCCTAAAGCATTTGCCTGCTCTGTCTTCTTGAAGCATGATCTGCTGAGGCCTAGTCCTGCAGCCAGACACATGCTGTCTCTTTGTCAGATACCATATTGTCTAAGAAAGTGTGTTAAAAGTGTTGGTTACCTGAATTTAAAAGGGGAGCCTGGATCAAGCTAGGACTAAAATATCACAGAAGCAATTTTCTTAGTTATCTATTCAGAAATGACTGAGCATACTTCTCCCACCTCAAATGTAGGCCACGAGGAAGGAAGGAGAGGATTTGGATTTGAATATTAACTGGAATCCCTTCTCTCCCCTGTCTCCCTTGTGTGATGGATGGCTCTGAATCATACTGGGAGACTATAGGAACTCATACGTAAGTCAGGCCTTTTCTTTTGTTAAACCACATACTCAGTACTGTGTTAAAGGACAAGATGAATACAGTTTTGAAATCAGTCACATTCACCCTGAAATGTAAGGGCATTAGCCAGTATTTCATGCAGGAAACAATTTTCACTCACCAAGGACAGAACTCATACACAAAAAAAGAATAATTTGAAAAGATGGTACTTCAGAAATCTGATAAAATGCATATTTTCAACTGGAATTTGGGATGTTATTAAACAAGTGCTTGTAAATTTATTCTGTTATGTAAGTTTTGTAAACAGATGGGGTCATTTTTTTTCTCTCTTCTGACCACTTTCATTTTTATTTTTATCTCTATGTGTTGCACATGAAGTCTGGACAGGCTATTGTCTGTAATAGGTTTTTCTGAGAATTCACCAAGAACAAAGATCTTTCAGTTGTATTGAAGCCAACATGCCTGGTTTATAGGTATATCTGTTCCTTTCGCTCATATTTTATCATTTATTCATCAAAAACTGCAGCTTGGGGGAAAACAAAAATTATTTCAAAATGGTTTTGGCTGAGTTGTATGGCAGAAAACAGTTTCAAAAGCCTTAAGGCTTTTCACTAAAAGTAGCACTTCAGTTTTTTGAAACTGTAAACATCTTATTGAAACATGGATAAAATTTCCAGTATTTGTTGAAAGGAAGACATAATTTTTTCACACAGGTCTGTAGTTGGATTGCTTGCCTCCAATTGCTGATATTGGTTATTCTGAATCTTCCTTCTAGACACTCTTCTTTAATTTTCAGCCTAAATATTACACTAGTTTGTTCTTATGGCAACACTGTCCTTTAGTTTAAATAGTTCTGCCTCCATAATGCTCCCCTGGGAATATTTATAGAAGGCAATTACATTATCTCTCAGCCTTCATTCTGCTAAGCTAAACAAGCTAAGCTCATAGGTGTCTCTTGTAAGTTGAGGTCTGTGTTCCCATCATCCTTACAGACCAGTCCTTCACCAGCTCCAGTTTGTCTCAGCCATCTTGAAGAATGAACACAACTGTATCTCAGTATTACCAATAATGCTGCAAAAATGTCTTGTAAATCATGTTAATATGTCTCTCTAATTTCTGGGAATTGCTTTCCCAATTCATGCTAGACCTTAGTTTGTCTTTTCTTTGAGGCAGGGATGCCACAGCTTAGTGGCTCATAGCCATTTTGATACCCTTGAGGGCCTTCTCTTCCTCTGTCATGTGGAAATCAAAATGTTTTATGGAGCTCCTTCTGTTCTGATGAAAGCAAACAACAAATATTTTTTGACCAGCTCCTACAGTTTTTAGTTATCAGGCTTCTTGATTTCCTGAGAGTTTACTGACTGTTGGGCTCTGCTTCTGGGGCAACTTTGCCAGGCAGAGTCCAGGCAAGTGTATAAGACTTCCCGTCATGGATAATGAATTCAGAAGACCAAGTCTCAAGCAAGTAATCACCAGATCCAGGCATTCTAGTCCTCACCTTCCTTGGTCTGTGGTAAGCCCCCAAACCGTAGCTTAGCCATCCCAGGGCTGTTGGCACATGTGTACTAGGATTCTCTGAGGTCCAGTTTTATAATGAAATAAAATGGTCTATTTTCAAATTAATTTGAGTTTCTCCTGAATGATTATTTCTTTTTTTATTTTTCATTCTTAAATGTTCCCCAGAACAGAATTCTTTCTCTAGCAATAGTAAATATCATTGTGCTTCTGGAGTAGTATATTAAAAAAGAAAGCCTATCTATATTTATCTTTGAGATTGGATTAAGACACTGGCAATAAGTACAGCCATTTATATATCCCTTCATGGCTCTGCTATTCTTAGCTGTCAGCATTTTCTTGAAGGATATCTCCATTGTACATTGTCACCTTCAGTTTTTTCTTAGCTAACCACACTTTTCATCTGAAAAACAACCACCAAATATTTAAGAAGAAAGAACTTTACTCCTTCAACCCTTAACCTTGATAGTCATACTGGTAGCCATATCACACTAATTCATCACATACAGGTTTTTATTGTTAGAATTCCTCAGTAAAGGACAATTTGTCAATTATTATGTTATTGTATGCCAAATACAGTGGCTCAAAACTTCCTTTTTAAAGCAGTGCCTTATCTTATGTCCAGTAGCCTCAAAATATTGGACTTCATTTTCTGATAGATTGATCATCACTGCTACTACTGATTTCGCAAACTGGAATTCCTTCCTAGAAACACCCCCAAACAGTTGCCTGTGATGATTCTCTATTGCCTGCTCTTTCTCTCTCACTACCATTTTCAGTGATGCCCTCAAAGACTGGTTTGATAAGGAAAATCACACTGCATGATGGTTCTCTCCTACCAAGTAAATTTAAAGTTGATACGTAGTAAAGTGAAGCCCAGTTTAACATTAAATGTATTTATTTCCTATAGTGCATTACTGTCAACCTTCCAGAAACATTGTTCAACAGTGAAAGTAAGTTAATTCACTTATAAGAACAGGCAGTTTTTCATTTTATTGTTTATATTCACACGTTGTTGAATTATTATCTACCAGTTAAATGTCAGGTTACCCCCCACTGCCTCCTTCAAGGAATGATTGTGCATGAGTGGTAAACCATAGTGCATGTGACTATAGAATACAGCATCACTGGAAATGTGATTGACATTTTTCACTGCCTCACTGGGTTGCCTCTTTCTTGGTTTCTTTTCTCCGCTTCCCTCCCTCTCTCCTTCCCTCCCTCTACCCAGCATTGATGTTTTTTTTTTTTTAGTTAGAACCCACAAAATCAAATACACAGCTTTCTCTAGAGCACAAATTTATCTCTGTATTTCATGACTCATTTATGTTCATGAATGACATGAGTAGAACTGTCTGGTTTTATGAAGGCTTGAGACTTTTTTTATGACAATAAGAGATAAATTGACTGGGTATAATTGAGAGAAGGATGTGATAGATTCAGCTGCTCTGTGCGAGCAGAGAACTTTGTTCTCTTCTAACACAGACAGTATTTTCATGATTGTGATATCAATTTGGAAGAGGGCTCTGATTTTTTCAAGGGAGTGCCTGCTCTGCATATTCTAACATTGGGTTACTTTAAAGATATACTGAACCCCCAAAATATCTACACACTTCTGAATAATCCTGGAAGTTGGTTGTTCCAACAGGTTTACCAGAGCCAGAGAGACAAAAGAGAGGACAGAAATGTGAAATAAGCTAAAGTTTTTTGAATGCTGTCAGTGCTGTACTGAAAAGTTTTTAAGAGAGAAGAAGCAGAAATCTGAGGGTAGTAAGTCCACAGAAACAAGAGAAGACTATGGGTAAAAAGAGAAAGGAGAGCCCTAGTTTACCCAGTCCTGAACTAAGTCTTCCACTGTGCAGGGACGCAATTTTCTCAGCGTCTGATTGCAGTTGAAGACATTCTACTTTGTGGTGTGAGAATGTAATCTGACACATGTCATTGTACAGATCTGCTGAAGGCATAACGTGTGGGGGAAGTGATTACTGGACCTTTTGGAAGGCAATGTTACACAGTGAATTACTTGATTAGCTACAGAAGCCAATGTTCAGGAGATTTTATTTAGTGTATCATCTCATCTAACCACAGC